>NC_064643.1:27038106-27341136 GCF_023864345.2 Schistocerca serialis cubense
CATCGAACCTGCAGAGGTGTAGCGGGAACTTATACTGGTCTTACAGGGAATGCTCAAAGCACCGACTGTAAGAAGAGTCTCTATTCTTGTACTTAAGGCGGCATTGTGCCTTCTGTATTTAATTCCGATGCGATTTCTGTGTTTCATCGTCAATGTGAAGGTCCAAGGAATAAACTGAACCCGCAGATGTGTAGCGGAAACTAATACTGGTCTCACAGGGAATGCTCAAAGCACCGACTGTAAGAAGAGTCTCTATTCTTGTACTTAAGGCGGCATTGTGCCTTTTGTATTTAATTCCGATGCGATTTCTGTGTTTCACTCTCAATGTGAAGGTCCAAGGAATACATTGAACCTGCAGTGGTGTATCGGAAACTAATACTGGTCTCACAGGAAATGTTCAAAGCACCGACTGTAAGAAGAGTCTCTATTCTTGTACTTAAGGCGGCATTGTGCGTTTTGTATTTAATTCCGATGCCATTTCTGTGTTTCATCGTCAATGTGAAGGTCCAAGTAATAAACTGAACGTGCAGAGGTGTAGCGGAAACTAATACTGGTCTCACAGGGAATGCTCAAAGCACCGACTGTAAGAAGAGTCTCTATTCTTGTACTTAAGGCGGCATCGTGACTTTTGCATCTAATTCCGATGCGACTTCTAGGTTTCATCGTCAATGTGAAGGTCCAAGGAATAAACTGAACCTGCAGAGGTGTAGCGGAAACTAATACTGGTCTCACAGGGAATGCTCAAAGCACCGACTGTAAGAAGAGTCTCTATTCTTGTACTTAAGGCGGCATTGTGCCTTTTGTATTTAATTCTGATGCCATTTCTGTGTTTCATCGTCAATGTGAAGGTCCAAGGAATAAACTGAACCTGCAGAGGTGTACCGGAAACTAATACTGGTCTCACAGGGAATGCTCAAAGCACCGACTGTAAGAAGAGTCTCTATTCTTGTACTTAAGGCGGCATTGTGCCTTTTGTATTTAATTCCGATGCCATTTCTGTGTTTCATCGTCAATGTGAAAGTCCAAGGAATACATTGAACCTGCAGTGGTGTATCGGAAACTAATACTGGTCTTACAGGGAATGCTCAAAGCACCGACTGTAAGAAGAGTCTTTATTCTTGTACTTAAGGCGGCATTGGGCCTTTTGTATTTAATTCAGATGCCATTTCTGTGTTTCATCGTCAATGTGAAAGTCCAAGGAATACATTGAACCTGCAGTGGTGTATCGGAAACTAAAACTGGTCTCACAGGGAATGCTCAAAGCACCGACAGGAAGAAGAGTCTCTATTCTTGTACTAAAGGCGGCATTGTGCCTTTTGTATTTAATTCCGATGCCATTTCTGTGTTTCATCGTCAATGTGAAGGTCCAAGGAATACATTGAACCTGCAGAGATGTAGCGGAAACTAATACTGGTCTCACAGGGAATGCTCAAAGCACCGACTGTTAGAAGAGTCTCTATTCTTGTACTTAAGGTGGCATTGTGCCTTTTGTATTTAATTCCGATGCGATTTCTGTGTTTCATCGTCAATGTGAAGGTCCAAGGAATACATTGGACCTGCAGTGGTGTATCGGAAACTAATACTGGTCTCACAGGGAATGCTCAGAAGACCGACGGTAAGAAGAGTTTCTACTCTTGTACTTAAGGCGGCATTGTGCCTTTTGTATTTACTTCCGATGCCATATCTGTGTTTCATCGTCAATGTGAAGGTCCAAGGAATAATCTGAACCTGCAGAGGTGTAGCGGAAACTAATACTGGTCTCACAGGGAATGCTCAAAGCACCGACTGTAAGAAGAGTCTCCATTCTTGTACTTAAGGCGGCATTGTGCCTTTTGTATTTGATTCCCATGCGATTTCTGTGTTTCATCGTCAATGTGAAGTTCCAAGGAATACACTGAACCTGCAGTGGTGTATCGGAAACTAATACTGGTCTCACAGGGAATGCTCAAAGCACCGACTGTAGGAAGAGTCTCTATTCTTGTACTTAAGGCGGCATTGTGACTTTTGTATATTAATTCCGATGCGATTTCTGTGTTTCATCGTCAATGTGAAGGTCCAAGGAATACATTGAACCTGCAGTGGTGCATCGGAAACTAATACTGGTCTCACAGGGAATGCTCAAAGCACCGACTGTAAGAAGAGTCTCTATTCTTGTACTTAAGGCGGCATTGTGCCTTTTGTATTTAATTCCAATGCGATTTCTGTGTATCATCGTCAATGTGAAGGTCCAAGGAATACATCGAACCTGCAGAGGTGTAGCGGGAACTAATACTCGTCTTACAGGGAATGCTCAAAGCACCGACTGTAAGAAGAGTCTCTATTCTTGTACTTAAGGCGGCATTGTGCCTTCTGTATTTATTTCCGATGCGATTTCTGTGTTTCATCGTCAATGTGAAGGTCCAAGGAATAAACTGAACCTGCAGAGGTGTAGCGGAAACTAATACTGGTCTCACAGGAAATGCTCAAAGCACCGACTGTAAGAAGAGTCTCTATTCTTGTACTTAAGGTGGCATTGTGCCTTTTGTATTTAATTCCGATGCCATTTCTGTGTTTCACTCTCAATGTGAAGGTCCAAGGAATACATTGAACCTGCAGTGGTGTATCGGAAACTAATACTGGTCTCACAGGAAATGCTCAAACACCGACTGTAAGAAGAGTCTCTATTCTGGTACTTAAGGCGGCATTGTGCGTTTTGTATTTAATTCCGATGCCATTTCTGTGTTTCATCGTCAATGTGAAGGTCCAAGGAATAAACTGAACGTGCAGAGGTGTAGCGGAAACTAATACTGGTCTCACAGGGAATGCTCAAAGCACCGACTGTAAGAAGACTCTCTATTCTTGCACTTAAGGCGGCATCGTGCCTTTTGTGTTTAATTCCGATGCGACTTCTAGGTTTCATCGTCAATGTGAAGGTCCAAGGAATAAACTGAACCTGCATGGGTGTAGCGGAAACTAATACTGGTCTCACAGGGAATGCTCAAAGCACCGACTGTAAGAAGAATCTCTATTCCTGTACTTAAGGCGGCATTGTGGCTTTTGTATTTAATTTCGATGCCATTTCTGTGTTTCATCGTCAATGTGAAGGTCCAAGGAATAAACTGAACCTGCAGAGGTGTAGCGGAAACTAATACTGGTCTCACAGGGAATGCTCAAAGCACCGACTGTAAGAAGAGTCTCTATTCTTGTACTTAAGGCGGCATTGTGCCTTTTGTATTTAATTCCGATGCGATTTATGTGTTTCATCGTCAATGTGATGTTCCAAGGAATACATTGAACCTGCAGTGGTGAATCGGAAACTAATACTGGTCTCACAGGGAATGCTCAAAGCACCGACTGTAAGAAGAGTCTCTATTCTTGTACTTATGGCGGGATTGTGCCATTTGTATTTAATTCCGATGCCATTTCTGTGTTTCATCGTCAATGTGAAGGTCCAAGGAATAAACTGAACCTGCAGAGGTGTACCGGAAACTAATACTGGTCTCACAGGGAATGCTCAAAGCACCGACTGTAAGAAGATTCTCTATTCTTGTACTTAAGGCGGCATTGTGCCTTTTGTATTTAATTCCGATGCGATTTCTGTGTTTCATCGTCAATGTGAAGTTCCAAGGAATACATTGAACCTGCAGTGGTGTATCGGAAACTAATACTCGTCTGACAGGGAATGCTCAAAGCACCGACTGTAAGAAGAGTTTCTATTCTTGTACTTATGGCGGCATTGTGCCTTTTGCATTTAATTCCGATGCCATTTCTGTGTTTCATCGTCAATGCGAAGGTCCAAGACATATGTTGAACCTGCAGTGGTGTATCGGAAACTAATACTGGTCTCACAGGGAATGCTCAAAGCACCGACTGTAAGAAGAGTCTCCATTCTTGTATTTAAAACGGCATTGTGTCTTTTGTATTTAATTCCGATGCCATTTTTGTGTTTCATCGTCAATGTGAAAGTCCAAGGAATACATTTAACCTGCAGTGGTGTATCGGAAGCAAATACTGGTCTCACAGGGAATGCTCAAATCACCGACTGTAAGAAGAGTCTCTATTCTTGTACTTAAGGCGGCATTGTGCCTTTTGTATTTAATTCCGATGCCATTTCTGTGTCTCATCGTCAATGTGAAGGTCCAAGGAATACATTGAGCCTGCAGTGGTGTATCGGAAACTAATACTGGTCTCACAGGGAATGCTCAAAGCACCGACTGTAAGAAGAGTCTCTATTCTTGTACTTAAGGCGGCATTGTGCCTTTTGTATTTAATTCCGATGCCATTTCTGTGTTTCATCGTCAATGTGAAGGTCCAAGGAATACATTGAACCTGCAGAGGTGTGGCGGAAACTGATACTGGTCTCGCAGGGAATGCTCAAAGCACCGACTGTAAGAAGAGTCTCTATTCTTGTACTTAAGGTAGCATTGTGCCTTTTGTATTTAATTCCGATGCGATTTCTGTGTTTCATCGTCAATGTAAAGATCCAAGGAATGTACTGAACCTGCAGAGTTGTAGCGGAAACTAATACTGGTCTCACAGGGAATGCTCAAAGCACCGACTGTAAGAAGAGTCTCTATTCTTGTACTTAAGGCGGCATTGTGCCTTTTGTACTTAATTCCGATGCGATTTCTGTGTATCATCGTCAATGTGAAGATCCAAGGAATACATTGAACCTGCAGAGGTGTAGCGGTAACTAATACTGGTCTCACAGGGAATGCTCAAAGCACCGACTGTAAGAAGAGTCTCTATTCTTGTACATAAGGCGGCATTGTGCGTTTTGTATTTAATTCCAATGCGATTTCTGTGTTTCATCGTCAATGTGAAGGTCCAAGGAATACATTGAACCTGCAGTGGTGTATCGGAAACTAATACTGGTCTCACAGGGAATGCTCAAAGCACCGACTGCAAGAAAAGTCTCTATTCTTGTACTTAAGGCGGCATTGTGCCTTTTGTATTAATTCCGATGCCATTTCTGTGTTTCATCGTCAATGTGAAGGTCCAAAGAATAAACTGAACCTGCAGAGGTGTAGCGGAAACTAATACTGGTCTCACAGGGAGTGCTCAAAGCACCGACTGTAAGAAGAGTCTCTATTCTTGTACTTAAGGCGGCATTGTGCGTTTTGTATTTAATTCCGATGCCATTTCTGTGTTTTATCGTCAATGTGAAGGTCCAAGGCATACATTGAACCTGCAGTGGTGTATCGGAAACTAATACTGGTCTCACAGGGAATGCTCAAATCACCGACTGTAAGAAGAGTCTCTATTCTTGTACTTAATTCGGCATTGTGTCTTTTGTATTTAATTCCGATGCCATTTCTGTGTTTCATCGTTAATGTGAAAGTCCAAGGAATACATTGAACCTGCAGTGGTGTATCGGAAACTAATACTGGTCTCACAGGGAATGCTCAAAGCACCGACTGTAAGAAGAGTCTCTATTCTTGTACTTAAGGCGGCATTGTGCCTTTTGTATTTAATTCCGATGCCATTTCTGTGTTTCATCGTCAATGTGAAGGTCCAAGGAATACATTGAACCTGCAGTGGTGTATCGGAAACTAATACTGGTCCCACAGGGAATGCTCAAAGCACGACTGTAAGAAGAGTCTCCATTCTTGTACTTAAGGCGGCATTGTGCCTTTTGTATTTAATTCCGATGCCATTTCTGTGTTTCATCGTCAATGTGAAGGTCCAAGGAATACATTGAACCTGCAGAGGTGTAGCGGAAACTAATACTGGTCTCACAGGGAATGCTCAAAGCACCGACTGTAAGAAGAGTCTCTATTCTTGTACTTATGGCGGCATTGTGCCATTTGTATTTAATTCCGATGCCATTTCTGTGTTTCATCGTCAATGTGAAGGTCCAAGGAATAAACTGAACCTGCAGAGGTGTACCGGAAACTAATACTGGTCTCACAGGGAATGCTCAAAGCACCGACTGTAAGAAGATTCTCTATTCTTGTACTTAAGGCGGCATTGTGCCTTTTGTATTTAATTCCGATGCGATTTCTGTGTTTCATCGTCAATGTGAAGTTCCAAGGAATACATTGAACCTGCAGTGTATAAAATAAATAAAATAAAATAAAATAAAATAAAATAAAATATTAATTATTTTTATCTGTCTGATTGGCTCTCCTATGAGTCGTCAGGTTTTGATTATTCGGTATCAGACGCTTGACAATGGCTTTTTCGTAAAGGCAATGTTACTCGTAGTTGACCGTGAAATAAAACTGAAATAATCGGACTTCGTAATTAAATCGTTTCCAAAGACTGCTGCGGTAGGTGCGGACTCATAATCTAAATCTCAATATTACAATAATTTGCCAGCCATGCCAAAACGTCGTACAGAGGTGATTGTCTACTAAACAAAAAATTACACAGTTAGTTAAATCAGATATATTCAATGAATAAGCCTACAGTTCATAATCCTACTTACTTTTATAAATATAAATTCTTTACAGAATCGAGTGCCTAGTATGGTTGCAATTTTCTATATCATGAAATATGGCGGTGTGCCAGACAATAAACTAAAATACGTGCTTCTCGCACCACTTCAACGAGAGCTCCTCCTTTTTTTTTAATCAAACATACGACTAACGAAAATGTACTTTTGTTTTATCAGCGACACAGCGCTGCAGTTGTGTGCCATAGGCTTTATTTATTTGTCACTGATTATTTATTTAATTAATATCTCGCGTTTCCGAGGAAACTCACGCTCGGCATGCAAATGTGCCTTTATATTGCCCCCTGAATTGCGAGGCGAAAGGACACACCTGCATGCGAGCAATTCACCTAAAGGCACAAGAAAATCTAAGTTATCTACAACTATTTACATGACTTACATTATACTGTATATTATACACAAAATTTGAATGACGCGCGTGCGCCGAAAAAGTTCTTATGTTGGCAAAACAGAGTGCGCGCATGCGCAGAAGCGTCTGTGTAACTACGGCACTGCCGTTATTTCGTAAATTTAGATCACGCGGCACAGTATTGCAGTTCATATTGTTCGTGTGCGCGCGCATTTCTTAGTCGTTGCACAAAGAAAATATTCCACCAAGATTACATATGAAGACTACATTCTATGACAGGTAACTTAGTTTTAAAATTACAATATTTGTTATAATACAATACAACTTTAGATTGTTGAATGTTCTTAGTTACATAGCATTGCAATGAAATGCTTCAAAGAAAAATGTCCGTATTTTTCAGGTGCGTTGACCTATACACATGGTGTCGTTATCACAGTTCATATTCATCTGCTGCACAATAATTTTTTACAGGTTAGTATCGTCGTGGTAAAGTTTTTTGATCACAGTAACATCGTTGTATAACAACGTGATTGATACATAAGCATGTCCATTTCCTATTTCCATTATAGTCGTTGTGATGCAGTTCGTTGTGACAAAAAGCATTGTTTATTACAGATCAGACGTGACCCGTCGAGTAATTAGTCCATATGCAGTTCGTTTTCGATATTCCGTGGAAGCTTGGTTGCAGAACCTCGGACGGCACATAGCTGGCGTCGATCCTTGGACAGTCCAGGTAAGCGTGTCCGTCACATTTCGAGAACATTTCATTCCCTGAAGTTCCAACCAAAATTCTTCCACCCGTCGTGTTGTTTTCTGGACAGGCACTTTGTGTCCATTTAATCCAGTTAACATCTTGAAGTTGGGTACTGTAGTAATGTCGCTAGACGATGCACGAATTATGCACTTCACATATTCAGTTTTTTTTTTTTTTAAATATAGCTCACCTAAATGTTCGTGGTTACTCATCGAAGAAATCGTTCATCGCGTTAACAAAGGTACGATGCATCATGAATGTCATTAACAGTTTCTTTCACATAGGTTTCTGCGTAGTTGCAGACTTAGTAATGTACGTTAATGTCCGTGAATAGTGGTTCACTACGCAATTTTTTTTTTTTTTTTTTTTAAAAAAAGTTTTTCACATTTTGGCACTCGTTATCGTTCAAATTTTCACACAGTAACAGTTACATTATACATCAGTTTAAAAAAAACATAAGTAATAATACATACACACGTCACATATTTTCTTAGCATAAACATAATACAGTTGCACATAAACATGTTTACATCATCATTACATAGCTATAGGTTATTACATTGTGTCATATTTGATTACATGAATTGCAGATATTTACATCCTCTTTAGCGGTTTTGCTGGGATATTATCGATGGTTTTTGTGATGTCATCTGAAATTAAGATAGGTTAGACACAACATTCATTACATCAGTAGGCAAGACCAGGCGTTTTCACTACTCAATAAATATTCAAAATAGTAAGAGAGAGAAAATGTTCGATTCCTCGCGTTTTGTGCGTGTGTGTAGTGTGTCTGTGTGGCCTTGACTACTGATAGATGCTTTTCGTGTTGAGAGATGTGCGTCTAATCTATTTCTCAAAGTAAAAGATCGCTTCACAGATGACGTCTGTCGGTTCGTCAGGTGTCATAGCAAGTCAGTGGTACCTACAGTCACAAATGTTCCGTGACAAATTTATATATCATTCACTGCTACGTAATCATAAATTTTACTTCAATATTCAGTCTTCTCGGTGGTGCCGCGGCGTTGAAAGAAAAGTTCTTCTGTCTTCAACTGCGTCACTGGAACCGCTGAAATGAAAATTTCTATACTGCTTATTATCTGTGTTGTAGCAAACAGAGTTTTGCGAGTTGCTTAGCAATGTTTTCATGGGTATTACTGACGTTATTTGGCATGAAATGCTCTAAGATCTCGGTGTGCGTATAGCCCAATAATTTTGTTAGTTCTAGGATGTTGTAACAGATACGCACCAGGATGCGGTATGTTAACAATTATATAAGGTCCTTCATATAGCAGACGCCACTTAGCGTTGCGTCGTTTGAGTGCTACAGATTTATGATGAGTACGAAGTAGTACAAGCATTCCTACCTTGAATTTTTGTTTTCTTTTTATTATGTTGGTGTGATGTTTGTTTCGTATCTGTGCGTGATGTGTCAATGTAGTCAATACTTCTTTTATTTTCTGTTCAGGTGTGATTTCCTTGTCTGACAACTTAGGTAATGGTTCTATCCACTGATCGTTCTGTTTGCAATTGAACATGATCTCGTTAGGTGTGTAATTCGTATCGTAAATATTTAAGTTATTGTGTACGTCTTCGAAAAGACTTAGGTAGGACACCCAATTAGTATGTTTTGATGAAATATAGGTCCTCATGAATCGATTTAGTTCTCGGAAAAGTCTCTCAGTCGCGTTACATTGTGGACTAAACCTCGAAATAAATATACTTTTAATGTTATTTTCCTTCAAGAAATTTCTCCATTTGTACCCAGAGTAGTATGCTGCATTATCTGACAGAATTGCTTTAGGTTTTCCCACGTGCGTCAGGTAATCACTTGAGAATCTTCGAATTATAGCATTTGCAGAGGCGGATTTTAAAGCATAAAGTTTTACATGTTTAGAAAATATATCGTAAAAAGCTAAGATATATTTGACGCCTCCAGAGCTTGCTGGATGCGGTCCACTGATGTCAGTACACAGAATTTCCAGGGGTTTACTAGGTAAAATAGAATGTAAATCTGTTTTTGTGGATAAATTCTGAGGTTTTGATTTTTGACATATGACACATGTTTTTAGTTCCCTGTAAATTTTTCTTCTCATATTGCTAAAATAACAGTATGTGCTGAGCTTTGCCAAACACTTTTTCGTCCCATAATGACCCCAAACTAAGTGTGTGTGCCAAATTAGATTACGTGCAGACTCTTTGGGAATGCATACACACCAGTTAGTAGCATTTGGATGTCGGCGGTAAAATAACACATCATTGTGTAACTTGTAATACTTAGTCAAAGGATGATTGTGTTTTTCCACCAGTAATGTTATTATCTTATACCAGTGAGGATCAGATTTTTGTAATTCAGCCATGTTTCTGCACATATCAATATAATATTGGTGATACTGCTTGTCTTGCATCAAGAGAATCCTGTAGTCATTTATATTTTCTAAGTCACTGTTGGTATCATTCATACCTTGTGGAAGTCTAGACAAAGTGTCTGCAATGGTGTTGTCCTTACCTCTTATGTACTTAATTTCAAAAGAGTAGTTCTGAAGTGTAACTGCCCATCGTGATAGTCTAGGATGTACAAGTTTACAAGTTAACAAAAATGTCAGGGCCTGGTGATCGGTGTAAATTACCGTATGTTTTCCAAATAAATAATAATTGAATTTTTTGAATGCCCATACTATGGAAAGTGTTTCTAACTCAGTAGTGGAGTATGTACGCTCCCATTCAGTTAGAGTGCGACTCGCAAACCCAATAATTCTTATCTGTTCCTCCTCTTTATTCTTTACAACTTGAAATAAGCAACAGCCCAAGCCAGTACGTGAAGCGTCACAAGTCATACAAAAATCTAAATTGAAATCTGGATGGCTCAAAATGTTAGCATTCACTAAAGTATGTTTAATTGTATTAAAGTCATTCTGGCACTGTTCCGACCAGATCCAAACTTGATTCCTTCTGAGTAGATTTAGCAGATGTTTACTGTTCAAAAGTGGTTGTGGCAAAAAACGTCTGAAAAATGAACATAGCCCAAGGAATGATTTTAACTGCTTTTTAGTTCGAGGGCTAGGAAAGTTTCTGATAGCATCTAATTTACTGGGATCCGGACGTATGCCCTGTGAATTAATGATATGTCCTAAATACTTTATCTCACTGCAACCAAATTTTGATTTTCTTAGGTTGGCTGTGACTCCAGCTTGTGCAAATTTTTCTAAAATTCTTTGAAGTGTGTCAACGTGTTCATTCCAGGATTGTGTAGCTATCAGTATATCATCTACATAGTGTGTGACTGTCTCAACTAAATCGTCGCCAAGCACGGTATCCAGGGCTGTAATGAATACCCCAGAGCTGACATTCAGTCCGAAGGGTAGAACACAAAACTGATAGGTTCGCCCCCCGAACATAAATGCAGTATATTTCCGAGAATCAGGAGTGATACCCACCTGCCAAAACGAATTAGCGAGATCTATTGTGGAAAAATATTTTGCATCTAGAAATTTCTGTAATTGCTCTTCTAAATTTTCAGGTTTTGTGTGAACCGGTAAAATTATTTCATTAATAGCTCGTGCGTCTAACACTAACCTAATGCCTCCATTTGATTTTTTGACAACAAGTAGAGGACTACAATAAGGTGAGGTGGATGGTTCAATGACCTTCCAGTCTAACATTTGTTTTAATTCTTGCCACACAGCAGGTCGTTGAGATAACGGTACGTTATATGTCTTATGGTAGAAGATCTTGTGAGGCTTAACTTCAATCTTGTGCACATACGTGTTGATAACACCTAATCGTTTGGTAAAAACTTGTAAATATTTGGATAACACTTCCTGTAGTTTTATACGTTCATGTACACTGAGAGCTGTAGCTTCACTTATCTTATGATCAAGCAATGTTTTCAAGTCCATTAGCTCTCTGTCAGATGAGTGTGTTTGCATGTCTTGAATGTCTTTGTCAAGTACTAACTGTACCTTGTACCCTGTACAGTGTTTGTCATGCTTTAGAGTTCTCCTGTCCAAATCAATAATAATTACACTGC
Source organism: Schistocerca serialis cubense (assembly GCF_023864345.2). Taxonomy (NCBI): domain Eukaryota; kingdom Metazoa; phylum Arthropoda; class Insecta; order Orthoptera; family Acrididae; genus Schistocerca; species Schistocerca serialis. The sequence continues at coordinate 27,049,673 of NC_064643.1, forward strand.
CTTTATCATTTAAAATACATTTACCTTTGGAGAAGTCTATAATGCAGTCCTTCTCGCTCATAATATCTATTCCTAATATGCAATTTGTCACAAGGTTTTGTACAACCAGGAATGGCCATTGTACGGTTCCATTACCTATTTTAACGTTTACAAAAACTTGCTTCGTAACCCTACATGACTTATTACCTAGTGCAGTAGTTATTTTACAGTTTTGGGCAGGAAACTCAGGCACAGGTTCCAATTCACACATCTTTTTATAAAAATTAAAAGATAAAACGCTCACAGCTGCACCTGTATCTAGGATAATAGTAGTTGGAATCCCACCTACTACACCAGTAGTGGATGCTAAAACAATTTCATTTGTGTTTAAACGACATTGTGTACTGTCTTGTAAAAGTTCATCTGATATATTGTTATTGTGGTTGTATCTTATAAATAAAACAGGTAGTTTTTGTTTAGAATTACTCGGCATATCATTATTCTGTTGTTCAAGTGTGGTGTCAAATAACTGATTAACATTGAAGCCGCCCCCCAAGGATTCTTCAGCCACGACCTGGGGCAAAGTAGTGACTGTTTCTAGTTTGTTGGATTATCATTTGTACTAGGTACTGACACAGATTGAGGTTGTGCATCAGGTGTCATTTCTATTATATTCACATTCGGATATTGCCTATTATGATCTCCAAACTTTTGCGGTTGTTGTTGCTGTTGCGCATTATAACTTACCTGTCGGTCGTAAGGTATGCTCCAATTTTGACCTGGTGGCTGCTGTGGTAAAGCAGAGTTTGAATGAAAGTACTGATCGTTACGAGTCCAACCTTGATGCTGTCTTGGCTCGTAGTTATTATTATTTCTATTTCTGTTTGTGTTTTTGTTATTACCTTTGTATCCGTTGTTACCGTTGCAGTTATTACCGCGGTGCCTTTTGTATGGATTGCCGCATGAAATGTTATTACTGTTGTAACTATTGTTCGTATTGGAATACGCGTGTTGATTTTGATTTCCGTACTGAGACGGCATGTGAGTTTGCTGTTTTTGTTGTACCGCGTATCCAACTGTGGGCGCGCCAGAATTGTGTTGGCAAGCCTGCATGTTTTGCATACCACTAGTGTAAACATTGTGGCTGCTGTTTTGCCGCGCGAAGCGCTGATCTTCAAGTAACATGTCAACCGAATCTAAAGCTGTTAAAAAATAATCTGAATCGTCATCTGGGATATGTAGAAGTTTTTCCTTAATGTTGAAAGGCAATTTGGCCTTCAACGCTCGGAGTATATCACGTGTTGCGACTGGTTCGTCTAAAAAATGTCCCATGTTCAAGTATTTTTCAAAATATCTACGTAAGTTACCATTTTTACTGTTAAAAGTTTCAGGTTCTAAAATTTGTCTTCTGAGTCGCTCCTGGACGGATTGCGACCAGAATTTGTTCAGAAAAGCACGCTCAAACTCACTGTACGTGGTACATACGTCAGCTTGACTGTATGCCCAGACAGCTGCATCGCCTTGGATGTAACCGACAATATATGAAATCTTTTTCCGGTCACTCCAAGTGCGTGGAAATGCGTTACTAAAAGATTTAAGAAAAATCACCGGATGAATGGTTCGTTTCTCTGGGATAAAAGCCTGAAATTGCCTGTGTTTTATTAAGCTTTCTTCTTCCTTTGCATTATGATATGGATTTGTTCCACTGTAATTACTGCAATGCTCAGCTGGCGAGTAATTACGATAATGTTGCTGTGGTTTACCATGATAATAGCTTGTGTTTGTGGTTGCACGTCGTGGTATGTGTTGTAGTCGTGGTGTGTTTTGCTCTTGTGTGTTTGTGGTGTGCGGTATGTGTGCGTCATACTCGAATGTATATTGGTTTCTGAACTGTACATTTTGACTGATATTTTCGTTACATTCAGACTGTGGTTGATCGGTGAATTGTCTCATGGGTGCAGTGACGGATTGTACTGCGTCACTAATCAGCTGTTTGTTATTAGTGATGTATTCCGCTACGGAGTCGTGCACAATTGTTGGTAAATTTTCACGTATGCATCTATCAAAATGTTTGTCTTTGTTCTCTACCCAATCATGAAATTCTTTATTAATATTTTGAAAATGAGCTGTGGCATCAGATTGTAAGATGTCAGTCAGGTGTTGTTCAACATCGTCAAATTTACTCTGCACGTCAGTAATTCGTTTTTCAAGGTTGTCGTGTACTGAAGGATATGTTTGAATTTGTTCAGTAAGAGCTTCACACGTGACATTAAGGTTTTTTAGTTGTGTCTGTAAAAGTGCTACGTCATTTGTAGTCTTTTCTTGTCTCGTATTAAGCTTGGAAAATTTCGTACTGAGTTCAGTCATCTGTTTGGTCAGTGTGGCGTCTATAAGTTCCACACGCTTACATAAAGTGTCATTACATGCCTTGATTGCTATGAGATCAGATTTAATTTCGTCATTTTGTGTCTTTAACTGTTCATTTTGTGTCTTTAAGGTTGCCATGTTTTCCGCGTTCTGCATCCTTAAGGTTGCCATATTTTCTGCGTTTTGTTTCATTAGCATTTGTAACATGTTGGCAATGTTTACTGTTTGCAAGGTCTCTGCCCCCGCCGCGTCATTAGACGTGACGTCATGTATTAACATGGGCTCTGACTGAGACTTTGAAATTTTTGTGGTGGACGGCCTATTGTCAAAATTTCCGTTGACACTTGCGTCAATATTTGATGTATCGTCACTACCGGTTGCTGTCGTAAAGTCATTTTCTAACATTTGTCTCTCGTCCGAGTCGGATTGCGTCTGAATAGTACGTCTTTGCTGTTCCACTTTTGCGTATTGTTTTCTAGTTATTACCATGCCACACGTGCTATATATTTCAAGAAATTAATGTTTGACACTGGTTTTAAAATAAAATGCAGTTGAGCATGAATCGGTCGTAGCAACAATGGCTGTCTGTTAATTTAAAAATATAAACTGAATTTGAGATTATTGGTAATGGCTGCTGGCCATGTTACATGATATCGTACAGAAGTCGGCCATATTGTACACTCGTGTATTGGTATTGTTGCATACGTTATTGTTTAAGGAAAAATACTGAGAATGGAATTTATCACTGAAACTGTTATGCGGAAAAGAAACACTACAGAATTTTACTGAAAAGCTAATACACTGAATTATACGTCTGGTCAAGCCTGCTAATGCAAAGATGCTGCGTCTTACCTTATTTTGCTGGAAGCTTCTTTGCGTCTTCCCGCAAAAATTTTATAATTGGCAAATATCTTCTGATTTTTTTATTTCTCATATAGTCAAGTCCAGGACCAGAAGGTTGATTTTTCACATGAAACAAAGAGAACAATGTAACAAATGACAAACTGAACAACGTCCTGTCACGGTCGCCAATATAAAATAAATAAAATAAAATAAAATAAAATAAAATAAAATAAAATATTAATTATTTTTATCTGTCTGATTGGCTCTCCTATGAGTCGTCAGGTTTTGATTATTCGGTATCAGACGCTTGACAATGGCTTTTTCGTAAAGGCAATGTTACTCGTAGTTGACCGTGAAATAAAACTGAAATAATCGGACTTCGTAATTAAATCGTTTCCAAAGACTGCTGCGGTAGGTGCGGACTCATAATCTAAATCTCAATATTACAATAATTTGCCAGCCATGCCAAAACGTCGTACAGAGGTGATTGTCTACTAAACAAAAAATTACACAGTTAGTTAAATCAGATATATTCAATGAATAAGCCTACAGTTCATAATCCTACTTACTTTTATAAATATAAATTCTTTACAGAATCGAGTGCCTAGTATGGTTGCAATTTTCTATATCATGAAATATGGCGGTGTGCCAGACAATAAACTAAAATACGTGCTTCTCGCACCACTTCAACGAGAGCTCCTCCTTTTTTTTTAATCAAACATACGACTAACGAAAATGTACTTTTGTTTTATCAGCGACACAGCGCTGCAGTTGTGTGCCATAGGCTTTATTTATTTGTCACTGATTATTTATTTAATTAATATCTCGCGTTTCCGAGGAAACTCACGCTCGGCATGCAAATGTGCCTTTATAAGTGGTGTATCGGAAACTAATACTCGTCTGACAGGGAATGCTCAAAGCACCGACTGTAAGAAGAGTTTCTATTCTTGTACTTAAGGCGGCATTGTGCCTTTTGCATTTAATTCCGATACCATTTCTGTGTTTCATCGTCAATGCGAAGGTCCAAGGCATATGTTGAACCTGCAGTGGTGTATCGGAAACTAATACTGGTCTCACAGGGAATGCTCAAAGCACCGACTGTAAGAAGAGTCTCCATTCTTGTATTTAAAACGGCATTGTGCCTTTTGTATTTAATTCCGATGCCATTTTTGTGTTTCATCGTCAATGTGAAAGTCCAAGGAATACATTGAACCTGCAGTGGTGTATCGGAAGCTAATACTGGTCTCACAGGGAATGCTCAAATCACCGACTGTAAGAAGAGTCTCTATTCTTGTACTTAAGGCGGCATTGTGCCTTTTGTATTTAATTCCGATGCCATTTCTGTGTCTCATCGTCAATGTGAAGGTCCAAGGAATACATTGAGCCTGCAGTGGTGTATCGGAAACTAATACTGGTCTCACAGGGAATGCTCAAAGCACCGACTGTAAGAAGAGTCTCTATTCTTGTACTTAAGGCGGCATTGTGCCTTTTGTATTTAATTCCGATGCCATTTCTGTGTTTCATCGTCAATGTGAAGGTCCAAGGAATACATTGAACCTGCAGAGGTGTAGCGGAAACTAATACTGGTCTCACAGGGAATGCTCAAAGCACAGACTGTAAGAAGAGTCTCTATTCTTGTACTTAAGGTAGCATTGTGCCTTTTGTATTTAATTCCGATGCGATTTCTGTGTTTCATCGTCAATGTGAAGATCCAAGGAATATACTGAACCTGCAGAGGTGTAGCGGAAACTAATACTGGTCTCACAGGGAATGCTCAAAGCACCGACTGTAAGAAGAGTCTCTATTCTTGTACTTAAGGCGGCATTGTGCCTTTTGTACTTAATTCCGATGCGATTTCTGTGTATCATCGTCAATGTGAAGATCCAAGGAATACATTGAACCTGCAGAGGTGTAGCGGTAACTAATACTGGTCTCACAGGGAATGCTCAAAGCACCGACTGTAAGAAGAGTCTCTATTCTTGTACATAAGGCGGCACTGTGCGTTTTGTATTTAATTCCAATGCGATTTCTGTGTTTCATCGTCAATGTGAAGGTCCAAGGAATACACTGAACCTGCAGTGGTGTATCGGAAACTAATACTGGTCTCACAGGGAATGCTCAAAGCACCGACTGCAAGAAGAGTCTCTATTCTTGTACTTAAGGCGGCATTGTGCCTTTTGTATTAATTCCGATGCCATTTCTGTGTTTCATCGTCAATGTGAAGGTCCAAAGAATAAACTGAACCTGCAGAGGTGTAGCGGAAACTAATACTGGTCTCACAGGGAGTGCTCAAAGCACCGACTGTAAGAAGAGTCTCTATTCTTGTACTTAAGGCGGCATTGTGCGTTTTGTATTTAATTCCGATGCCATATCTTTGTTTTATCGTCAATGTGAAGGTCCAAGGCATACATTGAACCTGCAGTGGTGTATCGGAAACTAATACTGGTCTCACAGGGAATGCTCAAATCACCGACTGTAAGAAGAGTCTCTATTCTTGTACTTAATTCGGCATTGTGTCTTTTGTATTTAATTCCGATGCCATTTCTGTGTTTCATCGTTAATGTGAAAGTCCAAGGAATACATTGAACCTGCAGTGGTGTATCGGAAACTAATACTGGTCTCACAGGGAATGCTCAAAGCACCGACTGTAAGAAGAGTCTCTATTCTTGTACTTAAGGCGGCATTGTGCCTTTTGTATTTAATTCCGATGCCATTTCTGTGTTTCATCGTCAATGTGAAGGTCCAAGGAATACATTGAACCTGCAGTGGTGTATCGGAAACTAATACTGGTCTCACAGGGAATGCTCAAAGCACCGACTGTAAGAAGAGTCTCCATTCTTGTACTTAAGGCGGCATTGTGCCTTTTGTATTTAATTCCGATGCCATTTTTGTGTTTCATCGTCAATGTGAAGGTCCAAGGAATACATTGAACCTGCAGAGGTGTAGCGGAAACTAATACTGGTCTCACAGGGAATGCTCAAAGCACCGACTGTAAGAAGAGTCTCTATTCTTGTACTTAAGGTGGCATTGTGCCTTTCGTATTTAATTCCGATGCGATTTCTGTGTTTCATCGTCAATGTGAAGATCCAAGGAATATACTGAACCTGCAGAGGTGTAGCGGAAACTAATACTGGTTTCACAGGGAATGCTCAAAGCACCGACTGTAAGAAGAGTCTCTATTCTTGTACTTAAGGCGGCATTGTGCTTTTTGTACTTAATTCCTATGCGATTTCTGTGTATCATCGTCAATGTGAAGATCCAAGGAATACATTGAACCTGCAGAGGTGTAGCGGTAACTAATACTGGTCTCACAGGGAATGCTCAAAGCAGCGACTGTAAGAAGAGTCTCTATTCTTGTACATAAGGCGGCATTGTGCGTTTTGTATTTAATTCCGATGCGATTTCTGTGTTTCATCGTCAATGTGAAGGTCCAAGGAATACTTTGAACCTGCAGTGGTGTATCGGAAACTAATACTGGTCTCACAGGGAATGCTCAAAGCACCGACTGCAAGAAGAGTCCCTATTCTTGTACTTAAGGCGGCATTGCGCCTTTCGTATTTGATTCCGATGCGATTTCTGTGTTTTATCGTCAGTGTGAAGTTCCAAGGAATACATTGAACCTGCAGTGGTGAATCGGAAACTAATACTGGTCTCACAGGGAATGCTCAAAGCACCGACTGTAAGAAGGGTCTCTATTCTTGTACTTAAGGCGGCATTGTGCCCTTTGTATTTAATTCCGATGCCATTTCTGTGTTTCATCGTCAATGTGAAGGTCCAAGGAATAAACTGCACCTGCAGAGGTGTAGCGGAAACTAATACGGGTCTCACAGGGAATGCTCAAAGCACCGACTGTAAGAAGAGTCTCCATTCTTGTACTTAAGGCGGCATTGTGCCTTTTGTATTTAATTCCGATGCCATTTCGGTGTCTCATCGTCAATGTGAAGGTCTAAGGAATAAACTGAACCTGCAGAGGTGTACCGGAAAGTAATACTGGTCTCACAGGGAATGCTCAAAGCACCGACTGTAAGAAGAGTCTCTATTCATGTACTTAAGGCGGCATTGTGCCTTTCGTATTTAATTCCGATGCCATTTCTGTGTTTCATCGTCAATGTGAAGGTCCAAGAAATACATTGAACCTGCAGTGGTGTGTCGGAAACTAATACTGGTCTCACAGGGATTGCTCAAAGCACCGACTGTAAGAAGAGTCTCCATTCTTGTACTTAAGGCGGCATTGTGCCTTTTGTATTTAATTCCGATGCGATTTCTGTGTTTCATCGTCAATGTGAAGGTCCAAGGAATACATTGAACCTGCAGAGGTGTAGCGGAAACTAATACTGGTCTCACAGGGAATGCTCAAAGCACCGACTGTAAGAAGAGTCTCTATTCTTGTACTTAAGGTGGCATTGTGCCTTTTGTATTTAATTCCGATGCGATTTCTGTGTTTCATCGTCAACGTGAAGATCCAAGGAATATACTGAACCTACAGAGGTGTAGCGGAAACTAATACTGGTCTCACAGGGAATGCTCAAAGCAACGACTGTAAGAAGAGTCTCTATTCTTGTACTTAAGGCGGCATTGTGCCTTTTGTACTTAATTCCGATGCGATTTCTGTGTATCATCGTCAATGTGAAGATCCAAGGAATACATTGAACCTGCAGAGGTGTAGCGGTAACTAATTCTGGTCTCACAGGGAATGCTCAAAGCACCGACTGTAAGAAGAGTCTTTATTCTTGTACATAAGGTGGCATTGTGCGTTTTGTATTTAATTCCGATGCGATTTCTGTGTTTCATCGTCAATGTGAAGGTCCAGGGAATACTTTGAACCTGCAGTGGTGTATCGGAAACTAATACTGGTCTCACAGGGAATGCTCAAAGCACCGACTGCAAGAAGAGTCTCTATTCTTGTACTTATGGCGGCATTGCGCCTTTTGTATTTGATTCCGATGCGATTTCTGTGTTTCATCGTCAGTGTGAAGTTCCAAGGAATACATTGAACCTGCAGTGGTGTATCGGAAACTAATACTGGTCTCACAGGGAATGCTCAAAGCACCGACTGTAAGAAGAGTCTCTATTCTTGTACTTAAGGCGGCATTGTGCCTTTTGTATTTAATTCCGATGCCATTTCTGTGTTTCATCGTCAATGTGAAGGTCCAAGGAATACATTGAACCTGCAGTGGTGTATCGGAAACTAATACTGGTCTCACAGGGAATGCTCAAAGCACCGACTGTAAGAAGAGTCTCCATTCTTGTACTTAAGGCGGCATTGTGCCTTTTGTATTTAATTCCGATGCGATTTCTGTGTTTCATCGTCAATGTGAAGGTCCAAGGAATACATTGAACCTGCAGAGGTGTAGCGGAAACTAATACTGGTCTCACAGGGAATGCTCAAAGCACCGACTGTAAGAAGAGTCTCTATTCTTGTACTTAAGGTGGCATTGTGCCTTTTGTATTTAATTCCGATGCGATTTCTGTGTTTCATCGTCAACGTGAAGATCCAAGGAATATACTGAACCTACAGAGGTGTAGCGGAAACTAATACTGGTCTCACAGGGAATGCTCAAAGCAACGACTGTAAGAAGAGTCTCTATTCTTGTACTTAAGGCGGCATTGTGCCTTTTGTACTTAATTCCGATGCGATTTCTGTGTATCATCGTCAATGTGAAGATCCAAGGAATACATTGAACCTGCAGAGGTGTAGCGGTAACTAATTCTGGTCTCACAGGGAATGCTCAAAGCACCGACTGTAAGAAGAGTCTTTATTCTTGTACATAAGGTGGCATTGTGCGTTTTGTATTTAATTCCGATGCGATTTCTGTGTTTCATCGTCAATGTGAAGGTCCAGGGAATACTTTGAACCTGCAGTGGTGTATCGGAAACTAATACTGGTCTCACAGGGAATGCTCAAAGCACCGACTGCAAGAAGAGTCTCTATTCTTGTACTTATGGCGGCATTGCGCCTTTTGTATTTGATTCCGATGCGATTTCTGTGTTTCATCGTCAGTGTGAAGTTCCAAGGAATACATTGAACCTGCAGTGGTGTATCGGAAACTAATACTGGTCTCACAGGGAATGCTCAAAGCACCGACTGTAAGAAGAGTCTCTATTCTTGTACTTAAGGCGGCATTGTGCATTTTGTATTTAATTCCGATGCGATTTCTGTGTTTCATCGTCAATGCGAAGGTCCAAGGAATACATGGAACCTGCAGTGGTGTATCGGAAACTAATACTGGTCTCACAGGGAATGCTCAAAGAACCGACTGTAAGAAGAGTCTCTATTCTTGTACTTAAGGCGGCATTGTGCCTTTTGTATTTAATTCCGATGCTATTTCTGTGTTTCATCGTCAATGTGAAGGTCCAAGGAATACATTGAACCTGCAGAGGTGTAGCGGAAACTAATACTTGTCTCACAGGGAATGCTCAAAAAACTGACTGTAAGAAGAGTCTCCATTCTTGTGCTTAAGGCGGCATTGTGCCTTTTGTATTTAATTCCGATGCCATTTCGGTGTTTCATCGTCAATGTGAAAGTCTAAGGAATAAACAGAACCTGCAGTGGTGTAGCGGAAACTAATACTGGTCTCACAGGGAATGCTCAAAGCACCGACGGTAAGAAGATTCTCCATTCTTGTACTTAAGGCGGCATTGTGCCTTTTGTATTTACTTCCGATGCCATTTCTGTGTTTCATCGTCAATGTGAAGGTCCAAGGTATAATTTGAACCTGCAGAGGTGTAGCGGAAACTAATACTGGTCTCACAGGGAATGCTCAAAGCACCGACTGTAAGAAGAGTCTCTATTCTTGTACTTAAGGCGGCATTGTGCCTTTTGTATTTAATTCCGATGCGATTTCTGAGTTTCATCGTCAATGTGAAGGTCCAAGGAATACATTGAACCTGCAGTGGTGTATCGGAAACTAATACTGGTCTCACAGGGAATGCTCAAAGCACCGACTGTAAGAAGAGTCTCCATTCTTGTACTTACGGCGGCATTGTGCCTTCTGTATTTAATTCCGATGCGATTTCTGTGTTTCATCGTCAATGTGAAGGTCCAAGGATTACATTGAACCTGCAGAGGTGTAGCGGAAACTAATACTGGTCTCACAGGGAATGCTCAAAGCACCGACTGTAAGAAGGGTCTCTATTCTTGTACTTAAGGCGGCATTGTGCCCTTTGTATTTAATTCCGATGCCATTTCTGTGTTTCATCGTCAATGTGAAGGTCCAAGGAATAAACTGCACCTGCAGAGGTGTAGCGGAAACTAATACGGGTCTCACAGGGAATGCTCAAAGCACCGACTGTAAGAAGAGTCTCCATTCTTGTACTTAAGGCGGCATTGTGCCTTTTGTATTTAATTCCGATGCGATTTCTGTGTTTCATCGTCAATGTGAAGGTCCAAGGAATACATTGAACCTGCAGAGGTGTAGCGGAAACTAATACTGGTCTCACAGGGAATGCTCAAAGCACCGACTGTAAGAAGGGTCTCTATTCATGTACTTAAGGCGGCATTGTGCCTTTCGTATTTAATTCCGATGCCATTTCTGTGTTTCATCGTCAATGTGAAGGTCCAAGAAATACATTGAACCTGCAGTGGTGTATCGGAAACTAATACTGGTCTCACAGGGATTGCTCAAAGCACCGACTGTAAGAAGAGTCTCCATTCTTGTACTTAAGGCGGCATTGTGCCTTTTGTATTTAATTCCGATGCGATTTCTGTGTTTCATCGTCAATGTGAAGGTCCAAGGAATACATTGAACCTGCAGAGGTGTAGCGGAAACTAATACTGGTCTCACAGGGAATGCTCAAAGCACCGACTGTAAGAAGAGTCTCAATTCTTGTACTTAAGGTGGCATTGTGCCTTTTGTATTTAATTCCGATGCGATTTCTGTGTTTCATCGTCAACGTGAAGATCCAAGGAATATACTGAACCTACAGAGGTGTAGCGGAAACTAATACTGGTCTCACAGGGAATGCTCAAAGCAACGACTGTAAGAAGAGTCTCTATTCTTGTACTTAAGGCGGCATTGTGCCTTTTGTACTTAATTCCGATGCGATTTCTGCGTATCATCGTCAATGTGAAGATCCAAGGAATACATTGAACCTGCAGAGGTGTAGCGGTAACTAATACTGGTCTCACAGGGAATGCTCAAAGCACCGACTGTAAGAAGAGTCTTTATTCTTGTACATAAGGTGGCATTGTGCGTTTTGTATTTAATTCCGATGCGATTTCTGTGTTTCATCGTCAATGTGAAGGTCCAGGGAATACTTTGAACCTGCAGTGGTGTATCGGAAACTAATACTGGTCTCACAGGGAATGCTCAAAGCACCGACTGCAAGAAGAGTCTCTATTCTTGTACTTAAGGCGGCATTGCGCCTTTTGTATTTGATTCCGATGCGATTTCTGTGTTTCATCGTCAGTGTGAAGTTCCAAGGAATACATTGAACCTGCAGTGGTGTATCGGAAACTAATACTGGTCTCACAGGGAATGCTCAAAGCACCGACTGTAAGAAGAGTCTCTATTCTTGTACTTAAGGCGGCATTGTGCATTTTGTATTTAATTCCGATGCGATTTCTGTGTTTCATCGTCAATGCGAAGGTCCAAGGAATACATGGAACCTGCAGTGGTGTATCGGAAACTAATACTGGTCTCACAGGGAATGCTCAAAGAACCGACTGTAAGAAGAAACTCTATTCTTGTACTTAAGGCGGCATTGTGCCTTTTGTATTTAATTCCGATGCCATTTTTGTGTTTCATCGTCAATGTGAAGGTCCAAGGAATAAACTGAACCTGCAGAGGTGTAGCGGAAACTAATACTGGTCTCACAGGGAATGCTCAAAGCATCGACTGTAAGAAGAGTCTCTATTCTTGTACTTAAGGCGGCATTGTGCCTTTTGTATTTAATTCCGATGCTATTTCTGTGTTTCATCGTCAATGTGAAGGTCCAAGGAATACATTGAACCTGCAGAGGTGTAGCGGAAACTTATACTTGTCTCACAGGGAATGCTCAAAGCACTGACTGTAAGAAGAGTCTCCATTCTTGTGCTTAAGGCGGCATTGTGCCTTTTGTATTTAATTCCGATGCCATTTCGGTGTTTCATCGTCAATGTGAAAGTCTAAGGAATAAACAGAACCTGCAGTGGTGTAGCGGAAACTAATACTGGTCTCACAGGGAATGCTCAAAGCACCGACGGTAAGAAGATTCTCCATTCTTGTACTTAAGGCGGCATTGTGCCTTTTGTATTTACTTCCGATGCCATTTCTGTGTTTCATCGTCAATGTGAAGGTCCAAGGTATAATCTGAACCTGCAGAGGTGTAGCGGAAACTAATACTGGTCTCACAGGGAATGCTCAAAGCACCGACTGTAAGAAGAGTCTCTATTCTTGTACTTAAGGCGGCATTGTGCCTTTTGTATTTAATTCCGATGCGATTTCTGAGTTTCATCGTCAATGTGAAGGTCCAAGGAATACATTGAACCTGCAGTGGTGTATCGGAAACTAATACTGGTCTCACAGGGAATGCTCAAAGCACCGACTGTAAGAAGAGTCTCCATTCTTGTACTTACGGCGGCATTGTGCCTTCTGTATTTAATTCCGATGCGGTTTCTGTGTTTCATCGTCAATGTTAAGGTCCAAGGATTACATTGAACCTGCAGAGGTGTAGCGGAAACTAATACTGGTCTCACAGGGAATGCTCAAAGCACCGACTGTAAGAAGAGTCTCTATTCTTGTACTTAAGGTGGTATTGTGCCTTTTGTATTTAATTCCGATGCGATTACTGTGTTCCATCGTCAACGTGAAGATCCAAGGAATATACTGAACCTGCAGAGGTGTAGCGGAAACTAATACTGGTCTCACAGGGAATGCTCAAAGCAACGACTGTAAGAAGAGTCTCTATTCTTGTACTTAAGGCGGCATTGTGCCTTTTGTACTTAATTCCGATGCGATTTCTGTGTATCATCGTCAATGTGAAGATCCAAGGAATACATTAAACCTGCAGAGGTGTAGCGGTAACTAATACTGGTCTCACAGGGAATGCTCAAAGCACCGACTGTAAGAAGAGTCTTTATTCTTGTACATAAGGTGGCATTGTGCGTTTTGTATTTAATTCCGATGCGATTTCTGTGTTTCATCGTCAATGTGAAGGTCCAAGGAATACTTTGAACCTGCAGTGGTGTATCGGAAACTAATACTGGTCTCACAGGGAATGCTCAAAGCACCGACTGCAAGAAGAGTCTCTATTCTTGTACTTAAGGCGGCATTGCGCCTTTTGTATTTAATTCCGATGCGATTTCTGTGTTTCATCGTCAGTGTGAAGTTCCAAGGAATACATTGAAACTGCAGTGGTGTATCGGAAACTAATACTGGTCTCACAGGGAATGCTCAAAGCACCGACTGTAAGAAGAGTCTCTATTCTTGTACTTATGGCGGCATTGTGCCTTTTGTATTTAATTCCGATGCCATTTCTGTGTTTCATCGTCAATGTGAAGGTCCAAGGAATAAACTGCACCTGCAGAGGTGTAGCGGAAACTAATACGGGTCTCACAGGGAATGCTCAAAGCACCGACTGTAAGAAGAGTCTCCATTCTTGTACTTAAGGCGGCATTGTGCCTTTTGTATTTAATTCCGATGCCATTTCGGTGTTTCATCGTCAATGTGAACGTCTAAGGAATAAACTGAACCTGCAGTGGTGTAGCGGAAACTAATACTGGTCTCACAGGGAATGCTCTAAGCACCGACGGTAAGAAGAGTCTCCATTCATGTACTTAAGGCGGCATTGTGCCTTTTGTATTTACTTCCGATGCCATTTCTGTGTTTCATCGTCAATGTGAAGGTCCAAGGAATAATCTGAACCTGCAGAGGTGTAGCGGAAACTAATACTGGTCTCACAGGGAATGCTCAAAGCACCGACTGTAAGAAGAGTCTCTATTCTTGTACTTAAGGCGGCATTGTGCCTTTTGTATTTAATTCCGATGCGATTTCTGAGTTTCATCGTCAATGTGAAGGTCCAAGGAATACATTGAACCTGCAGTGGTGTATCGGAAACTAACACTGGTCTCACAGGGAATGCTCAAAGCACCGACTGTAAGACGAGTCTCTATTCTTGTACTTAAGGCGGCATTGTGCGTTTTGTATTTAATTCCGATGCCATTTCTGTGTTTTATCGTCAATGTGAAGGTCCTAGGAATAAACGGAACCTGCAGAGGTGTACCGGAAACTAATACTGGTCTCACAGAGAATGCTCAAAGCACCGACTGTAAGAAGAGTCTCTTTTCTTGTACTTAAGGCGGCATTGTGCATTTTGTATTTAATTCCAATGCGATTTCTGTGTTTCATCGTCAATGCGAAGGTCCAAGGAATACATGGAACCTGCAGTGGTGTATCGGAAACTAATATTGGTCTCACAGGGAATGCTCAAAGAACCGACTGTAAGAAGAGTCTCTATTCTTGTACTTAAGGCGGCATTGTGCCTTTTGTATTTAATTCCGATGCCATTTCTGTGTTTCATCGTCAATGTGAAGGTCCAAGGAATAAACTGAACCTGCAGAGGTGTAGCGGAAACTAATACTGGTCTCACAGGGAATGCTCAAAGCATCGACTGTAAGAAGAGTCTCTATTCTTGTACTTAAGGCGGCATTGTGCCTTTTGTATTTAATTCCGATGCCATTTCTGTGTTTCATCGTCAATGTGAAGGTCCAAGGAATATACTGAACCTGCAGAGGTGTAGCGGAAACTAATACTGGTCTCACAGGGAATGCTCAAAGCACCGACTGTAAGAAGAGTCTCTATTCTTGTACTTAAGGCGGCATTGTGCCTTTTGTACTTATTTCTGATGCGATTTCTGTGTATCATCGTCAATGTGAAGGTCCAAGGAATACATTGAACCTGCAGAGGTGTAGCGGTAACTAATACTGGTCTCACAGGGAATGCTCAAAGCACCGACTGAAAGAAGAGTGTCTAACCTTGTACATAAGGCGGCATTGTGCGTTTTGTATTTAATTCCGATGCGATTTCTGTGTTTCATCGTCAATGTGAAGGTCCAAGGAATACATTGAACCTGCAGTGGTGTATCGAAAACTAATACTGGTCTCACAGGGAATGCCCAAAGCACCGACTGCAAGAAGAGTCTCTATTCTTGTACTTGAGGCGGCATTGTGCCTTTTGTATTTCATTCCGATGCGATTTTTGTGTTTCATCGTCAGTGTGAAGTTCCAAGGAATACATTGAACCTGCAGTGGTGTATCAGAAACTAATACTGGTCTCACAGGGAATGCTCAAAGCACCGACTGTAAGAAGAGTCTCTATCCTAGTACTTAAGGCGGCATTGCGCCTTTTGTATTTGATTCCGATGCGATTTCTGTGTTTCATCGTCAGTGTGAAGGTCCAAGGAATAAACTGCACCTGCAGAGGTGTAGCGGAAACTAATACGGGTCTCACAGGGAATGCTCAAAGCACCGACTGTAAGAAGAGTCTCCATTCTTGTACTTAAGGCGGCACTGTGCCTTTTGTATTTAATTCCGATGCCATTTCGGTGTTTCATCGTCAATGTGAAGGTCTAAGGAAAAAACTGAACCTGCAGTGGTGCAGCGGAAACTAATACTGGTCTCACAGGGAATGCTCAAAGCACCGACTGTAAGAAGAGTCTCTATTCTTGTACTTAAGGCGGCATTGTGCCTTTTGTATTTAATTCCGATGCCATTTCTGTGTTTCATCGTCAATGTGAAGGTCCAAGGAATACACTGAACCTGCAGTGGTGTATCGGAAACTAATACTGGTCTCACAGGGAATGCTCAAAGCACCGACTGTAAGAAGAGTCTCCATTCTTGTACTTAAGGCGGCATTGTGCCTTTTGTATCTAATTCCGATGCCATTTCTGTGTTTCATCGTCAATGTGAAGGTCCAACGAATACATTGAACCTGCAGAGGTGTAGCGGAAACTAATACTGGTCTCACAGGGAATGCTCAAAGCACCGACTGTAAGAAGAGTCTCTATTCTTGTACTTAAGGTGGCATTGTGCCTTTCGTATTGAATTCCGATGCGATTTCTGTGTTTCATCGTCAATGTGAAGGTCCAAGGAATTCTTTGAACCTGAAGTGGTGTATCGGAAACTAATACTGGTCTCACAGGGAATGCTCAAAGCACCGACTGCAAGAAGAGTCTCTATTCTTGTACTTAAGGCGGCATTGCGCCTTTTGTATTTGATTCCGATGCGATTTCTGTGTTTCATCGTCAGTGTGAAGTTCCAAGGAATACATTGAACCTGCAGTGGTGTATCGGAAACTAATACTGGTCTCACAGGGAATGCTCAAAGCACCGACTGTAAGAAGGGTCTCTATTCTTGTACTTAAGGCGGCATTGTGCCTTTTGTATTTAATTCCGATGCCATTTATGTGTTTCATCGTCAATGTGAAGGTCCAAGGAATAAACTGCACCTGCAGAGGTGTAGCGGAAACTAATACTGGTCTCACAGGGAATGCTCATAGCACCGACTGTAAGAAGAGTCTCCATTCTTGTACTTAAGGCGGCATTGTGCCTTTTGTATTTAATTCCGATGCCATTTCGGTGTTTCATCGTCAATGTGAAGGTCTAAGGAATAAACTGAACCTGCAGTGGTGTAGCGGAAACTAATACTGGTCTCACAGGGAATGCTCAAAGCACCGACGGTAAGAAGATTCTCCATTCTTGTACTTAAGGCGGCATTGTGCCTTTTGTATTTACTTCTGATGCCATTTCTGTGTTTCATCGTCAATGTGAAGGTCCAAGGAATAATCTGAACCTGCAGAGGTGTAGCGGAAACTAATACTGGTCTCACAGGGAATGTTCAAAGCACCGACTGTAAGAAGAGTCTCCATTCTTGTACTTAAGGCGGCATTGTGCCTTTTGTATTTACTTCCGATGCCATTTCTGTGTTTCATCGTCAATGTGAAGGTCCAAGGAATAATCTGAACCTGCAGAGGTGTAGCGGAAACTAATACTGGTCTCACAGGGAATGTTCAAAGCACCGACTGTAAGAAGAGTCTCCATTCTTGTACTTAAGGCGGCATTGTGCCTTTTGTATTTACTTCCGATGCCATTTCTGTGTTTCATCGTCAATGTGAAGGTCCAAGGAATAATCTGAACCTGCAGAGGTGTAGCGGAAACTAATACTGGTCTCACAGGGAATGCTCAAAGCACCGACTGTAAGAAGAGTCTCTATTCTTGTACTTAAGGCGGCATTGTGCCTTTTGTATTTAATTCCGATGCGATTTCTGAGTTTCATCGTCAATGTGAAGGTCCAAGGAATACATTGAACCTGCAGTGGTGTATCGGAAACTAATACTGGTCTCACAGGGAATGCTCAAAGCACCGACTGTAAGACGAGTCTCTATTCTTGTACTTAAGGCGGCATTGTGCGTTTTGTATTTAATTCCGATGCCATTTCTGTGTTTTATCGTCAATGTGAAGGTCCTAGGAATAAACGGAACCTGCAGAGGTGTACCGGAAACTAATACTGGTCTCACAGAGAATGCTCAAAGAACCGACTGTAAGAAGAGTCTCTATTCTTGTACTTAAGGCAGCATTGTGCCTTTTGTAATTAATTCCGATGCCATTTCTGTGTTTCATCGTCAATGTGAAGGTCCAAGGAATAAACTGAACCTGCAGAGGTGTAGCGGAAACTAATACTGGTCTCACAGGGAATGCTCAAAGCATCGACTGTAAGAACAGTCTCTATTCTTGTACTTAAGGCGGCATTGTACCTTTTGTATTTAATTCCGATGCCATTTCTGTGTTTCATCGTCAATGTGAAGGTCCAAGGAATATACTGAACCTGCAGAGGTGTAGCGGAAACTAATACTGGTCTCACAGGGAATGCTCAAAGCACCGACTGTAAGAAGAGTCTCTATTCTTGTACTTAAGGCGGCATTGTGCCTTTTGTACTTATTTCTGATGCGATTTCTGTGTATCATCGTCAATGTGAAGGTCCAAGGAATACATTGAACCTGCAGAGGTGTAGCGGTAACTAATACTGGTCTCACAGGGAATGCTCAAAGCACCGACTGAAGGAAGAGTGTCTATTCTTGTACATAAGGCGGCATTGTGCGTTTTGTATTTAATTCCGATGCGATTTCTGTGTTTCATCGTCAATGTGAAGGTCCAAGGAATACATTGAACCTGCAGTGGTGTATCGGAAACTAATACTGGTCTCACAGGGAATGCTCAAAGCACCGACTGCAAGAAGAGTCTCTATTCTTGTACTTAAGGCGGCATTGTGCCTTTTGTATTTCATTCCGATGCGATTTTTGTGTTTCATCGTCAGTGTGAAGTACCAAGGAATACATTGAACCTGCAGTGGTGTATCAGAAACTAATACTGGTCTCACAGGGAATGCTCAAAGCACCGACTGTCAGAAGAGTCTCTATCCTAGTACTTAAGGCGGCATTGCGCCTTTTGTATTTGATTCCGATGCGATTTCTGTGTTTCATCGACAGTGTGAAGGTCCAAGGAATAAACTGCACCTGCAGAGGTGTAGCGGAAACTAATACGGGTCTCACAGGAAATGCTCAAAGCACCGACTGTAAGAAGAGTCTCCATTCTTGTACTTAAGGCGGCACTGTGCCTTTTGTATTTAATTCCGATGCCATTTCGGTGTTTCATCGTCAATGTGAAGGTCTAAGGAATAAACTGAACCTGCAGTGGTGTAGCGGAAACTAATACTGGTCTCACATGGAATGTTCAAAGCACCGACGGTAAGAAGAGTCTCTATTCTTGTACTTAAGGCGGCATTGTGCCTTTTGTATTTACTTCCGATGCCATTTCTGTGTTTCATCGTCAATGTGAAGGTCCAAGGAATAATCTGAACCTGCAGAGGTGTATCGGAAACTAATACTTGTCTCACAGGGTATGCTCAAAGCACCGACTGTAAGAAGAGTCTCTATTCTTGTACTTAAGGCGGCATTGTGCCTTTTATATTTAATTCCGATGCGATTTCTGTGTTTCATCGTAAATGTGAAGGTCCAAGGGATACATTGAACCTGCAGTGGTTTATCGGAAACTAATACTGGTCTCACAGGGAATGCTCAAAGCACCGACTGTAAGAAGAGGCTCTATTCTTGTACTTGAGGCGGCATTGTGCGTTTTGTATTTAATTCCGATGCCATTTCTGTGTTTCATCGTCAATGTGAGGGTCCAAGGAATACATTGAACCTGCAGTGGTGTATCGGAAACTAATACTGGTCTCACAGGGAATGCTCAAAGCACCGACTGTAAGAAGAGTCTCTATTCTTGTACTTAAGGCGGCATTGTGCCTTTTGTATTTAATTCCGATGCCATTTCTGTGTTTCATCGTCAACGTGAAGGTCCAAGGAATACATTGAAGCTGCAGTGGTGTATCGGAAACTAATACTGGTCTCACAGGGAATGCTCAAAGCACCGACTGCAAGAAGAGTCTCTATTCTTGTACTTAAGGCGGCATTGTGCCTTTTGTATTTCATTCCGATGCGATTTTTGTGTTTCATCGTCAGTGTGAAGTTCCAAGGAATACATTGAACCTGCAGTGGTGTATCAGAAACTAATACTGGTCTCACAGGGAATGCTCAAAGCACCGACTGTCAGAAGAGTCTCTATCCTAGTACTTAAGGCGGCATTGCGCCTTTTGTATTTGATTCCGATGCGATTTCTGTGTTTCATCGACAGTGTGAAGGTCCAAGGAATAAACTGCACCTGCAGAGGTGTAGCGGAAACTAATACGGGTCTCACAGGAAATGCTCAAACACCGACTGTAAGAAGAGTCTCCATTCTTGTACTTAAGGCGGCACTGTGCCTTTTGTATTTAATTCCGATGCCATTTCGGTGTTTCATCGTCAATGTGAAGGTCTAAGGAATAAACTGAACCTGCAGTGGTGTAGCGGAAACTAATACTGGTCTCACATTGAATGTTCAAAGCACCGACGGTAAGAAGAGTCTCTATTCTTGTACTTAAGGCGGCATTGTGCCTTTTATATTTAATTCCGATGCGATTTCTGTGTTTCATCGTAAATGTGAAGGTCCAAGGGATACATTGAACCTGCAGTGGTGTATCGGAAACTAATACTGGTCTCACAGGGAATGCTCAAAGCACCGACTGTAAGAAGAGGCTCTATTCTTGTACTTGAGGCGGCATTGTGCGTTTTGTATTTAATTCCGATGCCATTTCTGTGTTTCATCGTCAATGTGAGGGTCCAAGGAATACATTGAACCTGCAGTGGTGTATCGGAAACTAATACTGGTCTCACAGGGAATGCTCAAAGCACCGACTGTAAGAAGAGTATCTATTCTTGTACTTAAGGCGGCATTGTGCCTTTTGTACTTATTTCCGATGCGATTTCTGTGTATCATCGTCAATGTGAAGGTCCAAGGAATACATTGAACCTGCAGAGGTGTAGCGGAATCTAATACTGGTCTCACAGGGAATGCTCAAAGCATCGACTGTAAGAAGAGTCTCTATTCTTGTACATAAGGCGGCATTGTGCGGTTTGTATTTAATTCCGATGCGATTTCTGTGTTTCATCGTCAATGTGAAGATCCAAGGAATACATTGAACCTGCAGTGGTGTATCGGAAACTAATACTGGTCTCACAGGGAATGCTCAAAGCACCGACTGTAAGAAGAGTCTCTATTCTTGTACTTAAGGCGGCATTGTGCCTTTTGTATTTGATTCCGATGCGATTTCTGTGTTTCATCGTCAGTATGAAGTTCCAAGGAATACATTGAACCTGCAGTGGTGTATCGGAAACTAATACTGGTCTCACAGGGAATGCACAAAGCACCGACTGTAAGAAGAGTCTCTATTCTTGTACTTAAGGCGGCATTGTGCCTTTTGTATTTAATTCCGACGCCATTTCTGTGTTTCATCGTCAATGTGAAGGTCCAAGGAATAAACTGCACCTGCAGAGGTGTAGCGGAAACTAATACGGGTCTCACAGGGAATGCTCAAAGCACCGACTGTAAGAAGAGTCTCCATTCTTGTACTTAAGGCGGCATTGTGCCTTTTGTATTTAATTACGATGCCATTTCGGTGTTTCATCGTCAATGTGAAGGTCTAAGGAATAAACTGAACCTGCAGTGGTGTAGCGGAAACTAATACTGGTCTCACAGGGAATGCTCAAAGCACCGACGGTAAGAAGAGTCTCTATTCTTGTATTTAAGGCGGCATTGTGCCTTTTGTATTTACTTCCGATGCCATTTCTGTGTTTCATCGTCAATGTGAAGGTCCAAGGAATAATCTGAACCTGCAGAGGTGTAGCGGAAACTAATACTGGTCTCACAGGGAATGCTCAAAGCACCGACTGTAAGAAGAGTCTCTATTCTTGTACTTAAGGCGGCATTGTGCCTTTTGTATTTAATTCCGATGCGATTTCTGTGTTTCATCGTCAATGTGAAGGTCCAAGGAATACATTGAACCTGCAGTGGTGTAGCGGAAACTAATACTGGTCTCACAGGGAATGCTCAAAGCACCGACTGTAAGAAGAGTCTCTATTCTTGTGCTTAAGACGGCATTGTGCCTTTTGTATTTAATTCCGATGCGATTTCTGTGTTTCATCGTCAATGTGAAGTTCCAAGGAATACATTGAACCTGCTGTGGTGTATCGGAAACTAATACTGGTCTCACAGGGAATGCTCAAAGCACCGACTGTTAAATGAGTCTCTATTCTTGTACTTAAGGCGGCATTGTGCCATTTGTATTTAATTCCGATGCCATTTCTGTGTTTCATCGTCAATGTGAAGGTCCAAGGAGTAAAGTGAACCTGCAGAGGAGTATCGGAAACTAATACTGGTCTCACAGGGAATGCTCAAAGCACTGACTGTAAGAAGATTCTCTATTCTTGTACATAAATCGGCATTGTGCTTTTGTATTTAATTCCGAGCGATTTCTGTGTTTCATCGTCAATTTGAAGTTCCAAGGAATACATTGAACCGGCAGTGGTGTATCGGAAACTAATACTGGTCTCACAGGGAATGCTCAAAGCACCGACTGTAAGAAGAGTCTCTATTCTTGTACTTAAGGCGGCATTGTGCCTTTTGTATTTAATTCCGATGCCATTTCTGTGTTTCATCGTCAATGTGAAGATCCAAAGAATAAACTGAACCTGCAGAGGTGTAGCGGAAACTAATATTGGTCTCACAGGGAATGCTCAAAGCACCGACTGTAAGAAGAGTCTCTATTCTTGTACTTAAGGCGGCATTGTGCCTTTTGTATTTAATTCCGATGCGATTTCTGTGTTTCATCGTCAATGCGAAGGTCCAAGGAATACATTGAACCAGCAGTGGTGTATCGGAAACTAATACTGGTCTCACAGGGAATGCTCAAAGCACCGAGTGTAAGAAGAGTCTCTATTCTTGTACATAAATCGGCATTGTGCTTTTGTATTTAATTCCGAGCGATTTCTGTGTTTCATCGTCAATTTGAAGTTCCAAGGAATACATTGAACCGGCAGTGGTGTATCGGAAACTAATACTGGTCTCACAGGGAATGCTCAAAGCACCGACTGTAAGAAGAGTCTCTATTCTTGTACTTATGGCGGCATTGTGCCTTTTGTATTTAATTCCGATGCCATTTCTGTGTTTCATCGTCAATGTGAAGGTAGAAAGAATAAACTGAACCTGCAGAGGTGTAGCGGAAACTAATACTGGTCTCACAGGGAATGCTCAAAGCACCGACTGTAAGAAGAGTCTTTATTCTTGTACTTAAGGCGGCATTGTGCCTTTTTTATTTAATTCCGATGCCATTTCTGTGTTTTATCGTCAATGTGAAGGTCCAAGGAATAAACTGAACCTGCAGAGGTGTAGCGGAAACTAATACTGGTCTCACAGGGAATGCTCAAAGCACCGACTGTAAGAAGAGTCTCTGTTCTTGTACTTAAGGCGGCATTGTGCCTTTTGTATTTAATTCCGATGCGATTTCTGTGTTTCATCGTCAATGCGAAGGTCCAAGGAATACATTGAACCAGCAGTGGTGTATCGGAAACTAATACTGGTCTCACAGGCAATGCTCAAAGCACCGACTGTAAGAAGAGTCTCTATTCTTGTACTTAAGGCGGCATTGTGCATTTTGTATTTAATTCCGATGCCATTTCTGTGTTTCATCGTCAATGTGAAGGTCCAAGGAATAAACTGAACCTGCAGAGGTGTAGCGGAAACTAATACTGGTCTCACAGGGAATGCTCAAAGCACCGACTGCAAGAAGAGTCTCTATTCTTGTACTTAAGGCGGCATTGTGCATTTTGTATTTAATTCCAATGCGATTTCTGTGTTTCATCGTCAATGCGAAGGTCCAAGGAATACATGGAACCTGCAGTGGTGTATCGGAAACTAATACTGGTCTCACAGGGAATGCTCAAAGAACCGACTGTAAGAAGAGTCTATATTCTTGTACTTAAGGCGGCATTGTGCCTTTCGTATTTAATTTCGATGCCATTTCTGTGTTTCATCGTCAATGTGAAGGTCCAAGGAAAAAAATGAACCTGCAGAGGTGTAGCGGAAACTAATACTGGTCTCACAGGGAATGCTCAAAGCATCGACTGTAAGAAGAGTCTCTATTCTTGTACTTAAGGCGGCATTGTGCCTTTTGTATTTAATTCCGATGCCATTTCTGTGTTTCATCGTCAACGTGAAGGTCCAAGGAATACATTGAACCTGCAGTGGTGTATCGGAAACTAATACTGGTCTCACAGGGAATGCTCAAAGCACCGGCTGTAAGAAGAGTATCTATTCTTGTACTTAAGGCGGCATTGTGCCTTTTGTACTTATTTCCGACGCCATTTCTGTGTTTCATCGTCAATGTGAAGGTCCAAGGAATAAACTGCACCTGCAGAGGTGTAGCGGAAACTAATACGGGTCTCACAGGGAATGCTCAAAGCACCGACTGTAAGAAGAGTCTCCATTCTTGTACTTAAGGCGGCATTGTGCCTTTTGTATTTAATTACGATGCCATTTCGGTGTTTCATCGTCAATGTGATGGTCTAAGGAATAAACTGAACCTGCAGTGGTGTAGCGGAAACTAATACTGGTCTCACAGGGAATGCTCAAAGCACCGACGGTAAGAAGAGTCTCTATTCTTGTATTTAAGGCGGCATTGTGCCTTTTGTATTTACTTCCGATGCCATTTCTGTGTTTCATCGTCAATGTGAAGGTCCGAGGAATAATCTGAACCTGCAGAGGTGTAGCGGAAACTAATACTGGTCTCACAGGGAATGCTCAAAGCACCGACTGTAAGAAGAGTCTCTATTCTTGTACTTAAGGCGGCATTGTGCCTTTTGTATTTAATTCCGATGCGATTTCTGTGTTTCATCGTCAATGTGAAGGTCCAAGGAATACATTGAACCTGCAGTGGTGTAGCGGAAACTAATACTGGTCTCACAGGGAATGCTCAAAGCACCGACTGTAAGAAGAGTCTCTATTCTTGTACTTAAGGCGGCATTGTGCCTTTTGTATTTAATTCCGATGCGATTTCTGTGTTTCATCGTCAATGTGAAGTTCCAAGGAATACATTGAACCTGCTGTGGTGTATCGGAAACTAATACTGGTCTCACAGGGAATGCTCAAAGCACCGACTGTTAAATGAGTCTCTATTCTTGTACTTAAGGCGGCATTGTGCCATTTGTATTTAATTCCGATGCCATTTCTGTGTTTCATCGTCAATGTGAAGGTCCAAGGAGTAAAGTGAACCTGCAGAGGAGTATCGGAAACTAATACTGGTCTCACAGGGAATGCTCAAAGCACCGACTGTAAGAAGATTCTCTATTCTTGTACATAAATCGGCATTGTGCTTTTGTATTTAATTCCGAGCGATTTCTGTGTTTCATCGTCAATTTGAAGTTCCAAGGAATACATTGAACCGGCAGTGGTGTATCGGAAACTAATACTGGTCTCACAGGGAATGCTCAAAGCACCGACTGTAAGAAGAGTCTCTATTCTTGTACTTAAGGCGGCATTGTGCCTTTTGTATTTAATTCCGATGCCATTTCTGTGTTTCATCGTCAATGTGAAGATCCAAAGAATAAACTGAACCTGCAGAGGTGTAGCGGAAACTAATATTGGTCTCACAGGGAATGCTCAAAGCACCGACTGTAAGAAGAGTCTCTATTCTTGTACTTAAGGCGGCATTGTGCCTTTTGTATTTAGATCCGATGCGATTTCTGTGTTTCATCGTCAATGCGAAGGTCCAAGGAATACATTGAACCAGCAGTGGTGTATCGGAAACTAATACTGGTCTCACAGGGAATGCTCAAAGCACCGACTGTAAGAAGAGTCTCTATTCTTGTACATAAATCGGCATTGTGCTTTTGTATTTAATACCGAGCGATTTCTGTGTTTCATCGTCAATTTGAAGTTCCAAGGAATACATTGAACCGGCAGTGGTGTATCGGAAACTAATACTGGTCTCACAGGGAATGCTCAAAGCACCGACTGTAAGAAGAGTCTCTATTCTTGTACTTAAGGCGGCATTGTGCCTTTTGTATTTAATTCCGATGCCATTTCTGTGTTTCATCGTCAATGTGAAGGTCCAAAGAATAAACTGAACCTGCAGAGGTGTAGCGGAAACTAATACTGGTCTCACAGGGAATGCTCAAAGCACCGACTGTAAGAAGAGTCTTTATTCTTGTACTTAAGGCGGCATTGTGCCTTTTTTATTTAATTCCGATGCCATTTCTGTGTTTTATCGTCAATGTGAAGGTCCAAGGAATAAACTGAACCTGCAGAGGTGTAGCGGAAACTAATACTGGTCTCACAGGGAATGCTCAAAGCACCGACTGTAAGAAGAGTCTCTATTCTTGTACTTAAGGCGGCATTGTACCTTTTGTATTTAATTCCGATGCGATTTCTGTGTTTCATCGTCAATGCGAAGGTCCAAGGAATACATTGAACCAGCAGTGGTGTATCGGAAACTAATACTGGTCTCACAGGCAATGCTCAAAGCACCGACTGTAAGAAGAGTCTCTATTCTTGTACTTAAGGCGGCATTGTGCATTTTGTATTTAATTCCGATGCCATTTCTGTGTTTCATCGTCAATGTGAAGGTCCAAGGAATAAACTGAACCTGCAGAGGTGTCGCGGAAACTAATACTGGTCTCACAGGGAATGCTCAAAGCACCGACTGCAAGAAGAGTCTCTGTTCTTGTACTTAAGGCGGCATTGTGCATTTTGTATTTAATTCCAATGCGATTTCTGTGTTTCATCGTCAATGCGAAGGTCCAAGGAATACATGGAACCTGCAGTGGTGTATCGGAAACTAATACTGGTCTGACAGGGAATGCTCAAAGAACCGACTGTAAGAAGAGTCTATATTCTTGTACTTAAGGCGGCATTGTGCCTTTCGTATTTAATTTCGATGCCATTTCTGTGTTTCATCGTCAATGTGAAGGTCCAAGGAAAAAAATGAACCTGCAGAGGTGTAGCGGAAACTAATACTGGTCTCACAGGGAATGCTCAAAGCATCGACTGTAAGAAGAGTCTCTATTCTTGTACTTAAGGCGGCATTGTGCCTTTTGTATTTAATTCCGATGCCATTTCTGTGTTTCATCGTCAACGTGAAGGTCCAAGGAATACATTGAACCTGCAGTGGTGTATCGGAAACTAATACTGGTCTCACAGGGAATGCTCAAAGCACCGGCTGTAAGAAGAGTATCTATTCTTGTACTTAAGGCGGCATTGTGCCTTTTGTACTTATTTCCGATGCGATTTCTGTGTATCATCGTCAATGTGAAGGTCCAAGGAATACATTGAACCTGCAGAGGTGTAGCGGAATCTAATACTGGTCTCACAGGGAATGCTCAAAGCACCGACTGTAAGAAGAGTCTGTATTCTTGTACATAAGGCGGCATTGTGCGGTTTGTATTTAATTCCGATGCGATTTCTGTGTTTCATCGTCAATGTGAAGGTCCAAGGAATACATTGAACCTGCAGTGGTGTATCGGAAACTAATACTGGTCTCACAGGGAATGCTCAAAGCACCGACTGTAAGAAGAGTCTCTATTCTTGTACTTAAGGCGGCATTGTGCCTTTTGTATTTGATTCCGATGCGATTTCTGTGTTTCATCGTCAGTGTGAAGTTCCAAGGAATACATTGAACCTGCAGTGGTGTATCGGAAACTAATACTGGTCTCACAGGGAATGCTCAAAGCACCGACTGTAAGAAGAGTCTCTATTCTTGTACTTATGGCGGCATTGTGCCTTTTGTATTTAATTCCGACGCCATTTCTGTGTTTCATCGTCAATGTGAAGGTCCAAGGAATAAACTGCATCTGCAGAGGTGTAGCGGAAACTAATACGGGTCTCACAGGGAATGCTCAAAGCACCGACTGTAAGAAGAGTCTCCATTCTTGTACTTAAGGCGGCATTGTGCCTTTTGTATTTAATTACGATGCCATTTCGGTGTTTCATCGTCAATGTGAAGGTCTAAGGAATAAACTGAACCTGCAGTGGTGTAGCGGAAACTAATACTGGTCTCATAGGGAATGCTCAAAGCACCGACATTAAGAAGAGTCTCTATTCTTGTACTTAAGGCGGCATTGTGCCATTTGTATTTACTTCCGATGCCATTTCTGTGTTTCATCGTCAATGTGAAGGTCCAAGGAATAATCTGAACCTGCAGAGGTGTGGCGGAAACTAATACTGGTCTCACAGGGAATGCTCAAAGCACCGACTGTAAGAAGAGTCTCTATTCTTGTACTTAAGGCGCCATTGTGCCTTTTGTATTTAATTCCGATGCGATTTCTGTGTTTCATCGTCAATGTGATGTTCCAAGGAATACATTGAACCTGCTGTGGTGTATCGGAAACTAATACTGGTCTCACAAGGAATGCTCAAAACACCGACTGTTAAATGAGTTTCTATTCTTGTACTTAAGGCGGCATTGTGCCATTTGTATTTAATTCCGATGCCATTTCTGTGTTTCATCGTCAATGTGAAGGTCCAAGGAGTAAAGTGAACCTGCAGAGGAGTATCGGAAACTAATACTGGTCTCACAGGGAATGCTCAAAGCAACGACTGTAAGAAGATTCTCTATTCTTGTACATAAATCGGCATTGTGCTTTTGTATTTAATTCCGAGCGATTTCTGTGTTTCATCGTCAATTTGAAGTTCCAAGGAATACATTGAACCGGCAGTGGTGTATCGGAAACTAATACTGGTCTCACAGGGAATGCTCAAAGCACCGACTGTAAGAAGAGTCTCTATTCTTGTACTTAAGGCGGCATTGTGCCTTTTTTATTTAATTCCGATGCCATTTCTGTGTTTTATTGTCAATGTGAAGGTCCAAGGAATAAACTGAACCTGCTGAGGTGTAGCGGAAACTAATACTGGTCTCACAGGGAATGCTCAAAGCACCGACTGTAAGAAGAGTCTCTATTCTTGTACTTAAGGCGGCATTGTGCCTTTTGTATTTAATTCCGATGCGATTTCTGTGTTTCATCGTCAATGCGAAGGTCCAAGGAATACATTGAACCAGCAGTGGTGTATCGGAAACTAATACTGGTCTCACAGGGAATGCTCAAAGCACCGACTGTAAGAAGAGTCTCTATTCTTGTACATAAATCGGCATTGTGCTTTTGTATTTAATTCCGAGCGATTTCTGTGTTTCATCGTCAATTTGAAGTTCCAAGGAATACATTGAACCGGCAGTGGTGTATCGGAAACTAATACTGGTCTCACAGGGAATGCTCAAAGCACCGACTGTAAGAAGAGTCTCTATTCTTGTACTTAAGGCGGCATTGTGCCTTTTGTATTTAATTCCGATGCCATTTCTGTGTTTCATCGTCAATGTGAAGGTCCAAAGAATAAACTGAACCTGCAGAGGTGTAGCGGAAACTAATACTGGTCTCACAGGGAATGCTCAAAGCACCGACTGTAAGAAGAGTCTTTATTCTTGTACTTAAGGCGGCATTGTGCCTTTTTTATTTAATTCCGATGCCATTTCTGTGTTTTATCGTCAATGTGAAGGTCCAAGGAATAAACTGAACCTGCAGAGGTGTAGCGGAAACTAATACTGGTCTCACAGGGAATGCTCAAAGCACCGACTGTAAGAAGAGTCTCTATTCTTGTACTTAAGGCGGCATTGTGCCTTTTGTATTTAATTCCGATGCGATTTCTGTGTTTCATCGCCAATGCGAAGGTCCAAGGAATACATTGAACCAGCAGTGGTGTATCGGAAACTAATACTGGTCTCACAGGGAATGCTCAAAGCACCGACTGTAAGAAGAGTCTCTATTCTTGTACTTAAGGCGGCATTGTGCATTTTGTATTTAATTCCGATGCCATTTCTGTGTTTCATCGTCAATGTGAAGGTCCAAGGAATAAACTGAACCTGCAGAGGTGTAGCGGAAACTAAAACTGGTCTCACAGGGAATGCTCAGAGCACCGACTGCAAGAAGAGTCTCTATTCTTGTACTTAAGGCGGCATTGTGCATTTTGTATTTAATTCCAATGCGATTTCTGTGTTTCATCGTCAATGCGAAGGTCAAAGGAATACATGGAACCTGCAGTGCTGTATCGGAAACTAATACTGGTCTCACAGGGAATGCTCAAAGAACCGACTGTAAGAAGAGTCTATATTCTTGTACTTAAGGCGGCATTGTGCCTTTCGTATTTAATTCCGATGCCATTTCTGTGTTTCATCGTCAATGTGAAGGTCCAAGGAAAAAAATGAACCTGCAGAGGTGTAGCGGAAACTAATACTGGTCTCACAGGGAATGCTCAAAGCATCGACTGTAAGAAGAGTCTCTATTCTTGTACTTAAGGCGGCGTTGTGCATTTTGTATTTAATTCCAATGCCATTTCTGTGTTTCATCGTCAATGTGAAGGTCCAAGGAATATACTGAACCTGCAGAGGTGTAGCGGAACCTAATACTGGTCTCACAGGGAATGCTCAAAGCACCGACTGTAAGAAGAGTCTCTATTCTTGTACTTAAGGCGGCATTGTGCCTTTTGTACTTATTTCTGATGCGATTTCTGTGTATCATCGTCAATTTGAAGGTCCAAGGAATACATTGAACCTGCAGAGGTGTAGCGGTAACTAATACTGGTCTCACAGGGAATGCTCAAAGCACCGACTGAAAGAAGAGTCTCTGTTCTTGTACATAAAGCGGCATTGTGCGTTTTGTATTTAATTCCGATGCGATTTCTGTGTTTCATCGTCAATGTGAAGGTCCAAGGAATACATTGAACCTGCAGTGGTGTATCGGAAACTAATACTGGTCTCACAGGGAATGCTCAAAGCACCGACTGCAAGAAGAGTCTCTATTCTTGTACTTAAGGCGGCATTGTGCCTTTTGTATTTCAATCTGATGCGATTTTTGTGTTTCATCGTCAGTGTGAAGTTCCAAGGAATACATTGAACCTGCAGTGGTGTATCAGAAACTAATACTGGTCTCACAGGGAATGCTCAAAGCACCGACTGTAGGAAGGGTCTCTATCCTAGTACTTAAGGCGGCATTGCGCCTTTTGTATTTGATTCCGATGCGATTTCTGTGTTTCATCGTCAGTGTGAAGGTCCAAGGAATAAACTGCACCTGCAGAGGTGTAGCGGAAACTAATACGGGTCTCACAGGGAATGCTCAAAGCACCGACTGTAAGAAGAGTCTCCATTCTTGTACTTAAGGCGGCACTGTGCTTTTTGTATTTAATTCCGATGCTATTTCGGTGTTTCATCGTCAATGTGAATGTCTAAGGAATAAACTGAACCTGCAGTGGTGTAGCGGAAACTAATACTGGTCTCACAGGGAATGTTCAAAGCACCGACGGTAAGAAGAGTCTCTATTCTTGTACTTAAGGCGGCATTGTGCCTTTTGTATTTACTTCCGATGCCATTTCTGTGTTTCATCGTCAATGTGAAGGTCCAAGGAATAATCTGAACCTGCAGAGGTGTATCGGAAACTAATACTTGTCTCACAGGGTATGCTCAAAGCACCGACTGTAAGAAGAGTCTCTATTCTTGTACTTAAGGCGGCATTGTGCCTTTTGTATTTAATTCCGATGCGATTTCTGTGTTTCGTCGTAAATGTGAAGGTCCAAGGAATACATTGAACCTGCAGTGGTGTATCGGAAACTAATACTGGTCTCACAGGGAATGCTCAAAGCACCGACTGTAAGAAGAGGCTCTATTCTTGTACTTAAGGCGGCATTGTGCGTTTTGTATTTAATTCCGATGCTATTTCTGTGTTTCATCGTCAATGTGAGGGTCCAAGGAATAAACTGAACCTGCAGAGGAGTATCGGAAACTGATACTGGTCTGACAGGGAATGCTCAAAGCACCGACTGTAAGATGAGTCTTTATTCTTGTACTTAAGGCGGCATTGTGCCTTTTGTATTTAATTCCGATGCGATTTCTGTGTTTCATCGTCAATGCGAAGGTCCAAGGAATACATTGAACCTGCAGTGGTGTATTGGAAACTAATGCTGGTCTCACATGGAATGCTCAAAGCACCGACTGCAAGAAGAGTCTCTATTCTTGTACTTAAGGCGGTATTGTGTCTTTTGTATTTAATTCCGATGCCATTTCTGTGTTTCATCGTCAATGTGAAAGTCCAAGGAATACATTGAACCTGCAGTGGTGTATCGGTAACTAACACTGGTCTTACAAGGAATGCCCAAAGCACCGACTGTAAGAAGGGTCTCTATTCTTGTACTTAAGGCGGCATTGTGCCTTTTGTACTTAATTCCGATGCCATTTCTGTGTTTCATCGTCAATGTGAAGGTCCAAGGAATACATTGAACCTGCAGAGGTGTATCGGAAACTAATACTGGTCTCACAGGGAATGCTCAAAGCACCGACTGTAAGAAGAGTCTCTAATCTTGTACTTATGGCTTCATTGTGCTTTTTGTATTTAATTCCGATGCCATTTCTGTGTTTCATCGTCAATGTGAAGTTCCAAGGAATACATTGAACCTGCAGAGGTGTAGCGGGAACTAATACTGGTCTCACAGGGAATGCTCAAAGCACCAACTGTAAGAAGAGTCTCTATTCTTGTACTTAAGGTGGCATTGTGCCTTTTGTATTTAATTCCGATGCGATTTCTGTGTTTCATCGTCAATGTGATGGTCCAAGGAATATACTGAACCTGCAGAGGTGTAGCGGAAACTAATACTGGTCTCACAGGGAATGCTCAAAGCACCGACTGTAAGGAGAGTCTCTATTCTTGTACTTAAGGCGGCATTGTGCCTTTTGTACTTAATTCCTATGCGATTTCTGTGTATCATCGTCAATGTGAAGGTCCAAGGAATACATTGAACCTGCAGAGGTGTAGCGGAAAATAATACTGGTCTCACAGGGAATGCTCAAAACATCGACTGTAAGAAGAGTCTCTATTCTTGTACTTAAGGCGGCATTGTGCGTTTTGTATTTAATTCCGATGCGATTTCTGTGTATCATCGTCAATGTGAAGGTCCAAGGAATACATTGAACCTGCAGTGGTGTATCGGAAACTAATACTGGTCTCACAGGGAATGTTCAAAGCACCGACTGTAAGAAGAGTCTCTATTCTTGTACTTAAGGCGGCATTGTGCCTTTTGTATTTAATTTCGATGCGATTTCTGTGTTTCATCGTCAATGTGAAGGTCCAAGGAATAAACTGAACCTGCAGAGGTGTATCGGAAACTAATACTGGTCTCACAGGGATTGCTCAAAGCACCGACTGTTAAATGAGTCTCTATTCTTGTACTTAAGGCGGCATTGTGGGTTTTGTATTTACTTCCGATGCCATTTCTGTGTTTCATCGTCAATGTGTAGGTCCAAGGAATAATCTGAACCTGCAGAGGTGTAGCGGAAACTAATACTGGTCTCACAGGGAATGCTCAAAGCCCCGACTGTAAGAAGAG
Organism: Schistocerca serialis cubense; assembly: GCF_023864345.2. NCBI lineage: Eukaryota > Metazoa > Arthropoda > Insecta > Orthoptera > Acrididae > Schistocerca > Schistocerca serialis. Next base: position 27,082,682 of record NC_064643.1, read on the forward strand.
TCTCTATTCTTGTACTTAAGGCGGCATTGTGCCTTTTGTATTTAATTCCGATGCGATTACTGTGTTTCATCGTCAATGTGAAGGTCCAAGGAATACATTGAACCTGCAGTGGTGTAGCGGAAACTAATACTGGTCTCACAGGGAATGCTCAAAGCACCGACTGTAAGAAGAGTCTCTATTCTTGTACTTAAGGCGGCATTGTGCCTTTTGTATTTAATTCCGATGCGATTTCTGTGTTTCATCGTCAATGTGAAGTTCCAAGGAATACATTGAACCTGCTGTGGTGTATCGGAAACTAATACTGGTCTCACAGGGATTGCTCAAAGCACCGACTGTTAAATGAGTCTCTATTCTTGTACTTAAGGCGGCATTGTGCCATTTGTATTTAATTCCGATCCCATTTCTGTGTTTCATCGTCAATGTGAAGGTCCAAGGAGTAAAGTGAACCTGCAGAGGAGTATCGGAAACTAATACTGGTCTCACAGGGAATGCTCAAAGCACCGACTGTAAGAAGATTCTCTATTCTTGTACATAAATCGGCATTGTGCTTTTGTATTTAATTCCGAGCGGTTTCTGTGTTTCATCGTCAATTTGAAGTTCCAAGGAATACATTGAACCGGCAGTGGTGTATCGGAAACTAATACTGGTCTCACAGGGAATGCTCAAAGCACCGACTGTAAGAAGAGTCTCTATTCTTGTACTTAAGGCGGCATTGTGCCATTTGTATTTAATTCCGATGCCATTTCTGTGTTTCATCGTCAATGTGAAGGTCCAAAGAATAAACTGAACCTGCAGAGGTGTAGCGGAAACTAATACTGGTCTCACAGGGAATGCTCAAAGCACCGACTGTAAGAAGAGTCTTTATTCTTCTACTTAAGGCGGCATTGTGCCTTTTGTATTTAATTCCGATGCCATTTCTGTGTTTTATCGTCAATGTGAAGGTCCAAGGAATAAACTGAACCTGCAGAGGTGTAGCGGAAACTAATACTGGTCTCACAGGGAATGCTCAAAGCACCGACTGTAAGAAGAGTCTCTATTCTTGTACTTAAGGCGGCATTGTGCCTTTTGTATTTAATTCCGATGCGATTTCTGTGTTTCATCGTCAATGCGAAGGTCCAAGGAATACATTGAACCTGCAGTGGTGTATCGGAAACTAATACTGGCCTCACAGGGAATGCTCAAAGCACCGACTGTAAAAAGAGTCTCTATTCTTGTACTTAAGGTGGCATTGTGCCTTTTGTATTTAATTCCGATGCCATTTCTTCGTTTCATCGTCAATGTGAAGGTCCAAGGAATAAACTGAACCTGCAGAGGTGTAGCGGAAACTAATACTGGTCTCACAGGGAATGCTCAAAGCACCGACTGTAAGAAGAGTCTCTATTCTTGTACTTAAGGGGGCATTATGCCTTTTGTATTTAATTCCGATGGGATTTCTGTGTTTCATCGACAATGTGAAGGTCCAAGGAATAAAAAGAACCTGCAGAGGTGTAGCGGAAACTAATACTGGTCTCACAGGGAAAGCTCAAAGCACCGACTATAAGAAGAGTCTCTATTCTTGTACTTAAGGCGCATTGTGCCTTTTGTATTTAATTCCGATGCCATTTCTGTGTTTCATCGTCAATGTGAAGGTCCAAGGAATAAACTGAACCTGCAGAGGTGTAGCGGAAACTAATACTGGTCTCACAGGGAATGCTCAAAACACCGACTGTTAGAAGAGTCTCTATTCTTTTACTTAAGGCGGCATTGTGCCTTTTGTATTTGATTCCCATGCGATTTCTGTGTTTCATCGTCAATGTGAAGTTCCAAGTAATACATTGAACCTGCAGTGGTGTATCGGAAACTAATACTGGTCTCAAAGGGAATGCTCAAAGCACCGACTGTAAGAGGAGTCTCTATTCTTGTACTTAAGGCGGCATTGTGCCTTTTGTATTTAATTCCGATGCGATTTCTGTGTATCATCGTCAATGTGAAGGTCCAAGGAATACATTGAACCTGCAGAGGTGTAGGGGAAACTAATACTGGTCTGACAGAGAATGCTCAAAGCACCGACTGTAAGAAGAGTCTCTATTCCAGTACTTAAGGCGGCATTGTGCGTTTTGTATTTAATTCCGATGCGATTTCTGTGTTTCATCGTCAATGTGAAGGTCCAAGGAATACAATGAACCTGCAGTGGTGTATCGGAAACTAATACTGGTCTCACAGGGAATGCTCAAAGCACCGACTGTAAGAAGAGTCTCTATTCTTGTACTTAAGGCGGCATTGTGCCATTTGTATTTAATTCCGATGCCATTTCTGTGTTTCATCGTCAATGTGAAGGTCCAAGGAATTAACTTAACCTGCAGAGGTGTAGCGGAAACTAATACTGGTCTTACATGGAATGCTCAAAGCACCGACTGTAAGAAGAGTCTCTATTCTTGTACTTAAGGCGGCATTGTGCCATTTGTGTTTAATTCCGATGCGATTTCTGTGTTTCATCGTCAATGTGAAGTTCCAAGGAATACATTCAACCTGCAGTGGTGTATCGGAAACTAATACTGGTCTCACAGGGAATGCTCAAAGCACCGACTGTAAGAAGAGCCTCTATTCTTGTACTTAAGGCGGCATTGTGCCTTTTGTATTTAATTCCGATGCCATTTCTGTGTTTCATCGTCAATGTGAAGGTCCAAGGAAAAAAACTGAACCTGCTGAGGTGTAGCGGAAACTAATACTGGTCTCACGGGGAATGCTCAAAGCACCGACTGTAAGAAGAATCTCTATTCTTGTACTTAAGGCGGCATTGTGCCTTTTGTATTTAATTCCGATGCCATTTCTTTGTTTCATCGTCGATGTGAATGTCCAAGGAATAAACTGAACCTGCAGAGGTGTAGTGGAATCTAATACTGGTCTCACAGGGAATGCTCAAAGCACCGACTGTAGGAAGAGTCTCTATTCTTGTACTTAAGGCAGCATTGTGCCTTTTGTATTTAATTCCGATGCGATTTCTGTGTTTCATCGTCATTGTGAAGTTCCAAGGAATACATTGAACCTGCAGTGGTGTATCGGAAACTAATACTGGTCTCACAGGGAATGCTGAAAGCACCGACTGTAAGAAGAGTCTCTATTCTTGTACTTATGGCACCATTGTGCCTTTTGTATTTAATTCTGATGCCATTTCTGTGTTTCATCGTCAATGTGAAGGTCCAAGGAATAATCTGAACCTGCAGAGGTGTAGCGGAAACTAATACTGGTCTCACAGGGAATGCTCAAAGCACCGACTGTAAGAAGAGTCTCTATTCTTGTACTTAAGGCGGCATTGTGCCTTTTGTATTAGATTCCGATGCGATTTCTGTGTTTCATCGTCAATGTGTAGGTCCAAGGAATACATTGAACCTGCAGTGGTGTATCGGAAACTAATACTGGTCTCAAAGGGAATGCTCAAAGCACCGACTGTAAGAAGAGTCTCTATTCTTGTACTTAAGGCGGCATTGTGCCTTTTGTATTTAATTCCGATGCGATTTCTGTGTATCATCGTCAATGTGAAGGTCCAAGGAATACATTGAACCTGCCGAGGTGTAGCGGAAACTAATACTGGTCGCACAGGGAATGCTCAAAGCACCGACTATAAGAAGAGTCTCTATTCCTGTACTTATGGCGGCATTGTGCGTTTTGTATTTAATTCCGATGCGATTTCTGTGTTTCATTGTCAATGTGAAGATCCAAGGAATACATTCAACCTGCAGTGGTGTATCGGAAACTAATACTGGTCCCACAGGGAATGCCCAAAGCACCGACTGTAAGAAGAGTCTCTATTCTTGTACTTAAGGCGGCATTGTGCCTTTTGTATTTAATTCCGATGCGATTTCTGTGTTTCATCATCAATGCGAAGGTCCAAGGAATACATTGAAATTGCAGTGGTGTATCGGAAACTAATACTGGTCTCACAGGGAATGCGTAAAGCACCGACTGTAAGAAGAGTCTCTATTCTTGTACTTAAGGCGGCATTGTGCCATTTGTATTTAATTCCGATGACATTTCTGTGTTTCATCGACAATGTGAAGGTCCAAGGAATAAACTGAACCTGCAGAGGTGTAGCGGAAACTAATACTGGTCATACAGGGAATGCTCAAAGCACCGACTGTAAGAAGAGTCTCTATTCTTGTACTTAAGGCGGCATTGTGCCATTTGTATTTAATTCCGATGCGATTTCTGTGTTTTATCGTCAATGTGAAGTTCCAAGGAATACATTCAACCTGCAGTGGTGTATCGGAAACTAATACTGGTCTTACAGGTAATGCTCAAAGCACCGACTGTAAGAAGAGTCTCTATTCTTGTACTTAAGGCGGCATTGTGCCTTTTGTATTTAATTCCGATGCCATTTCTGTGTTTCATCGTCAATGTGAAGGTCCAAGGAAAAAAACTGAACCTGCTGAGGTCTAGCGGAAACTAATACTGGTCTCACAGGGAATGCTCAAAGCAACGACTGTAAGAAGAATCTCTATTCTTGTACTTAAGGCGGCATTGTTCCTTTTGTATTTAATTCCGATGTAATTTCTGTGTTTCATCGTCAATGTGTATGTCCAAGGAATAGATTGAACCTGCAGTGGTGTATCGGATACTATTACTGGTCTCACAGGGAATGCTCAAAGCACCGACTGTAAGAAGAGTCTCTATTCTTGTACTTATGGCGCCATTGTGCCTTTTGTATTTAATTCCGATGCCATTTCTGTGTTTCATCGTCAATGTGAAGGTCCAAGGAATAAACTGAACCTGCAGAGGTGTAGCGGAAACTAATACTGGTCTTACAGGGAATGCTCAAAGCACCGACTGTAAGAAGAGTCTCTATTCTTGTACTTAAGGCGGCATTGTGCCATTTGTATTTAATTCCGATGCCATTTCTGTGTTTCATCGTCAATGTGAAGGTCCAAGGAATAAACTGAATCTGCAGAGGAGTATCGGAAACTAATACTGGTCTGACAGCTAATGCTCAAAGCACCGACTGTAAGATGAGTCTCTATTCTTGTACTTAAGGCGGCATTGTGCCTTTTGTATTTAATTCCGATGCGATTTCTGTGTTTCATCGTCAATGCGAAGGTCCAAGGAATACATTGAACCTGCAGTGGTGTATTGGAAACTAATACTGGTCTCACATGGAATGCTCAAAGCACCGACTGCAAGAAGAGTCTCTATTCTTGTACTTAAGGCGGTATTGTGTCTTTTGTATTTAATTCCGATGCCATTTCTGTGTTTCATCGTCAATGTGAAAGTCCAAGGAATACATTGAACCTGCAGTGGTGTATCGGAAACTAATGCTGGTCTTACAAGGAATGCCCAAAGCACCGACTGTAAGAAGAGTCTCTATTCTTGTACTTAAGGCGGCATTGTGCCTTTTGTATTTAATTCCGATGCCATTTCTGTGTTTCATCGTCAATGTGAAGGTCCAAGGAATACATTGAACCTGCAGTGGTGTATAGGAAACTAATACTGGTCTCACAGGGAATGCTCAAAACACCGACTGTAAGAAGAGTCTCTATTCTTGTACTTAAGGCTTCATTGTCCTTTTTGTATTTAATTCCGATGCCATCTCTGTGTTACATCGTCAATGTGAAGTTCCAAGGAATACATTGTACCTGCAGAGGTGTAGCGGAAACTAATACTGGTCTTACAGGGAATGCTCAAAGCACCAACAGTAAGAAGAGTCTCTATTCTTGTACTTAAGGTGGCATTGTGCCTTTTGTATTTAATTCCGTGGCGATTTCTGTGTTTCATCGTCAATGTGAAGGTCCAAGGAATATACAGAACCTGCAGAGGTGTAGCGGAAACTAATACTGGTCTCACAGGGAATGCTCAAAGCACCGACTGTAAGGAGAGCCTCTATTCTTGTACTTAAGGCGGCATTGTGCCTTTTGTACTTAATTCCGATGCGATTTCTGTGTATCATCGTCAATGTGAAGGTCCAAGGAATACATTGAACCTGCAGAGGTGTAGCGGAAACTAATACTGGTCTCACAGGGAATGCTCAAAGCATCGACTGTAAGAAGAGTCTCTATTCTTGTACTTAAGGCGGCATTGTGCGTTTTGTATTTAATTCCGATGCGATTTCTGTGTTTCATCGTCAATGTGAAGGTCCAAGGAATACATTGAACCTGCAGTGGTGTATCGGAAACTAATACTGGTCTCACAGGGAATGCTCAAAGCACCGACTGTAAGAAGGGTCTCTATTCTTGTACTTAAGGCGGCATTGTGCCTTTTGTATTTAATTTCGATGCGATTTCTGTGTTTCATCGTCACTGTGAAGGTCCAAGGAATAAACTGAACCTGCAGAGGTGTATCGGAAACTAATACTGGTCTCACAGGGAATGCTCAAAGCACCGACTGTAAGAAGAGTCTCTACTCTTGTACTTAAGACGGCATTGTGCCTTTTGTATTTGATTCCGATGCGATTTCTGTGTTTCATCGTCAGTGTGAAGTTCCAAGGAATACATTGAACCTGCAGTGGTGTATCGGAAACTAATACTGGTCTCACAGGGAATGCTCAAAGCACCGACTGTAAGAAGAGTCTCTATTCTTGTACTTAAGGCGGCATTGTGCCTTTTGTATTTAATTCCGATGCCATTTCTGTGTTTCATCGTCAATGTGAAGGTCCAAGGAATACATTGAACCTGCAGTGGTGTATCGGAAACTAATACTGGTCTCACAGGGAATGCTCAAAGCACCGGCTGTAAGAAGAGTCTCTATTCTTGTACTTAAAACGGCATTGTGCCTTTTGTACTTATTTCCGATGCGATTTCTGTGTATCATCGTCAATGTGAAGGTCCAAGGAATACATTGAACCTGCAGAGGTGTAGCGGAATCTAATACTGGTCTCACAGGGAATGCTCAAAGCACCGACTGTAAGAAGAGTCTCCATTCTTGTACTTAAGGCGGCATTGTGCCTTTTGTATTTAATTACGATGCCATTTCGGTGTTTCATCGTCAATGTGAAGGTCTAAGGAATAAACTGAACCTGCAGTGGTGTAGCGGAAACTAATACTGGTCTCACAGGGAATGCTCAAAGCACCGACGGTAAGAAGAGTCTCTATTCTTGTACTTAAGGCGGCATTGTGCCTTTTGTATTTACTTCCGATGCCATTTCTGTGTTTCATCGTCAATGTGAAGGTCCAAGGAATAATCTGAACCTGCAGAGGTGTAGCGGAAACTAATACTGGTCTCACAGGGAATGCTCAAAGCACCGACTGTAAGAAGAGTCTCTATTCTTGTACTTAAGGCGGCATTGTGCCTTTTGTATTTAATTCCGATGCGATTTCTGTGTTTCATCGTCAATGTGAAGGTCCAAGGAATACATTGAACCTGCAGTGGTGTAGCGGAAACTAATACTGGTCTCACAGGGAATGCTCAAAGCACCGACTGTAAGAAGAGTCTCTATTCTTGTACTTAAGGCGGCATTGTGCCTTTTGTATTTAATTCCGATGCGATTTCTGTGTTTCATCGTCAATGTGAAGTTCCAAGGAATACATTGAACCTGCTGTGGTGCATCGGAAACTAATACTGGTCTCACAGGGATTGCTCAAAGCACCGACTGTTAAATGAGTCTCTATTCTTGTACTTAAGGCGGCATTGTGCCATTTGTATTTAATTCCGATGCCATTTCTGTGTTTCATCGTCAATGTGAAGGTCCAAGGAGTAAAGTGAACCTGCAGAGGAGTATCGGAAACTAATACTGGTCTCACAGGGAATGCTCAAAGCACCGACTGTAAGAAGAGTCTCTATTCTTGTACTTAAGGCGGCATTGTGCCTTTTGTATTTAATTCCGATGCGATTTCTGTGTTTCATCGTCAATGCGAAGGTCCAAGGAATACATTGAACCAGCAGTGGTGTATCGGAAACTAATACTGGTCTCACAGGGAATGCTCAAAGCACCGACTGTAAGAAGAGTCTCTATTCTTGCACTTAAGGCGGCATTGTGCATTTTGTATTTAATTCCGATGCCATTTCTGTGTTTCATCGTCAATGTGAAGGTCCAAGGAATAAACTGAACCTGCAGAGGTGTAGCGGAAACTAATACTGGTCTCACAGGGAATGCTCAAAGCACCGACTGCAAGAAGAGTCTATATTCTTGTACTTAAAGCGGCATTGTGCCTTTTGTATTTAATTCCGATGCGATTTCTGTGTTTCATCGTCAATGTGAAGTTCCAAGGAATACATTGAACCTGCAGTGGTGTATCGGAAACTAATACTGGTCTCACAGGGAATGCTCAAAGCACCGACTGTAAGAAGAGTCTCTATTCTTGTACTTAAGGCGGCATTGTGCCTTTTGTATTTAATTCCGATGCCATTTCTTCGTTTCATCGTCAATGTGAAGGTCCAAGGAATAAACTGAACCTGCAGAGGTGTAGCGGAAACTAATACTGGTCTCACAGGGAAAGCTCAAAGCACCGACTATAAGAAGAGTCTCTATTCTTGTACTTAAGGCGCATTGTGCCCTTTGTATTTAATTCCGATGCCATTTCTGTGTTTCATCGTCAATGTGAAGGTCCAAGGAATAAACTGAACCTGCAGAGGTGTAGCGGAAACTAATACTGGTCTCACAGGGAATGCTCAAAACACCGACTGTAAGAAGAGTCTCTATTCTTTTACTTAAGGCGGCATTGTGCCTTTTGTATTTGATTCCCATGCGATTTCTGTGTTTCATCGTCAATGTGAAGTTCCAAGTAATACATTGAACCTGCAGAGGTGTATCGGAAACTAATACTGGTCTCACAGGGAATGCTCAAAGCACCGACTGTAAGAAGAGTCTCTATTCTTGTACTTAAGGCGGCATTGTGCCATTTGTATTTAATTCCGATGCCATTTCTGTGTTTCATCGTCAATGTGAAGGTCCAAGGAATTAACTTAACCTGCAGAGGTGTAGCGGAAACTAATACTGGTCTTACAGGGAATGCTCAAAGCACCGACTGTAAGAAGAGTCTCTCTTCTTGTACTTAAGGCGGCATTGTGCCATTTGTGTTTAATTCCGATGCGATTTCTGTGTTTCATCGTCAATGTGAAGTTCCAAGGAATACATTCAACCTGCAGTGGTGTATCGGAAACTAATACTGGTCTCACAGGGAATGCTCAAAGCACCGACTGTAAGAAGAGCCTCTATTCTTGTACTTAAGGCGGCATTGTGCCTTTTGTATTTAATTCCGATGCCATTTCTGTGTTTCATCGTCAATGTGAAGGTCCAAGGAAAAAAACTGAACCTGCTGAGGTGTAGCGGAAACTAATACTGGTCTCACAGGGAATGCTCAAAGCACCGACTGTAAGAAGAATCTCTATTCTTGTACTTAAGGCGGCATTGTGCCTTTTGTATTTAATTCCGATGCCATTTCTTTGTTTCATCGTCAATGTGAAGGTGCAAGGAATAAACTGAACCTGCAGAGGTGTAGCGGAATCTAATACTGGTCTCACAGGGAATGCTCAAAGCACCGACTGTAAGAAGAGTCTCTATTCTTGTACTTAAGGCGGCATTGTGCCTTTTGTATTTAATTCCGATGCGATTTCTGTGTTTCATCGTCAATGTGAAGTTCCAAGGAATACATTGAACCTGCAGTGGTGTATCGGAAACTAATACTGGTCTCACAGGGAATGCTCAAAGCACCGACTGTAAGAAGAGTCCCTATTCTTGTACTTATGGCACCATTGTGCCTTTTGTATTTAATTCCGATGCCATTTCTGTGTTTCATCGTCAATGTGAAGGTCCAAGGAATACATTGAACCTGCAGAGGTGTAGCGGAAACTAATACTGGTCTCACAGGGAATGCTCAAAGCACCGACTGTAAGAAGAGTCTCTATTCTTGTACTTAGGGCGCATTGTGCATTTTGTATTTCATTCCGATGCCATTTCTGTGTTTCATCGTCAATGTGAAGGTCCAAGGAAAAAACTGAACCTGCTGAGGTGTAGCGGAAACTAATACTGGTCTCACAGGGAATGCTCAAAGCACCGACTGTAAGAAGAGTCTCTATTCTTGTACTTAAGGCGGCATTGTGCCTTTTGTATTTATTTCCGATGCGATTTCTGTGTTTCATCGTCAATGTGAAGTTCCAAGGAATACATTGAACCTGCAGTGGTGTATCGGAAAGTAATACTGGTCTCACAGAGAATGCTCAAAGCACCGACTGTAAGAAGAGGCTCTATTCTTGTACTTAAGGCGGCATTGTGCCTTTTGTATTTAATTCCGATGCCATTTCTGTGTTTCATCGTCAATGTGAAAGTCCAAGGAATACATTGAACCTGCAGTGGTGCATCGGAAACTAATACTGGCCTCACAGGGAATGGTCAAAGCACCGATTGTAAGAAGAGTCCCTATTCTTGTACTTAAGGCGGCATTGTGCCTTTTGTATTTAATTCCGATGCCATTTCTGTGTTTCACCGTCAATGTGAAGGTACAAGGAATAAACTGAACCTGCAGAGGTGTATCGGAAACTAATACTGGCCTCACAGGGAATGCTCAAAGCTCCGACTGTAAGAAGAGTCTCTATTCTTGTACTTAAGGCGGCATTGTGCCTTTTGTATTTGATTCCGATGCGATTTCTGTGTTTCATTGTCAATGTGAAGTTCCAAGGAATACATTGAACCGGCAGTGGTGTATCGGAAACTAATACTGGTCTGAAAGGGAATGCTCGAAGCACCGACTGTAAGAAGAGTCTCTATTCTTGTCCTTAAGGCGGCATTGTGCCTTTTGTATTTAATTCCGATGCGATTGCTGTGTATCATCGTCAATGTGAAGGTCCAAGGAATACATTGAACCTGCAGAGGTGTAGCGGAAACTAATACTGGTCGCACAGGGAATGCTCAAAGCACCGACTATAAGAAGAGTCTCTATTCCTGTACTTATGGCGGCATTGTGCGTTTTGTATTTAATTCCGATGCGATTTCTGTGTTTCATTGTCAATGTGAAGATCCAGGGAATACATTCAACCTGCAGTGGTGTATCGGAAACTAATACTGGTCTCACAGGGAATGCCCAAAGCACCGACTGTAAGAAGAGTCTCTATTCTTGTACCTAAGGCGGCATTGTGCCTTTTGTATTTAATGACGATGCCATTTCTGTGTTTCATCGTCAATGTGAAGGTCCAAGGAATAAACTGAACCTGCAGAGGTGTAGCGGAAACTAATACTGGTCTCACAGGGAATGCTCAAAGCACCGACTGTAAGAAGAGTCTCTGTTCTTGTACTTATGGCGGCATTGTGCCTTTTGTATTTAATTCCGAAGCGATTTCTGTGTTTCATCATCAATGCGAAGGTCCAAGGAATACATTGAAATTGCAGTGGTGTAACGGAAACTAATACTGGTCTCACAGGGAATGCGTAAAGCACCGACTGTAAGAAGAGTCTCTATTCTTGTGCTTAAGGCGGCATTGTGCCATTTGTATTTAATTCCGATGACATTTCCGTGTTTCATCGTCAATGTGAAGGTCCAAGGAATAAACTGAACCTGCAGAGGTGTAGCGGAAACTAATACTGGTCTTACAGGGAATGCTCAAAGCACCGACTGTAAGAAGAGTCTCTATTGTTGTACTTAAGGCGGCATTGTGCCTTTTTATTTGATTCCGATGCGATTTCTGTGTTTCATCGTCAATGTGAAGTTCCAAGGAATACATTGAACCTGCAGTGGTGTATGGGAAACTAATACTGGTCTCAAAGGGAATGCTTAAAGCACCGACTGTAAGAAGAGTCTCTACTCTTGTACTTAAGGCGGCATTGTGCCTTTTGTATTTAATTCCGATGCGATTTCTGTGTATCATCGTCAATGTGAAGGTCCAAGGAATACATTGAACCTGCAGAGGTGTAGCGGAAACTAATACTGGTCTCACAGGGAATGCTCAAAGCACCGACTGTAAGAAGAGTCTCTATTCCTGTACTTATGGCGGCATTGTGCGTTTTGTATTTAATTCCGATGCGATTTCTGTGTTTCATTGTCAATGTGAAGACCCAAGGAATACATTCAACCTGCAGTGGTGTATCGGAAACTAATACAGGTCTCACAGGGAATGCCCAAAGCACCGACTGTAAGAAGAGTCTCTGTTCTTGTACTTATGGCGCCATTGTGCCTTTTGTATTTAATTCCGATGCCATTTCTGTGTTTCATCGTCAATGTGAAGGTCCAAGAAATAAAAAGAACCTGTAGAGGTGTAGCGGAAACTAATACTGGTCTCACAGGGAATGCTCAAAGCGCCGACTGTAAGAAGAGTCTCTATTCTTGTACTTATGGCGCCATTGTGCTTTTTGTATTTAATTCCGATGCCATTTCTGTGTTTCATCGTCAAAGTGAAGGTCCAACGAAAAAAACTGAACCTGCTGAGGCGTAGCGGAAACTAACACTGGTCTCACAGTGAATGCTCAAAGCACCGACTGTAAGAAGAATCTCTATTCTTGTACTTAAGGCGGCATTGTTCCTTTTGTATTTAATTCCGATGTAATTTCTGTGTTTCATCGTCAATGTGTATGTCCAAGGAATAGATGTAACCTGCAGTGGTGTATCGGATACTATTACTGGTCTCACAGGGAATGCTCAAAGCACCGACTGTAAGAAGAGTCTCTATTATTGTACTTATGGCGCCATTGTGCCTTTTGTATTTAATTCCGATGCCATTTCTGTGTTTCATCGTCAATGTGAAGTTCCAAGGAATAAAAAGAACCTGCAGAGGTGTAGCGGAAACTAATACTGGTCTCACAGGGAATGCTCAAAGCACCGACTGTAAGAAGAGGCTCTATTCTTGTACTTAAGGCGGCATTGTGCCTTTTGTATTTAATTCCGATGCCATTTCTGTGTTTCATCGTCAATGTGAAAGTCCAAGGAATACATTGAACCTGCAGTGGTGCATCGGAAACTAATACTGGCCTCACAGGGAATGCTCAAGGCACCGATTGTAAGAAGAGTCTCTATTCTTGTACTTAAGGCGGCATTGTGCCTTTTGTATTTAATTCCGTTGCCATTTCTGTGTTTCATCGTCAATGTGAAGATCCAAGGAATACATTCAACCTGCAGTGGTGTATCGGAAACTAATACTGGTCTCACAGGGAATGCCCAAAGCACCGACTGTAAGAAGAGTCTCTATTCTTGTACCTAAGTCGGCATTGTGCCTTTTGTATTTAATGACGATGCCATTTCTGTGTTTCATCGTCAATGTGAAGGTCCAAGGAATAAAAAGAACCTGCAGAGGTGTAGCGGAAACTAATACTGGTCTCACAGGGAATGCTCAAAGCACCGACTGTAAGAAGAGGCTCTATTCTTGTACTTAAGGCAGCATTGTGCCTTTTGTATTTAATACCGATGCGATTTCTGTGTTTCATCGTCAATGTGAAGGTCTAAGGAATAAACTGAACCTGCAGAGGTGTATCGGAAACTAATAATGGTCTCACAGGGAATGCTCAAAGCACCGACTGTAAGAAGAGTCTCTATTCCTGTACTTATGGCGGCATTGTGCGTTTTGTATTTAATTCCGATGCGATTTCTGTGTTTCATCGTCAATGTGAAGTTCCAAGGAATGCATTGAACCTGCAGTGGTGTGTGGGAAACTAATACTGGTCTCAAAGGGAATGCTCAAAGCACCGACTGTTAGAAGAGTCTCTATTCATGTACTTATGGCGCCATTGTGCCTTTTGTATTTAATTCTGATGCCATTTCTGTGTTTCATCGTCAATGTGAAGGACCAAGGAATAAAAAGAACCTGCAGAGGTGTAGCGGTAACTAATACTGGTCTCACAGGGAATGCTCAAAGCACCGACTGTAAGAAGATTCTCTATTCTTGTACTTATGGCGCCATTGTGCCTTTTGTATTTAATTCCGATGCCATTTCTGTGTTTCATCGTCAAAGTGAAGATCCAAGGAAAAAAACTGAACCTGCTGAGGTGTAGCGGAAACTAATACTGGTCTCACAGGGAATGCTCAAAGCACCGACTGTAAGAAGAATCTCTATTCTTGTACTTAAGGCGGCATTGTTCCTTTTGTATTTAATTCAGATGTAATTTCTGTGTTTCATCGTCAATGTGTATGTCCAAGGAATAGATTGAACCTGCAGTGGTGTATCGGATACTATTACTGGTCTCACAGGGAATGCTCAAAGCACCGACTGTAAGAAGAGTCTCTATTCTTGTACTTATGGCGCCATTGTGCTTTTTGTATTTAATTCCGATGCCATTCCTGAGTTTCATCGTCAATGTGAAGGTCCAAGGAATAAAAAGAACCTGCAGAGGTGTAGCGGAAACTAATACTGGTCTCACAGGGAATGCTCAAAGCACCGACTGTAAGAAGAGGCTCTATTCTTGTACTTAAGGCGGCATTGTGCCTTTTGTATTTAATTCCGATGCCATTTCTGTGTTTCATCGTCAATGTGAAGGTCCAAGGAATAAACTGAAGCTGCAGAGGTGTATCGGAAACTAATACTGGTCCCAAAGGGAATGCTCAAAGCACCGACTGTAAGAAGAGTCTCTGTTCTTGTACTTAAGGCGGCATTGCGCCTTTTGAATTTAATTCCGATGCCATTTCTGTGTTTCATCGTCAATTTGAAGTTCTGAGGAATACATTCAACCTGCAGTGGTGTATCGGAAACTAATACTGGTCTGACAGGGAATGCTCAAAGCACCGACTGTAAGAAGAGTCTCTATTCTTGTACTTAAGGCGGCATTGTGCCTTTTGTATTTAATTCCGATGCGATTTCTGTGTTTCATCATCAATGAGAAGGTCCAAGGAATACATTGAATCTGCAGTGGTGTATCAGAAACTAATACTGGTCTCACAGGGAATGCTCAAAGCACCGACTGTAAGAAGAGTCTCTATTCTTGTACTTAAGGCGGCATTGTGCCTTTTGTATTTAATTCCGATGCGATTTCTGTGTTTCATCGTCAATGTGAAGTTCCAAGGAATACATTCAACCTGCAGTGGTGTATCGGAAACTAATACTGGTCTCACAGGGAATGCTCAAAGCACTGACTGTTAGAAGAGTCTCTGTTCTTGTACTTAAGGCGGCATTGTGCCTTTTGTATTTAATTCCGATGCCATTTCTGTGTTTCATCGTCAATGTGAAGGTCCAAGGAATAAACTTAACCTGCTGAGGTGTAGCGGAAACTAATACTGGTCTCACAGGGAATGCTCAAAGCACCGAATGTAAGAAGAATCTCTATTCTTGTACTTAAGGCGGCATTGTGCCTTTTGTATTTAATGACGATGCCATTTCTGTGTTTCATCGTCAATGTGAAGGTCCAAAGAATAATCTGAACCTGCAGAGGTGTAGCGGAAACTAATACTGGTCTCACAGGGAATGCTCAAAGCACCGACTGTAAGAAGAGTCTCTATTCTTGTACTTAAGGCGGCATTGTGCCTTTTGTATTTAATTCCGATGCGATTTCTGTGTTTCATCATCAATGCGAAGGTCCAAGGAATACATTGAATCTGCAGTGGTGTATCGGAAACTAATACTGGTCTCACAGGGAATGCTCAAAACACCGACTGTAAGAAGAGTCTCTATTCTTGTACTTAAGGCGGCATTGTGCCTTTTGTATTTAATTCCGATGCCATTTCTGTGTTTCATCGTCAATGTGAAGGTCCAAGGAATAAACTGAACCTGCAGAGGTGTAGCGGAAACTAATACTGGTCTCACAGGGATTGCTCAAAGCACCGTTTGTAAAAAGAGTCTCTATTCCTGTACTTATGGCGGCATTGTGCGTTTTGTATTTAATTCCGATGCGATTTCTGTGTTTCATTGTCAATGTGAAGATCCAAGGAATACATTCAACCTGCAGTGGTATATCGGAAACTAATACTGGTCTCACAGCTAATGCCCAAAGCACCGACTGTAAGAAGAGTCTCTATTCTTGTACTTAAGGCGGCATTGTGCCTTTTGTATTTAATTTCGATGCCATTTCTGTGTTTCATCGTGAATGTGAAGGTCCAAGGAATAAACTGAACCTGCAGAGGTGTATCGGAAACTAATACTGGTCTCACAGGGGATGCTCAAAGCACCGACTGTAAGAAGAGTCTCTATTCTTGTACTTAAGGCTTCATTGTGCCTTTTGTATTTGATTCCGATGCCATTTCTGTGTTTCATCGTCAATGTGAAGTTCCAAGGAATACATTGAACCTGCAGTGGTGTATCGGAAACTAATACTGGTCTCACAGGGAATGCTCGAAGCACCGACTGTAAGAAGAGTCTCTATTCTTGTACTTAAGGCGGCATTGTGTCTTTTGTATTTAATTCCGATGCGATTTCTGTGTTTCATCGTCAATGTGAAGGTCCAAGGAATAAACTGAACCTGCAGAGGTGTAGCGGAAACTAATACTGGTCTCACAGGGAATGCTCAAAGCAGAGAGTGTAAGAAGAGTCTCTATTCTTGTACTTAAGGCGGCATTGTGCCTTTTGTATTTAATTCCTATGCGATTTCTGTGTTTCATCGTCAATGAGAAGTTCCAAGGAATACATTCAACCTGCAGTGGTGTATCGGAAACTAATACTGGTCTGACAGGGAATGCTCAAAGCACCGACTGTAAGAAGAGCCTCTATTCTTGTACTTAAGGCGGCATTGTGCCTTTTGTATTTAATTCCGATGCGATTTCTGTGTTTCATCATCAATGCGAAGGTCCAAGGAATACATTGAATCTGCAGTGGTGTATCGAAACTAATACTGGTCTCACAGGGAATGCTCAAGGCACCGACTGTAAGAAGAGTCTCTATTCTTGTACTTAAGGCGGCATTGTGCCTTATGTATTTAATTCCGATGCCATTTCTGTGTTTCATCGTCAATGTGAAGGTCCAAGGAGTAAACTGAACCTGCAGAGGTGTAGCGGAAACTAATACTGGCCTCACAGGGAATGATCAAAGCACCGACTGTAAGAAGAGTCTCTATTCTATTACTTATGGCGGCATTGTGCCTTTTGTATTTAATTCCGATGCGATTTCTGTGTTTCATCGTCAATGTGAAGTTCCAAGGAATACATTCAACCTGCAGTGGTGTATCGGAAACTAATACTGGTCTCACAGGGAATGCTCAAAGCACCGACTGTAAGAAGAGTCTCTATTCTTGTGGTTAAGGCGGCATTGTGCCTTTTGTATTTAATTCCGATGCCATTACTGTGTTTCATCGTCAATGTGAAGGTCCAAGGAATAAACTTAACCTGCTGAGGTGTAGCGGAAACTAATACTGGTCTCACAGGGAATGCTCAAAGCACCGAATGTAAGAAGAATCTCTATTCCTGTACTTAAGGCGGCATTGTACCTTTTGTATTTAATGACGATGCCATTTCTGTGTTTCATCGTCAATGTGAAGGTCCAAAGAATAATCTGAACCTGCAGAGGTGTAGCGGAAACTAATACTGGTCTCACAGGGAATGCTCAAAGCACCGACTGTAAGAAGAGTCTCTATTCTTGTACTTAAGGCGGCATTGTGCCTTTTGTATTTAATTCCGATGCGATTTCTGTGTTTCATCATCAATGCGAAGGTCCAAGGAATACATTGAATCTGCAGTGGTGTATCGGAAACTAATACTGGTCTCACAGGGAATGCTCAAAACACCGACTGTAAGAAGAGTCTCTATTCTTGTACTTAAGGCGGCATCGTGCGTTTTGTATTTCATTCCGATGCCATTTCTGTGTTTCATCGTCAATGTGAAGGTCCAAGGAATAAACTGAACCTGCAGAGGTGTAGCGGAAACTAAT
Organism: Schistocerca serialis cubense; assembly: GCF_023864345.2. Taxonomy (NCBI): domain Eukaryota; kingdom Metazoa; phylum Arthropoda; class Insecta; order Orthoptera; family Acrididae; genus Schistocerca; species Schistocerca serialis. The sequence continues at coordinate 27,100,352 of NC_064643.1, forward strand.
ACTGGTCTCACAGGGAATGATCAAAGTACCGACTGTAAGAAGAGTCTCTATTCTTGTACTTAAGGCGGCATTGTGCCTTTTGTATTTAATTCCGATGCGATTTCTGTGTTTCATCGTCAATGTGAAGTTCCAAGGAATACATTGAACCTGCAGTGGTGTATCGGAAACTAATACTGGTCTCACAGGGAATGCTCAAAGCACCGACTGTAAGAAGAGTCTCTATTCTTGTACTTTAGGCGGCTTTGTGCCTTTTGTATTTAATTCCGATGCCATTTCTGTGTTTCATCGTCAATGTGAAGGTCCAAGGAATAAACTGAACCTGCAGCGGTGTAGCGGAAACTAATACTGGTCTCACAGGGAATGCTCAAAGCACCGATTGTATGAAGAGTCTCTTTTCTTGTACTTAAGGCGGCATTGTGCCTTTTGTATTTAATTCCGATGCCATTTCTGTGTTTCATCGTCAATGTGAAGTTCCAAGGAATACGTTGAACCTGCAGTCGTGTATCGAAAACTAATACTGGTCTCACAGGGAATGCTCAAAGCACCGACTGTAAGAAGAGTTTAAATTCTTGTACTTAAGGCGGCATTGTGCCTTTTGTATTTAATTCCGATGCGATTTCTGTGTTTCATCGTCAATGTGAAGTTCCAAGGAATACGTTGAACCTGCAGTGGTGTATCGGAAACTAATACTGGTCTCACAGGGAATGCTCAAAGCACCGACTGTAAGAAGAGTCTCAATTCTTGTACTTAAGGCGGCATTGTGCCTTTTGTATTTAATTCCTATGCGATTTCTGTGTTTCATCGACAATGTGAAGGTCCAAGGAATAAACTGAACCTGCAGAGGTGTAGCGGAAACTAATACTCGTCTCACAGGGAATGCTCAAAGCACCGACTGTAAGAAGAGTCTCTATTCTTGTACTTAAGGCGGCATTGTGCCTTTTGTATTTAATTCCGATGCCATTTCTGTGTTTCATCGTCAATGTGAAGGTCCAAGGAATAAACTGAACCTGCAGAGGTGTAGCGGAAACTAATACTGGTCTCACAGGGAATGCTCAAAGCACCGACTGTAAGAAGAGTCTCTATTCTAGTACTTAAGGCGGCATTGTGCCTTTTGTATTTAATTCCGATGCGATTTCTGTGTTTCATCGTCAATGTGAAGTTCCAAGGAATACATTGAACCTGCAGTGGTGTATCGGAAACTAATACTGGTCTCACAGGGAATGCTCAAAGCACCGACTGTAAGAAGAGTCTCTATTCTTGTACTTAAGGCGGCATTGTGCCTTTTGTATTTAATTCCGATGCCATTTCTGTGTTTCATCGTCAATGTGAAGGTCCAAGGAATAAACTGAACCTGCAGAGGTGTATCGGAAACTAATACTGGTCTCACAGGGAATGCTCAAAGCACCGACTGTAAGAAGAGTCTCTATTCTTGTACTTAAAGCGGCATTGTGGCTTTTGTATTTGATTCCGATGCGATTTCTGTGTTTCATCGTCAATGTGAAGTTCCAAGGAATACATTGAACCTGCAGTGGTGTATCGGAAACTAATACTCGTCTCACAGGGAATGCTCAAAGCACCGACTGTAAGAAGAGTCTCTATTCTTGTACTTATGGCGGCATTGTGCCTTTTGTATTTAATTCCGATGCGATTTCTGTGTATCATCGTCAATGTGAAGGTCCAAGGAATACATTGAACCTGACGAGGTGTAGCGGAAACTAATACTGGTCTCACAGGGAATGCTCAAAGCACCGACTGTAAGAAGAGTCTCTATTCTTGTACTTAAGGCGGCATTGTGCGTTTTGTATTTAATGCCGATGCGATTTCTTTGTTTCATCGTCAATGTGAAGGTCCAAGGAATACATTGAACCTGCAATGGTGTATAGGAAACTAATACTCGTCTCACAGGGAATGCTCAAAGCACCGACTGTAAGAAGAGTCTCTAATCTTGTACTTAAGGCGGCATTGTGCCTTTTGTATTTAATTCCGATGCGATTTCTGTGTATCATCGTCAATGTGAAGGTCCAAGGAATACACTGAACCTGACGAGGTGTAGCGGAAACTAATACTGGTCTCACAGGGAATGCTCAAAGCACCGACTGTAAGAAGAGTCTCTATTCTTGTACTTAAGGCGGCATTGTGCGTTTTGTATTTAATGCCGATGCGATTTCTTTGTTTCATCGTCAATGTGAAGGTCCAAGGAATACATTGAACCTGCAATGGTGTATAGGAAACTAATACTGGTCTCACAGGGAATGCGCAAAGCACCGACTGTAAGAAGAGTCTCTATTCTTGTATTTAAGGCGGCATTGTGCCTTTTGTATTTCATTCCGATGCCATTTCTGTGTTTCATCGTCAATGTGAAGGTCCAAGGAATAAACTGAACCTGCAGAGGTGTATCGGAAACTAATACTGGTCTCACAGGGAATGCTCAAAGCACCGACTGTAAGAAGAGTCTCTATTCTTGTACTTAAGGCGGCATTGTGCCTTTTGTATTTGATTCCGATGCGATTTCTGTGTTTCATCGTCAATGTGAAGTTCCAAGGAATACATTGAACCTGCTGTGGTGTATTAGAAACTAATACTGGTCTCACAGGGAATGCTCAAATCACCGACTGTAAGAAGAGTCTCTATTCTTGTACTTAAGGCGGCATTGTGCCTTTTGTATTTAATTCCGATGCCATTTCTGTGTTTCATCGTCAATGTGAAGGTCCAAAGAATAAACTGAACCTGCAGAGGTGTAGCGGAAACTAATACTGGTCTCACAGGGAATGCTCAAAGCACCGACTGTAAGAAGAGTCTCTATTCTTGTACATAAGGCGGCATTGTGCCTTTTGTATTTAAATCCGATGCAATTTCTGTGTTTCATCGTCAATGTGCAGGTCCAAGGAATAAACTGAACCTCCTTAGGTGTAGCGGAAACCAATACTGGTCTCACGGGGAATGCTAAAAGCACCGACTGTAAGAAGAGTCTCTATTCTTGTACTTAAGGCGGCATTGTGCCTTTTGTATTTAATTCCGATGCCATTTCTGTGTTTCATCGTCAATGTGAAGGTCCAAGGAATAAACTGAACCTGCAGAGGTGTAGCGGAAACTAATACTGGTCTCACAGGGAATGCTCAAAGCACCGACTGTAAGAAGAGTCTCTATTCTTGTACTTAAGGCGGCATTGTGAATTTTTTATTTAATTCCGATGCCATTTCTGTGTTTTATTGTCAATGTGAAGGTCCAAGGAATAAACTGAACCTGCAGAGGTGTAGCGGAAACTAATACTGGCCTCACAGGGAATGCTCAAAACACCGACTGTAAGAAGAGTCTCTATTCTTGTAAGTAAGGCGGCATTGTGCCTTTTGTATTTAATTCCGATGCCATTTCTGTGTTTCATCGTCAATGTGAAGGTCAAAGGAATAAACTGAACCTGCAGAGGTGTAGCGGAAACTAATACTGGTCTCACAGGGAATGCTCAAAGCAGAGACTGTAAGAAGAGTCTCTATTCTTGTACTTAAGGCGGCATTGTGCCTTTTGTATTTAATTCCGATGCGATCTCTGTGGTTCATCGTCAATGTGAAGTTCCAAGGAATACATTGAACCTGCAGTGGTGTATCGGAAACTAATACTGGTCTCACAGGGAATGCTCAAAGCACCGACTGTAAGAAGTGTCTCTTTTCTCGTACTTAAGGCGGCATTGTGCCTTTTGTATTTAATTCCGATGCCATTTCTGTGTTTCATCGTCAATGTGAAGCTCCATGGAATAAACTGAACCTGCAGAGGTGTATCGGAAACAAACACTGGTCTCACAGGGAATGCTCAAAGCACCGACTGTAAGAAGACTCTCTATTCTCGTACTTAAAGCAGCATTGTGGCTTTTGTATTTGATTCCGATGCGATTTCTGTGTTTCATCGTCAATGTGAAGTTCCAAGGAATACATTGAACCTGCAGTGATGTATCGAATACTAATACTCGACTCACAGGGAATGCTCAAACCACCGACTGTAAGAAGAGGCTCTATTCTTGTACTTAAGGCGGCATTATGCCTTTTGCATTTAATTCCGATGCGATTTCTGTGTATCATCGTCAATGTGAAGGTCCAAGGAATACATTGAACCTGACGAGGTGTAGCGGAAACTAATACTGGTCTCACAGGGAATGCTCAAAGCACCGACTGTAAGAAGAGTCTCTATTCTTGTACTTAAGGCGGCATTGTGCGTTTTGTATTTATTTCCGATGCGATTTCTTTGTTTCATCGTCAATGTGAAGGTCCAAGGAATACATTGAACCTGCAGTGGTGTATAGGAAACTAATACTGGTCTCACAGGGAATGCGCAAAGCACCGACTGTAAGAAGAGTCTCTATTCTTGTACTTAAGGCGGAATTGTTCGTTTTGTATTTAATTCCGATGCCATTTCTGTGTTTCATCGTCAATGTGAAGGTCCAAGGAATAAACTGAACCTGCAGAGGTGTAGCGGAAACTAATACTGGCCTCACAGGGAATGCTCAAAACACCGACTGTAAGAAGAGTCTCTATTCTTATACGTAAGGCGGCATTGTGTCTTTTGTATTTAATTCCGATGCCATATCTGTGTTTCATCGTCAATGTGAAGGTCCAAGGAATAAACTGAACCTCCTTAGGTGTAGCGGAAACCAATACTGGTCTCACAGGCAGTGCCCAAAGTACCGACTGTAAGATGAGTCTCTATTCTTGTACTTAAGGCGGCATTGTGCCTTTTGTATTTAATTCCGATAACATTTCTGTGTTTCATCGTCAATGTGAAGGTCCAAGGAATAAACTGAACCTGCAGAGGTGTAGCGGAAACTAATACTGGTCTCACAGGGAATGCTCAAAGCAGAGACTGTAAGAAGAGTCTCTATTCTTGTACTTAAGGCGGCATTGTGCGTTTTGTATTTAATTCCGATGCGATTTCTGTGTTTCATCGTCAATGTGAAGTTCCAAGGAATACATTGAACCTGCAGTGGTGTATCGGAAACTAATACTGGTCTCACAGGGAATGCTCAAAGCACCGACTGTAAGAAGTGTCTCTTTTCTTGTACTTAAGGCGGCATTGTGCCTTTTGTATTTAATTCCGATGCCATTTCTGTGTTTCATCGTCAATGTGAAGGTCCAAGGAATAAACTGAACCTGCAGAGGTGTATCGGAAACTAATACTGGTCTCACAGGGAATGCTCAAAGCACCGACTGTAAGAAGAGTCTCTATTCTTGTACTTAAAGCAGCATTGTGGCTTTTGTTTTTTGATTCCGATGCGATTTCTGTGTTTCATCGTCAATGTGAAGTTCCAAGGAATACATTGAACCTGCAGTGGTGTATCGGAAACTAATACTCGTCTCACAGGGAATGCTCAAACCACCGACTGTAAGAAGAGTCTCTATTCTTGTACTTAAGGCGGCATTGTGCCTTTTGTATTTAATTCCGATGCGATTTCTGTGTATCATCGTCAATGTGAAGGTCCAAGGAATACATTGAACCTGACGAGGTGTAGCGGAAACTAATACTGGTATCACAGGGAATGCTCAAAGCACCGACTGTAAGAAGAGTCTCTATTCTTGTACTTAAGGCGGCATTGTGCCTTTTGTATTTGATTCCGATGCGATTTCTGTGTTTCATCGTCAATGTGAAGTTCCAAGGAATACATTGAACCTGCAGTGGTGTATCAGAAACTGATACTGGTCTCACAGGGAATGCTCAAAGCACCGACTGTAAGAAGAGTCTCTATTCTTGTACTTAAGGCGGCATTGTGCCTTTTGTATTTAATTCCGATGCGATTTCTGTGTTTCATCGTCAAAGTGAAGGTCCAAGGAATAAACTGAACCGCCATAGGTGTAGCGGAAACCAATACTGGTCTCACAGGGAATGCTCAAAGCACCGACCGTAGGAAGAGTCTCTATTCTTGTACTTAAGGCGGCATTGTGCCTTTTGTATTTAATTCCGATGCGATTTCTGTGTTTCATCGTCAAAGTGAAGTTCCAAGGAATAGATTGAACCTGCAGTGGTGTATCGGAAACTAATACTGGTCTCACAGGGAATGCTCAAAGCACCGACTGTAAGAAGAGTCTCTATTCTTGTGCTTAAGGCGGCATTGTGCCTTTTGTATTTAATTCCGATGCCATTTCTGTGTTTCATCGTCAATGTGAAGTTCCAAGGAATACATTGAACGTGCAGTGGTGTATGAGAAACTAATACTGGTCTCACAGGGAATGCTCAAAGCACCGACTGTAAGAAGAGTCTCTATTCTTGTACTTAAGGCGGCATTGTGCCTTTTGTATTTAATTCCGATGCCATTTCTGTGTTTCATCGTCAATGTGAAGGTCCAAGGAATAAACTGAACCTGCAGAGGTGTAGCGGAAACTAATACTGGTCTCACAGGGAATGCTCAAAGCACCCACTGTAAGAAGAGTCTCTATTCTTGTACTTAAGGCGGCATTGTGCCTTTTGAATTTAATTCCGATGCGATTTCTGTGTTTCATCGTCAATGTGAACGTCCAAGGAATAAACTGAACCTGCAGAGGTGTAGCGGAAACTAATACTGGCCTCACAGGGAATGCTCAAAACACCGACTGTAAGAAGAGTCTCTATTCTTTTACGTAAGGCGGCATTGTGCCTTTTGTATTTAATTCCGATGCCATATCTGTGTTTCATCGTCAATGTGAAGGTCCAAGGAATAAACTGAACCTCCTTAGGTGTAGCGGAAACCAATACTGGTCTCACAGGCAATGCTCAAAGTACCGACTGTAAGAAGAGTCTCTATTCTTGTACTTAAGGCGGCATTGTGCATTTTGTATTTAATTCTGATGCCATTTCTGTGTTTCATCGTCAATGTGAAGGTCCAAGGAATAATCTGAACCTGCAGAGGTGTAGCGGAAACTAATACTGGTCTCACAGGGAATGCTCTAAGCAGAGACTGTAAGAAGAGTCTCTATTCTTGTACTTAAGGCGGCATTGTGCCTTTTGTATTTAATTCCGATGCCATTTCTGTGTTTCATCGTCAATGTGAAGTTCCAAGGAATACATTGAACCTGCAGTGGTGTATCGGAAACTAATACTGGTCTCACAGGGAATGCTCAAAGCACCGACTGTAAGAAGAGTCTCTATTCTTGTACTTAAGGCGGCATTGTGCCTTATGTATTTAATTCCGGTGCCATTTCTGTGTTTCATCGTCAATGTGAAGGTCCAAGGAATAAACTGAACCTGCAGAGGTGTAGCGGAAACTAATACTGGTCTCACAGGGAACGCCCAAAGCACCGACTGTAGGAAGAGTCTCTATTCTTGTACTTAAGGCGGCATTGTGCCTTTTGTATTTAATTCCGATGCGATTTCTGTGTTTCATCGTCAATGTGAAGTTCCAAGGAATACATTGAACCTGCAGCTGTGTATCGGAAACTAATACTGGTCTCACAGGGAATGCTCAAAGCACCGACTGTAAGAAGAGTCTCTATTCTTGTACTTAAGGGGGCATTGTGCCTTTTGTATTTAATTCCGATGACATTTCTGTGTTTCATCGTCAATGTGATGGTCCAAGGAATAAACTGAACCTGCAGAGGTGTAGCGGAAACTAATACTGGTCTCACAGGGAATGCTCAAAACACCGACTGTAAGAAGAGTTTCTATTCTTGTACTTAAGGCGGCATTGTGCCTTTTGAATTTAATTCCGATGCGATTTCTGTGTTCCATCGTCAATGTGAAGGTCCAAGGAATACACTGAACCTGCAGTGGTGTATCGGAAACTGATACTGGCCTCACAGGGAATGCTCAAAGCACCGACTGTAAGAAAAGTCTCTATTGTTGTACTTAAGGCGGCATTGTTCGTTTTGTATTTAATTCCGATGCCATTTCTGTGTTTCATCGTCAATGTGAAGGTCCAAGGAATAAACTGAACCTGCAGAGGTGTAGCGGAAACTAATACTGGCCTCACAGGGAATGCCCAAAACACCGACTGTAAGAAGAGTCTCTATTCTTGTACGTAAGGCGGCATTGTGCCTTTTGTATTTAAATCCGATGCCATTTCTGTGTTTCATCGTCAATGTGAAGGTCCAAGGAATAAACTGAACCGCCATAGGTGTAGCGGAAACCAATACTGGTCTCACAGGGAATACTCAAAGCACCGACCGTAAGAAGAGTCCCTATTCTTGTACTTAAGGCGGCATTGTGCCTTTTGTATTTAATTCCGATGCGATTTCTGTGTTTCATCGTCAAAGTGAAGTTCCAAGGAATAGATTGAACCTGCAGTGGTGTATCGGAAACTAATACTGGTCTCACAGGGAATGCTCAAAGCACCGACTGTAAGAAGAGTCTCTATTCTTGTGCTTAAGGCGGCATTGTGCCTTTTGTATTTAATTCCGATGCCATTTCTGTGTTTCATCGTCAATGTGAAGTTCCAAGGAATACATTGAACGTGCAGTGGTGTATGAGAAACTAATACTGGTCTCACAGGGAATGCTCAAAGCACCGACTGTAAGAAGAGTCTCTATTCTTGTACTTAAGGCGGCATTGTGCCTTTTGTATTTAATTCCGATGCCATTTCTGTGTTTCATCGCCAATGTGAAGGTCCAAGGAATAAACTGAACCTGCAGAGGTGTAGCGGAAACTAATACTGGTCTCACAGGGAATGCTCAAAGCACCGACTGTAAGAAGAGTCTCTATTCTTGTACTTAAGGCGGCATTGTGCCTTTTGAATTTAATTCCGATGCGATTTCTGTGTTTCATCGTCAATGTGAACGTCCAAGGAATAAACTGAACCTGCAGAGGTGTAGCGGAAACTAATACTGGCCTCACAGGGAATGCTCAAAACGCCGACTGTAAGAAGAGTCTCTATTCTTTTACGTAAGGCGGCATTGTGCCTTTTGTATTTAATTCCGATGCCATATCTGTGTTTCATCGTCAATGTGAAGGTCCAAGGAATAAACTGAACCTCCTTAGGTGTAGCGGAAACCAATACTGGTCTCACAGGCAATGCTCAAAGTACCGACTGTAAGAAGAGTCTCTATTCTTGTACTTAAGGCGGCATTGTGCATTTTGTATTTAATTCCGATGCCATTTCTGTGTTTCATCGTCAATGTGAAGGTCCAAGGAATAAACTGAACCTGCAGAGGTGTAGCGGAAACTAATACTGGTCTCACAGGGAATGCTCTAAGCAGAGACTGTAAGAAGAGTCTCTATTCTTGTACTTAAGGCGGCATTGTGCCTTTTGTATTTAATTCCGATGCCATTTCTGTGTTTCATCGCCAATGTGAAGTTCCAAGGAATACATTGAACCTGCAGTGGTGTATCGGAAACTAATACTGGTCTCACAGGGAATGCTCAAAGCACCGACTGTAAGAAGAGTCTCTATTCTTGTACTTAAGGCGGCATTGTGCCTTATGTATTTAATTCCGGTGCCATTTCTGTGTTTCATCGTCAATGTGAAGGTCCAAGGAATAAACTGAACCTGCAGAGGTGTAGCGGAAACTAATACTGGTCTCACAGGGAACGCCCAAAGCACCGACTGTAGGAAGAGTCTCTATTCTTGTACTTAAGGCGGCATTGTGCCTTTTGTATTTAATTCCGATGCGATTTCTGTGTTTCATCGTCAATGTGAAGGTCCAAGGAATACACTGAACCTGCAGTGGTGTATCGGAAACTGATACTGGCCTCACAGGGAATGCTAAAAGCACCGACGGTAAGAAAAGTCTCTATTGTTGTACTTAAGGCGGCATTGTTCGTTTTGTATTTAATTCCGATGCCATTTCTGTGTTTCATCGTCAATGTGAAGGTCCAAGGAATAAACTGAACCTGCAGAGGTGTAGCGGAAACTAATACTGGCCTCACAGGGAATGCCCAAAACACCGACTGTAAGAAGAGTCTCTATTCTTGTACGTAAGGCGGCATTGTGCCTTTTGTATTTAATTCCGATGCGATTTCTGTGTTTCATCGTCAATGTGAAGTTACAAGGAATACATTGAACCTGCAGTGGTGTATCGGAAACTAATACTGGTCTCACAGGGAATGCTCAAAGCACCGACTGTAAGAAGAGTCTCTGTTCTTGTACTTAAGGCGGCATTGTGCCTTATGTATTTAATTGCGATGCAATTTCTGTGTTTCATCGTCAATGTGAAGGTCCAAGGAATAAACTGAACCTGCAGAGGTGTAGCGGACACTAATACTGGTCTCACAGGGAATGCCCAAAGAACCGACTGTAGGAAGAGTCTTTTTCTTGTAATTAAGGCGGCATTGTGCCTTTTGTATTTAATCCCGATGCGATTTCTGTGTTTCATGGTCAATGTGAAGTTCCAAGGAATACATTGAACCTGCAGTGGTGTATCGGAAACTAATACTGGTCTCACAGGGAATGCTCAAAGCACCGACTGTAAGAAGAGTCTCTATTCTTGTACTTAAGGCGGGATTGTGCCTTTTGTATTTAATTCCGATGCCATTTCTGTGTTTCATCGTCAATGTGAAGATCCAAGGAATACATTGAACCTGCAGTGGTGTATTGGAAACTAATACTGGTCTCTCAGGGAATGCTCCAAGCACCGACTGTAAGAAGAGTCTCTATTCTTGTACTTAAGGCGGCATTGTGCCTTTTGTATTTAATTCCGATGCCATTTCTGTGTTTCATCGTCAATGTGAAGGTCCAAGGAATAAACTGAACTTGCAGAGGTGTAGCGGAAACTAATACTGGGCTCACAGGGAATGCTCAAAGCACCGACTGTAAGAAGAGTCTATTCTTGTACTTAAGGCGGCCTTGTGCCTTTTGTATTTAATTCCGATGCCATTTCTGTGTTTCATCGTCAATGTGAAGTTCCAAGGAATACATTGAACCTGCAGTGGTGTATCGGAAACTAACACTGGTCTCACAGGGAATGCTCAAAGCACCGACTGTAAGAAGAGTCTCTATTCTTACACCTAAGGCGGCATTGTGCCTTTTGTATTTCATTCCGATGCCATTTCTGTGGTTCATCGTCAATGTGAAGGTCCAAGGAATAAACTGAACCTGCAGAGGTGTAGCGGAAAATAATACTGGTCTCACAGGGAATGCTCAAAGCACCGACTGTAAGAAGAGTCCCTATTCTTGTACTTAAGGCGGCGTTGTGCCTTTTGTATTTAATTCCGATGCGATTTCTGTGTTTCATCGTCAATGTGAAGTTCCAAGGAATACATTGAACCTGCAGTGGTGTATCGGAATCTAATACTGGTCTCACAGGGAATGCTCAAAGCACCGACTGTAAGAAGAGCCTCTATTCTTGTACTTACGGCGGCATTGTGCCTTTTCTATTTAATTCCGATGCCATTTCTGTGTTTCATCGTCAATGTGAAGGTCCAAGGAATAAACTGAACCTGCAGAGGTGTAGCGGAAACTAATACTGGTCTCACAGGGAATGCTCAAAGCAGAGAGTGTAAGAAGAGTCTCTATTCTTGTACTTAAGGCGGCATTGTGCCTTTTGTATTTAATTCCTATGCGATTTCTGTGTTTCATCGTCAATGAGAAGTTCCAAGGAATACATTCAATCTGCTGTGGTGTATCGGAAACTAATACTGGTCTGACAGGGAATGCTCAAAGCACCGATTGTAAGAAGTGTCTCTATTCTTGTACTTAAGGCGGCATTGTGCCTTTTGTATTTAATTCCGATGCGATTTCTGTGTTTCATCATCAATGCGAAGGTCCAAGGAATACATTGAATCTGCAGTGGTGTATCGAAACTAATACTGGTCTCACAGGGAATGCTCAAGGCACCGACTGTAAGAAGAGTCTCTATTCTTGTACTTAAGGCGGCATTGTGCCTTATGTATTTAATTCCGATGCCATTTCTGTGTTTCATCGTCAATGTGAAGGTCCAAGGAGTAAACTGAACCTGCAGAGGTGTAGCGGAAACTAATACTGGCCTCACAGGGAATGATCAAAGCACCGACTGTAAGAAGAGTCTCTATTCTTGTACTTATGGCGGCATTGTGCCTTTTGTATTTAATTCCGATGCGATTTCTGTGTTTCATCGTCAATGTGAAGTTCCAAGGAATACATTCAACCTGCAGTGGTGTATCGGAAACTAATACTGGTCTCACAGGAAATGCTCATAGCACCGACTGTAAGAAGAGTCTCTATTCTTGTACTTAAGGCGGCATTGTGCCTTTTGTATTTAATTCCGATGCCATTACTGTGTTTCATCGTCAATGTGAAGGTCCAAGGAATAAACTTAACCTGCTGAGGTGAAGCGGAAACTAATACTGGTCTCACAGGGAATGCTCAAAGCACCGAATGTAAGAAGAATCTCTATTCCTGTACTTAAGGCGGCATTGTGCCTTTTGTATTTAATGACGATGCCATTTCTGTGTTTCATCGTCAATGTGAAGGTCCAAAGAATAATCTGAACCTGCAGAGGTGTAGCGGAAACTAATACTGGTCTCACAGGGAATGCTCAAAGCACCGACTGTAAGAAGAGTCTCTATTCTTGTACTTAAGGCGGCATTGTGCCTTTTGTATTTAATTCCGATGCGATTTCTGTGTTTCATCATCAATGCGAAGGTCCAAGGAATACATTGAATCTGCAGTGGTGTATCGGAAACTAATACTGGTCTCACAGGGAATGCTCAAAACACCGACTGTAAGAAGAGTCTCTATTCTTGTACTTAAGGCGGCATTGTGCGTTTTGTATTTCATTCCGATGCCATTTCTGTGTTTCATCGTCAATGTGAAGGTCCAAGGAATAAACTGAACCTGCAGAGGTGTAGCGGAAACTAATACTGGTCTCACAGGGAATGATCAAAGTACCGACTGTAAGAAGAGTCTCTATTCTTGTACTTAAGGCGGCATTGTGCCTTTTGTATTTAATTCCGATGCGATTTCTGTGTTTCATCGTCAATGTGAAGTTCCAAGGAATACATTGAACCTGCAGTGGTGTATCGGAAACTAATACTGGTCTCACAGGGAATGCTCAAAGCACCGACTGTAAGAAGAGTCTCTATTCTTGTACTTTAGGCGGCTTTGTGCCTTTTGTATTTAATTCCGATGCCATTTCTGTGTTTCATCGTCAATGTGAAGGTCCAAGGAATAAACTGAACCTGCAGCGGTGTAGCGGAAACTAATACTGGTCTCACAGGGAATGCTCAAAGCACCGATTGTAAGAAGAGTCTCTTTTCTTGTACTTAAGGCGGCATTGTGCCTTTTGTATTTAATTCCGATGCCATTTCTGTGTTTCATCATCAATGTGAAGGTCCTAGGAATAAACTGAACCTGCAGAGGTGTAGCGGAAACTAATACTGGTCTCACAGGTAATGCTCAAAGCACCGACTGTAAGAAGAGTCTCTATTCTTGTACTTAAGGCGCATTGTGCATTTTGTATTTAATTCCGATGCCATTTCTTTGTTTCATCGTCTATGTGAAGGTCCAAGGAATAAACTGAACTTGCAGAGGTGTAGCGGAAACTATTACTGGTCTCACAGGGAATGCTCAAAGCACCGACTGTAAGAAGAGTCTCTATTCTTGTACTTAAGGCGGCATTGTGCCTTTTGTATTTAATTCCGATGCGATTTCTGTGTATCATCGTCAATGTGAAGGTCCAAGGAATACATTGAACCTGACGAGGTGTAGCGGAAACTAATACTGGTCTCTCAGGGAATGCTCAAAGCACCGACTGTAGGAAGAGTCTCTATTCTTGTACTTAAGGCGGCATTGTGCGTTTTGTATTTAATGCCGATGCGATTTCTTTGTTTCATCGTCAATGTGAAGGTCCAAGGAATACATTGAACCTGCAATGGTGTATAGGAAACTAATACTCGTCTCACAGGGAATGCTCAAAGCACCGACTGTAAGAAGAGTCTCTATTCTTGTACTTATGGCGGCATTGTGCCTTTTGTATTTAATTCCGATGCGATTTCTGTGTATCATCGTCAATGTGAAGGTCCAAGGAATACATTGAACCTGACGAGGTGTAGCGGAAACTAATACTGGTCTCACAGGGAATGCTCAAAGCACCGACTGTAAGAAGAGTCTCTATTCTTGTACTTAAGGCGGCATTGTGCGTTTTGTATTTAATGCCGATGCGATTTCTTTGTTTCATCGTCAATGTGAAGGTCCAAGGAATACATTGAACCTGCAATGGTGTATAGGAAACTAATACTGGTCTCACAGGGAATGCGCAAAGCACCGACTGTAAGAAGAGTCTCTATTCTTGTATTTAAGGCGGCATTGTGCCTTTTGTATTTCATTCCGATGCCATTTCTGTGTTTCATCGTCAATGTGAAGGTCCAAGGAATAAACTGAACCTGCAGAGGTGTATCGGAAACTAATACTGGTCTCACAGGGAATGCTCAAAGCACCGACTGTAAGAAGAGTCTCTATTCTTGTACTTAAGGCGGCATTGTGCCTTTTGTATTTGATTCCGATGCGATTTCTGTGTTTCATCGTCAATGTGAAGTTCCAAGGAATACATTGAACCTGCAGTGGTGTATCAGAAACTAATACTGGTCTCACAGGGAATGCTCAAATCACTGACTGTAAGAAGAGTCTCTATTCTTGTACTTAAGGCGGCATTGTGCCTTTTGTATTTAATTCCGATGCCATTTCTGTGGTTCATCGTCAATGTGAAGGTCCAAAGAATAAACTGAACCTGCAGAGGTGTAGCGGAAACTAATACTGGTCTCACAGGGAATGCTCAAAGCACCGACTGTAAGAAGAGTCACTATTCTTGTACGTAAGGCGGCATTGTGCCTTTTGTATTTAAATCCGATGCAATTTCTGTGTTTCATCGTCAATGTGCAGGTCCAAGGAATAAACTGAACCTCCTTAGGTGTAGCGGAAACCAATACTGGTCTCACGGGGAATGCTAAAAGCACCGACTGTAAGAAGAGTCTCTATTCTTGTACTTAAGGCGGCATTGTGCCTTTTGTATTTAATTCCGATGCCATTTCTGTGTTTCATCGTCAATGTGAAGGTCCAGGGAATAAACTGAACCTGCAGAGGTGTAGGGGAAACTAATACTGGTCTCACAGGGAATGCTCAAAGCACCGACTGTAAGTAGAGTCTCTATTCTTGTATTTAAGGCGGCATTGTGCCTTTTGTATTTAATTCCGATGCGATTTCTGTGTTTCACCGTCAATGTGAAGTTCCAAGGAATGCATTGAACCTGCAGTGGTGTATCGGAAACTAATACTGGTCTCACAGGGAATGCTCAAAGCACCGACTGTAAGAAGAGTCTCTATTCTTGTACTTAAGGCGGCATTGTGCCTTATGTATTTAATTCCGATGCCATTTCTGTGTCATATCGTCAATGTGAAGGTCCAAGGAATAAACTGAACCTGCAGAGGTGTAGCGGAAACTAATACTGGTCTCACAGGGAATGCCCAAAGCACCGACTGTAGGAAGAGTCCCTACTCTTGTACTTAAGGCGGCATTGTGCCTTTTGTATTTAATTCCGATGCGATTTCTGTGTTTCATCGTCAATGTGAAGTTCCAAGGAATACATTGAACCTGCAGTGGTGTATCGGAAACTAATACTGGTCTCACAGGGAATGCTCAAAGCACCGACTGTAAGAAGAGTCTCTATTCTTGTGGTTAAGGCGGCATTGTGCCTTTTGTATTTAATTCCGATGCCATTTCTGTGTTTCATCGTCAATGTGAAGTTCCAAGGAATACATTGAACGTGCAGTGGTGCATCAGAAACTAATACTGGTCTCACAGGGAATGCTCAAAGCACCGACTGTAAGAAGAGACTCTATTCTTGTACTTAAGGCGGCATTGTGCCTTTTGTATTTAATTCCGATGCCATTTCTGTGTTTCATCGTCAATGTGAAGGTCCAAGGAATAAACTGAACCTGCAGAGGTGTAGCGGAAGCTAATACTGGTCTCACAGGGAATGCTCAAAGCACCGACTGTAAGAAGAGTCTCTATTGTTGTACTTAAGGCGGAGTTGTTCGTTTTGTATTTAATTCCGATGCCATTTCTGTGTTTCATCGTCAATGTGAAGGTCCAAGGAATAAACTGAACCTGCAGAGGTGTAGCGGAAACTAATACTGGCCTCACAGGGACTGCTCAAAACACCGACTGTAAGAAGAGTCTCTATTCTTGTACGTAAGGCGGCATTGTGCCTTTTGTATTTAATTCCGATGCCATTTCTGTGTTTCATCGTCAATGTGAAGGTCAAAGGAATAAACTGAACCTGCAGAGGTGTAGCGGAAACTAATACTGGTCTCACAGGGAATGCTCAAAGCAGAGACTGTAAGAAGAGTCTCTATTCTTGTACTTAAGGCGGCGTTGTGCCTTTTGTATTTAATTCCGATGCGATCTCTGTGTTTCATCGTCAATGTGAAGTTCCAAGGAATACATTGAACCTGCAGTGGTGTATCGGGAACTAATACTGGTCTCACAGGGAATGCTCAAAGCACCGACTGTAAGAAGTGTCTCTTTTCTCGTACTTAAGGCGGCATTGTGCCTTTTGTATTTAATTCCGATGCCATTTCTGTGTTTCATCGTCAATGTGAAGGTCCAAGGAATAAACTGAACCTGCAGAGGTGTATCGGAAACTAATACTGGTCTCACAGGGAATGCTCAAAGCACCGACTGTAAGAAGAGTCTCTATTCTTGTACTTAAGGCGGCATTGTGCGTTTTGTATTTATTTCCGATGCGATTTCTTTGTTTCATCGTCAATGTGAAGGTCCAAGGAATACATTGAACCTGCAGTGGTGTATAGGAAACTAATACTGGTCTCACAGGGAATTCGCAAAGCACCGACTGTAAGAAGAGTCTCTATTCTTGTACTTAAGGCGGAATTGTTCGTTTTGTATTTAATTCCGATGCCATTTCTGTGTTTCATCGTCAATGTGAAGGTCCAAGGAATAAACTGAACCTGCAGAGGTGTAGCGGAAACTAATACTGGCCTCACAGGGAATGCTCAAAACACCGACTGTAAGAAGAGTCTCTATTCTTATACGTAAGGCGGCATTGTGCCTTTTGTATTTAATTCCGATGCCATATCTGTGTTTCATCGTCAATGTGAAGGTCCAAGGAATAAACTGAACCTCCTTAGGTGTAGCGGAAACCAATACTGGACTCACAGGCAATGCCCAAAGTACCGACTGTAAGATGAGTCTCTATTCTTGTACTTAAGGCGGCATTGTGCCTTTTGTATTTAATTCCGATAACATTTCTGTGTTTCATCGTCAATGTGAAGGTCCAAGGAATAAACTGAACCTGCAGAGGTGTAGCGGAAACTACTACTGGTCTCACAGGGAATGCTCAAAGCAGAGACTGTAAGAAGAGTCTCTAATCTTGTACTTAAGGCGGCATTGTGCGTTTTGTATTTAATTCCGATGCGATTTCTGTGTTTCATCGTCAATGTGAAGTTCCAAGGAATACATTGAACCTGCAGTGGTGTATCGGAAACTAATACTGGTCTCACAGGGAATGCTCAAAGCACCGACTGTAAGAAGTGTCTCTTTTCTTGTACTTAAGGCGGCATTGTGCCTTTTGTATTTAATTCCGATGCCATTTCTGTGTTTCATCGTCAATGTGAAGGTCCAAGGAATAAACTGAACCTGCAGAGGTGTATCGGAAACTAATACTGGTCTCACAGGGAATGCTCAAAGCACCGACTGTAAGAAGAGTCTCTATTCTTGTACTTAAAGCAGCATTGTGGCTTTTGTTTTTTGATTCCGATGCGATTTCTGTGTTTCATCGTCAATGTGAAGTTCCAAGGAATACATTGAACCTGCAGTGGTGTATCGGAAACTAATACTCGTCTCACAGGGAATGCTCAAACCACCGACTGTAAGAAGAGTCTCTATTCTTGTACTTAAGGCGGCATTGTGCCTTTTGTATTTAATTCCGATGCGATTTCTGTGTATCATCGTCAATGTGAAGGTCCAAGGAATACATTGAACCTGACGAGGTGTAGCGGAAACTAATACTGGTCTCACAGGGAATGCTCAAAGCACCGACTGTAAGAAGAGTCTCTATTCTTGTACTTAAGTCGGCATTGTGCGTTTTGTATTTATTTCCGATAAGACTTCTTTGTTTCATCGTCAATGTGAAGGTCCAAGGAATACATTGAACCTGCAGTGGTGTATAGGAAACTAATACTGGTCTCACAGGGAATGCGCAAAGCACCGACTGTAAGAAGAGTCTCTATTCTTGTACTTATGGCGGCATTGTGCCTTTTGTATTTCATTCCGATGCCATTTCTGTGTTTCATCATCAATGTGAAGGTCCAAGGATTAAACTGAACCTGCAGAGGTGTATCGGAAACTAATACTGGTATCACAGGGAATGCTCAAAGCACCGACTGTAAGAAGAGTCTCTATTCTTGTACTTAAGGCGGCATTGTGCCTTTTGTATTTGATTCCGATGCGATTTCTGTGTTTCATCGTCAATGTGAAGTTCCAAGGAATACATTGAACCTGCAGTGGTGTATCAGAAACTAATACTGGTCTCACAGGGAATGCTCAAAGCACCGACTGTAAGAAGAGTCTCTATTCTTGTACTTAAGGCGGCATTGTGCCTTTTGTATTTAATTCCGATGCCATTTCTGTGTTTCATCGTCAATGTGAAGGTCCAAGGAATAAACTGAACCTGCAGAGGTGTAGCGGAAACTAATACTGGTCTCACAGGGAATGCTCAAAGCACCGACTGTAAGAAGAGTCTCTATTCTTGTGCTTAAGGCGGCATTGTGCCTTTTGTAGTTAATTCCGATGCGATTTCTGTGTTTCATCGTCAATGTGAAGGTCCAAGGAATACATTGAACCTGCAGTGGTGTATCGGAAACTGATACTGGTCTCACAGGGAATGATCAAAGCACCGACTGTAAGAGGAGTCTCTATTGTTGTACTTAAGGCGGCATTGTTCGTTTTGTATTTAATTCCTATGCCATTTCTGTGTTTCATCGTCAATGTGAAGGTCCAAGGAATAAACTGAACCTGCAGAGGTGTAACGGAAACTAATACTGGCCTCACAGAGAATGCTCAAAACACCGACTGTAAGAAGAGTCTCTATTCTTGTACGTAAGGCGGCATTGTGCCTTTTGTATTTAAATCCGATGCCATTTCTGTGTTTCATCGTCAATGTGAAGGTCCAAGGAATAAACTGAACCGCCATAGGTGTAGCGGAAACCAATACTGGTCTCACAGGGAATGCTCAAAGCACCGACCGTAAGAAGAGTCTCTATTCTTGTACTTAAGGCGGCATTGTGCCTTTTGTATTTAATTCCGATGCGATTTCTGTGTTTCATCGTCAAAGTGAAGTTATAAGGAATAGATTGAACCTGCAGTGGTGTATCGGAAACTAATACTGGTCTCACAGGGAATGCTCAAAGCACCGACTGTAAGAAGAGTCTCTATTCTTGTGCTTAAGGCGGCATTGTGCCTTTTGTATTTAATTCCGATGCCATTTCTGTGTTTCATCGTCAATGTGAAGTTCCAAGGAATACATTGAACGTGCAGTGGTGTATGAGAAACTAATACTGGTCTCACAGGGAATGCTCAAAGCACCGACTGTAAGAAGAGTCTCTATTCTTGTACTTAAGGCGGCATTGTGCCTTTTGTATTTAATTCCGATGCCATTTCTGTGTTTCATCGTCAATGTGAAGGTCCAAGGAATAAACTGAACCTGCAGAGTTGTAGCGGAAACTAATACTGGTCTCACAGGGAATGCTCAAAGCACCGACTGCAAGAAGAGTCTCTATTCTTGTACTTAAGGCGGCATTGTGCCTTTTGAATTTAATTCCGATGCGATTTCTGTGTTTCATCGTCAATGTGAACGTCCAAGGAATAAACTGAACCTGCAGAGGTGTAGCGGAAGCTAATACTGGCCTCACAGGGAATGCTCAAAACACCGACTGTAAGAAGAGTCTCTATTCTTTTACGTAAGGCGGCATTGTGCCTTTTGTATTTAATTCCGATGCCATATCTGTGTTTCATCGTCAATGTGAAGGTCCAAGGAATAAACTGAACCTCCTTAGGTGTAGCGGAAACCAATACTGGTCTCACAGGCAATGCTCAAAGTACCGACTGTAAGAAGAGTCTCTATTCTTGTACTTAAGGCGGCATTGTGCATTTTGTATTTAATTCCGATGCCATTTCTGTGTTTCATCGTCAATGTGAAGGTCCAAGGAATAAACTGAACCTGCAGAGGTGTAGCGGAAACTAATACTGGTCTCACAGGGAATGCTCTAAGCAGAGACTGTAAGAAGAGTCTCTATTCTTGTACTTAAGGCGGCATTGTGCCTTTTGTATTTAATTCCGATGCCATTTCTGTGTTTCATCGTCAATGTGAAGTTCCAAGGAATACATTGAACCTGCAGTGGTGTATCGGAAACTAATACTGGTCTCACAGGGAATGCTCAAAGCACCGACTGTAAGAAGAGTCTCTATTCTTGTACTTAAGGCGGCATTGTGCCTTATGTATTTAATTCCGGTGCCATTTCTGTGTTTCATCGTCAATGTGAAGGTCCAAGGAATAAACTGAACCTGCAGAGGTGTAGCGGAAACTAATACTGGTCTCACAGGGAACGCCCAAAGCACCGACTGTAGGAAGAGTCTCTATTCTTGTACTTAAGGCGGCATTGTGCCTTTTGTATTTAATTCCGATGCGATTTCTGTGTTTCATCGTCAATGTGAAGTTCCAAGGAATACATTGAACCTGCAGCTGTGTATCGGAAACTAATACTGGTCTCACAGGGAATGCTCAAAGCACCGACTGTAAGAAGAGTCTCTATTCTTGTACTTAAGGCGGCATTGTGCCTTTTGTATTTAATTCCGGTGCCATTTCTGTGTTTCATCGTCAATGTGAAGGTCCAAGGAATAAACTGAACTTGCAGAGGTGTAGCGGAAACTAATACTGGGCTCACAGGGAATGCTCAAAGCACCGACTGTAAGAAGAGTCTATTCTTGTACTTAAGGCGGCCTTGTGCCTTTTGTATTTAATTCCGATGCCATTTCTGTGTTTCATCGTCAATGTGAAGTTCCAAGGAATACATTGAACCTGCAGTGGTGTATCGGAAACTAACACTGGTCTCACAGGGAATGCTCAAAGCACCGACTGTAAGAAGAGTCTCTATTCTTACACCTAAGGCGGCATTGTGCCTTTTGTATTTCATTCCGATGCCATTTCTGTGGTTCATCGTCAATGTGAAGGTCCAAGGAATAAACTGAACCTGCAGAGGTGTAGCGGAAAGTAATACTGGTCTCACAGGGAATGCTCAAAGCACCGACTGTAAGAAGAGTCTCTATTCTTGTATTTAAGGCGGCGTTGTGCCTTTTGTATTTAATTCCGATGCGATTTCTGTGTTTCATCGTCAATGCGAAGTTCCAAGGAATACATTGAACCTGCAGTGGTGTATCGGAATCTAATACTGGTCTCACAGGGAATGCTCAAAGCACCGACTGTAAGAAGAGCCTCTATTCTTGTACTTACGGCGGCATTGTGCCTTTTCTATTTAATTCCGATGCCATTTCTGTGTTTCATCGTCAATGTGAAGGTCCAAGGAATAAAGTGAACCTGCAGAGGTGTAGCGGAAACTAATACTGGTCTCACAGGGAATGCTCAAAGCACCGACTGTAAGAAGAGTCTCTATTCTTGTACTTAAGGGTGCATTGTGCCTTTTGTATATAATTCCGATGCCATTTCTGTGTTTCATCGTCAATGTGAAGTTCCAAGGAATACATTGAGCCTGCAGTGGTGTATCAGAAACTAATACTGGTCTCACAGGGAATGCTCAAAGCACCGACTGTAAGAAGAGTCTCTATTCTTGTACTTAAGGCGGCATTGTGCCTCTTGTATTTAATTCCGATGCCATTTCTGTGTTTCATCGTCAATGTGTTGGTCCAAGGAATAAACTGAACCTGCAGAGGTGTAGCGGAAACTAATACTGGTCTCACAGGGAATGCTCAAAGCACCGACTGTAAGAAGAGTCTCTATTCTTGTACTTAAGGCGGCATTGTGCCTTTTGAATTTAATTCCGATGCGATTTCTGTGTTCCATCGTCAATGTGAAGGTCCAAGGAATACATTGAACCTGCAGTTGTGTATCGAAAACTGATACTGGCCTCACAGGGAATGCTCAAAGCACCGACTGTAAGAAGAGTCTCTATTGTTGTACTTAAGGCGACATTGTTCGTTTTGTATTTAATTCCGATGCCATTTCTGTGTTTCATCGTCAATGTGAAGGTCCAAGGAATAAACTGAACCTGCAGAGGTGTAGCGGAAACTAATACTGGCCTCACAGGGAATGCTCAAAACACCGACTGTAAGAAGAGTCTCTATTCTTGTACGTAAGGCGGCATTGTGCCTTTTGTATTTAATTCCGATGCGATTTCTGTGTTTCATCGTCAATGTGAAGTCCCAAGGAATACATTGAACCTGCAGTGGTGTATCGGAAACTAATACTGGTCTCACAGGGAATGCTCAAAGCACCGACTGTAAGAAGAGTCTCTATTCTTGTACCTAACGCGGCATTGTGAATTATGTACTTAATTGCGATGCCATTTCTGTGTTTCATCGTCAATGTGAAGGTCCAAGGAATAAACTGAACCTGCAGAGGTGTAGCGGAAAGTAATACTGGTCTCACAGGGAATGCTCAAAGCACCGACTGTAAGAAGAGTCTCTATTCTTGTACTTAAGTCGGCGTTGTGCCTTTTGTGTTTAATTCCGATGCCATTTCTGTGTTTCATCGTCAATGTGAAGGTCCAAGGAATACATGGAACCTGCAGTGGTGTATCGGAAACTAATACTGGTCTCACAGGGAATGCTCAAAGCACCGACTGTAAGAAGAGTCTCTATTCTTGTACCTAAGGCGGCATTGTGCCTTTTGTATTTCATTCCGATGCCATTTCGGTGTTTCATCGTCAATGTGAAGGTCCAAGGAATAAACTGAACCTGCAGAGGAGTAGCGGAAAGTAATACTGGTCTCACAGGGAATGCTCAAAACACCGACTGTAAGAAGAGTCTCTATTCTTGTACCTAAGGCGGCGTTGTGCCTTTTGTGTTTAATTCCGATGCCATTTCTGTGTTTCATCGTCAATGTGAAGGTCCAAGGAATAAAAAGAACCTGCAGAGGTGTAGCGGAAACTAATATTGGTCTCACAGGGAAGCCCAAAGCACCGACTGTAAGAAGAGTCTCTATTCTTGTACTTAAGGCAACATTGTGCCCTTTGTATTTAATTCCGATGCGAATTCTGTGTTTCATCGTCAATGTGAAGTTCCAAGGAATACATTGAACCTGCAGTGGTGTATCGGAATCTAATACTGGTCTCACAGGGAATGCTCAAAGCACCGACTGTAAGAAGAGTCTCTATTCTTGTACTTACGGCGGCATTGAGCCTTTTCTATTTAATTCCGATGCCATTTCTGTGTTTCATCGTCAATGTGAAGGTCCAAGGAATAAAATGAACCTGCAGAGGTGTAGCGGAAACTAATACTGGTCTCACAGGGAATGCTCAAAGCACCGACTGTAAGAAGAGTCTCTACTCTTGTACTTAAGGCGGCACTGTGCCTTTTGTATATAATTCCGATGCCATTTCTGTGTTTCATCGTCAATGTGAAGTTCCAAGGAATACATTGCCCCTGCAGTGGTGTATCACAAACTAATACTGGTCACACAGGGTATGCTCAAAGCACCGACTGTAAGGAGAGTCTCTATTCTTGTACTTATGGCGGCATTGTGCCTTTTGAATTTAATTCCGATGCGATTTCTGTGTTCCATCGTCAATGTGAAGGTCCAAGGAATACATTGAACCTGCAGTGGTGTATCGGAAACTGATACTGGCCTCACAGGGAATGCTCAAAGCACCGACTGTAAGAAGAGTCTCTATTTTTGTACTTAAGGCGGCATTGTTCGTTTTGTATTTAATTCCGATGCCATATCTGTGTTTCATCGTCAATGTGAAGGTCCAAGGAATAAACTGAACCTGCAGAGGTGTAGCGGAAACTAATACTGGCCTCACAGGGAATGCTCAAAGCACCGACTGTAAGAAGAGTCTCTATTCTTGTACGTAAGGCGGCATTGTGCCTTTTGTATTTAATTCCGATGCGAATTCTGTGTTTCATCGTCAATGTGAAGTTCCAAGGAATACATTGAACCTGCAGTGGTGTATCGGAAATTAACACTGGTCTCACAGGGAATGCTCAAAGCACCGACTGTAAGAAGAGTCTCTATTCTTGTACTTAAGGCGGCATTGTGAATTATGTATTTAATTGCGATGCCATTTCTGTGTTTCATCGTCAATGTGAAGGTCCAAGGAATAAACTGAACCTGCAGAGGTGTAGCGGAAAGTAATACTGGTCTCACAGGGAATGCTCAAAGCACCGACTGTAAGAAGAGTCTCTATTCTTGTACTTAAGGCGGCGTTGTGCCTTTTGTGTTTAATTCCGATGCCATTTCTGTGTTTCATCGTCAATGTGAAGGTCCAAGGAATAAAAAGAACCTGCAGAGGTGTAGCGGAAACTAATATTGGTCTCACAGGGAAGCCCAAAGCACCGACTGTAAGAAGAGTCTCTATTCTTGTACTTAAGGCAACATTGTGCCCTTTGTATTTAATTCCGATGCGATTTCTGTGTTTCATCGTCAATGTGAAGTTCCAAGGAATACATTGAACCTGCAGTGGTGTATCGGAATCTAATACTGGCCTCACAGGGAATGCTCAAAGCACCGACTGTAAGAAGAGTCTCTATTCTTGTACTTACGGCGGCATTGTGCCTTTTCTATTTAATTCCGATGACATTTCTGTGTTTCATCGTCAATGTGAAGGTCCAAGGAATAAACTGAACCTGCAGAGGTGTAGCGGAAACTAATACTGGTCTCACAGGGAATGCTCAAAGCACCGACTGTAAGAAGAGTCTCTATTCTTGTACTTAAGGCGGCATTGTGCCTTATGTATTTAATTCCGATGCCATTTCTGTGTTTCATCGTCAATGTGAAGTTCCAAGGAATACATTGAACCTGCAGTGGTGTATCAGAAAATAATACTGGTCTCACAGGGAATGCTCAAAGCACCGACTGTAAGAAGAGTCTCTATTCTTGTACTTAAGGCAGCATTGTGCCTTTTGTATTTAATTCCGATGCCATTTCTGTTTTTCATCGTCAATGTGATGGTCCAAGGAATAAACTGAACCTGCAGAGGTGTAGCGGAAACTAATACTGGTCTCACAGGGAATGCTCAAAGCACCGACTGTAAGAAGAGTCTCTATTCTTGTACTTAAGGCAGCATTGTGCCTTTTGAATTTAATTCCGATGCGATTTCTGTGTTCCATCGTCAATGTGAAGGTCCAAGGAATACATTGAACCTGCAGTGGTGTATCGGAAACTGATACTGGCCTCACAGGGAATGCTCAAAGCACCGACTGTAAGAAGAGTCTCTATTGTTGTACTTAAGGCGGCATTGTTCGTCTTGTATTTAATTCCGATGCCATTTCTGTGTTTCATCGTCAATGTGAAGGTCCAAGGAATAAACTGAACCTGCAGAGGTGTAGCGGAAACTAATACTGGCCTCACAGGGAATGCTCAAAACACCGACTGGAAGAAGAGTCTCTATTCTTGTACGTAAGGCGGCATTGTGCCATTTCTATTTAATTCGGATGCCATTTCTGTGTTTCATCGTCAATGTGAAGGTCCAAGGAATAAACTGAACCTGCAGAGGTGTAGCGGAAACTAATACTGGTCTCACAGGGAAAGCTCAAAGCACCGACTGTACGAAGGGTCTCTATTCTTGTATTTAAGGCGGCATTGTGCTTTTTGTATTTAATTCCGATGCGATTTCTATGTTTCGTCGTCAATATGAAGTTCCAAGGAATCCATTGAACCCGCAGTGGTGTATCGGAAACGAATACTGGTCTCACAGGGAATGCTCAAAGCACCGATTGTAAGAAGAGTCTCTATTCTAGTACTTAAGGCGGCATTGTGCCTTTTGTATTTAATTCCGATGCCATTTCTGTGTTTCATCGTCAATGTGAAGGTCAAAGGAATAAACTGAACCTTCAGAGGTGTAGCGGAAACTAATACTGGTCTCACAGGGAATGCTCAAAGCACCGGCTGTAAGAAGCGTCTCTATTCTTGTACTTAAGGCGGCGTTGTGCCTTTTGTGTTTAATTCCGATGCCATTTCTGTGATTCATCGTCAATGTGAAGGTCCAAGGAATAAACTGAACCTGCAGAGGTGTAGCGGAAACTAATACTGGTCTCACAGGGAATGCTCAAAGCACCGCCTCTAAGAAGAGTCTCTATTCTTGTACTTAAGGCGGCATTGTGCCTTTTGTATTTAATTCCGATGCGATTTCTGTGTTTCATCGTCAATGTGAAGTTCCAAGGAATACATTGAACCTGCTGTGGTGTATCAGAAACTAATACTGGTCTCACAGGGAATGCTCAAAGCACCGACTGTAAGAAGAGTCTCTATTCTTGTACTTAAGGCGGCATTGTGCCTTTTGTATTTAATTCCGATGCCATTTCTGTGTTTCATCGTCAATGTGAAGGTCCAAGGAATAAACTGAACCTGCAGAGGTGTAGCGGAAAATAATACTGGTCTCACAGGGAATGCTCAAAGCACCGACTGTAAGAGGAGTCTCTATTCTTGTACTTAAGGCGGCATTGTGCCTTTTGTATTTTCCTCCGATGCCATTTCTGTGTTTCATCGTCAATGTGCAGGTCCAAGGAATAAACTGAACCTGCAGTGGTGTAGCGGAAACTAATACTGGTCTCACATCGAATGCTCAAAGCACCGACTGTAAGAAGAGTCTCTATTCTTGTACTTAAGGCGGCATTGCGCCTTTTGTATTTAATTCCGATGCGATATCTATGTTTCATCGTCAATGTGAAGTTACAAGGAATACATTGAACCCGCAGTGGTGTATCGGAAACTAATACTGGTCTCACAGGGAATGCTCAAAGCACCGACTGTAAGAAGAGTCTCTATTCTTGTACTTAAGGCGGCATTGTGCCTTTTGTATTTAATTCCGATGCCATTTCTGTGTTTCATCGTCAATGTGAAGGTCCAAGGAATAAACTGAACCTGCATAGGTGTAGCGGAAACTAATACTGGTCTCACAGGGAATGCTCAAAGCACCGACTGTAAGAAGAGTCTCTATTCCTGTACTTAAGGCGGCATTGTGCCTTTTGTATTTGATTCCGATGCGATTTCTGTGTTTCATCGTCAATGTGAAGGTCCAAGGAATACATTGAACCTGCAGTGGTATATCGGAAACTAATACTGGTCTCACAGGAAATGCTCAAAGCACCGACTGTAAGTAGAGTCTGTATTCTTGTACATAAGGCGGCATTGAGCGTTTTGGATTTAATTCCGATGCGATTTCTGTGTTTCATCATTCAATGTGAAGGTCCAAGGAATACATTGAACCTGCAGTGGCGCATCGGAAACTAATACTGGTCTCACAGAGAATGCTCAAAGCACCGATTGTAAGAAGAGTCTCTATTCTTGTACTTAAGGTGGCATTGTACCTTTTGTATTTAATTCCGATGCGATTTCTGCGTTTCATCGTCAATGTGAAGGTCCAAGGAATACATTGAACCTGCAGAGGTGTAGCGGAAAGTAATCCTGGTCTCACAGGGAATGCTCACAGCACCGACTGTAAGAAGAGTCTCTATTCTTGTACTTAAGGCGGCATTGTGCCTTTTGTATTTGCTTCCGATGCGATTTCTGTGTATCATCGTCAAATTCAAGGTCCAAGGAATACATTGAACCGGCAGTGGTGTGCCGGAAACTAATACTGGTCTCACAGGGAATGCTCAAAGCACCGACTGTAAGAAGAGTCTCTATTCCTGTACTTATGGCTGCATTGTGCGTTTTGTATTTAATTCCGATGCAATTTCTGTGTTTCATCTTCAATGTGAAGGTCCAAGGAATACATTGAACCTGCAGTGGTGTATCGGAAACTAATACTGGTCTCACAGGGAATGCTCAAAGCACCAACTGTAAGAAGAGTCTCTATTCTTGTACTTAAGGCGGCATTGTTCCTTTTGTATTTAATTCCGATGCCATTTCTGTGTTTCATCGTCAATGTGAAGGTCCAAGGAATAAACTGAACCTGCAGAGGTGTAGCGGAAAAAAACACTGGTCTCACAGGGAATGCTCAAAGCACCGACTGTAAGAAGAGTCTCTATTCTTGTACTTAAGGCTGCATTGTGCCTTTTGTATTTGATTCCGATGCGATTTCTGTGTTTCTTCGTCAATGTGAAGGTCCAAGGAATACATTGAACCTGCAGTGGCGTATCGGAAGCCAATACAGGTCGCACAGGAAAGGGTCAAAACACAGACTCTAAGAAGTCTCACTCTTCTAGCACTTATGGCGGCATTGTGCCTTTTGTATTTAATTCCGATGTGATATAAGTATTTCATCGTCAATGTGTATGTCCAAGGAATACATTGAACCTGCAGTGGTGTATCAGAAACTAATACTGGTCTCACAGGGAATGCTCAAAGCACCGACTGTAAGAAGTTTCTCTATTCTTGTACTTAAGGCGGCATTGTGCCTTTTGTATTTAATTCCGATGTAATTTCAGTGTCTCATCGTCAATGTGAATGTCCAAGGAATTCATTGAACCTCCAGTGGTGTATCGGAAGCTAATACTGGTCTCACAGGGAATGCTCAAAGCACCGACTGTAAGAAGGGTCTCTATTCTTGTACTTAAGGCGGCATTGTGCCTTTTGTATTTAATTCCGATGCGATTTCTGTGTTTCATCGTCAATGTGAAGGTCGAAGGAATACATTGAACCTGCAGTGGTGTATCGGAAACTAATACTGGTCTCACAGGGAATGCTCAAAGCACCGACTGTAAGAAGAGTCTCTATTCTTGTACTTAAGGCGGCATTGTGCCTTTTGTATTTAATTCCGATGCCATTACTGTGTTTCATCGTCAATGTGAAGGTCCAAGGAATAAACTGAACCTCCAGTGGTGTATCGGAAACTAATACTGGTCTCACAGGGAATGCTCAAAGCACCGACTGTAAGAAAAGTCTCTATTCTTGTACTTAAGGCGGCATTGTGCCTTTTGTATTTAATTCCGATGCCATTTCTGTGATTCATCGTCAATGTGAAGGTCCAAGGAATAAACTGAACATGCAGAGGTGTAGCGGAAACTAATACTGGTCTCACAGGGAATGCTCATAGCACCGACTGTAAGAAGAGTCTCTATTCTTGTACTTAAGGCGGCATTGTGCCTTTTGTATTTAATTCCGATGCCATTTCTGTGTTTCATCGTCAATGTGAAGGTCCAAGGAATACACTGAACCTGCAGAGGTGTAGCGGAAACTAATACTGGTCTCACAGGGAATGCTCATAGCACCGACAGTAAGAAGAGTCCCTATTCTTGTATTTAAGGCGCATTGTGCCTTTTGTATTTAATTCCGATGCCATTTCTGTGTTTCATCGTCAATGTGAAGGTCCAAGGAATAAACTGAACCTGCAGAGGTGTAGCGTAAACTAATACTGGTCTCACAGGGAATGCTCAAAGCACCGACTGTAAGAAGAGTCCTTATTCTTGTACTTAAGGCGGCATTGTGCCTTTTGTATTTAATTCCGATGCGATTTTTGTGTTTCATCGTCAATGTGAAGTTCCAAGGAATACATTGAACCTGCAGTGGTGTATCGGAAACTAATACTGGTCTCACAGGGAATGCTCAAAGCTCCGACTGTAAGAAGAGTCTCTATTCTTGTACTTAAGGCGGCATTGTGCATTTTGTATTTAATTCCGTTGCCATTTCTGTGTTTCATGGTCAATGTGAAGGTCCAAGGAATAAACTGAACCTGCAGAGGTGTAGCGGAAACTAATACTGGTCTCACAGGGAATGCTCAAAGCACCGACTGTAAGAGGAGTCTCTATTCTTGTACTTAAGGCGGCATTGTGCCTTTTGTATTTAATTCCGATGCCATTTCTGTGTTTCATCGTCAATGTGCAGGTCCAAGGAATAAACTGAACCTGCAGTGGTGTAGCGGAATCTAATACTGGTCTCACAGGGAATGCTCAAAGCACCGACTGTAAGAAGAGTCTCTATTCTTGTACTTAAGGCGGCATTGCGCCTTTTGTATTTAATTCCGATGCGATTTCTATGTTTCATCGTCAATGTGAAGTTCCAAGGAACACATTGAACCCGCAGTGGTGTATCGTAAACTAATACGGGTCTCACAGGGAATGCTCAAAGCACCGACTGTAAGAAGAGTCTCTATTCTTGTACTTAAGGCGGCATTGTGCGTTTTGTATTTAATTCCGATGCCATTTCTGTGTTTCATCGTCAATGTGAAGGTCCAAGGAATAAACTGAACCTGCAGAGGTGTAGCGGAAACTAATACTGGTCTCACAGGGAATGCTCAAAGCACCGACTGTAAGAAGAGTCTCTATTCTTGTACTTAAGGCGGCATTGTGCCTTTTGTATTTAATTCCGATGCCATTTCTGTGTTTCATCGTCAATGTGAAGGTCCAAGGAATAAACTGAACCTGCAGAGGTGTAGCGGAAACTAATACTGGTCTCACAGGGAATGCTCAAAGCACCGACGGTAAGAACAGTCTCTATTCTTGTACTTAAGGCGGCATTGTGAATTTTGTATTTAATTCCGATGTAATTTCAGTGTTTCATCGTCAATGTGAATGTCCAAGGAATTCATTGAACCTGCAGTGGTGTATCAGAAAATAATACTGGTCTCACAGGGAATGCTCAAAGCACCGACTGTAAGAAGAGTCTCTATTCTTGTACTTAAGGCAGCATTGTGCCTTTTGTATTTAATTCCGATGCCATTTCTGTTTTTCATCGTCAATGTGATGGTCCAAGGAATAAACTGAACCTGCAGAGGTGTAGCGGAAACTAATACTGGTCTCACAGGGAATGCTCAAAGCACCGACTGTAAGAAGAGTCTCTATTCTTGTACTTAAGGCAGCATTGTGCCTTTTGAATTTAATTCCGATGCGATTTCTGTGTTCCATCGTCAATGTGAAGGTCCAAGGAATACATTGAACCTGCAGTGGTGTATCGGAAACTGATACTGGCCTCACAGGGAATGCTCAAAGCACCGACTGTAAGAAGAGTCTCTATTGTTGTACTTAAGGCGGCATTGTTCGTCTTGTATTTAATTCCGATGCCATTTCTGTGTTTCATCGTCAATGTGAAGGTCCAAGGAATAAACTGAACCTGCAGAGGTGTAGCGGAAACTAATACTGGCCTCACAGGGAATGCTCAAAACACCGACTGGAAGAAGAGTCTCTATTCTTGTACGTAAGGCGGCATTGTGCCATTTCTATTTAATTCGGATGCCATTTCTGTGTTTCATCGTCAATGTGAAGGTCCAAGGAATAAACTGAACCTGCAGAGGTGTAGCGGAAACTAATACTGGTCTCACAGGGAAAGCTCAAAGCACCGACTGTACGAAGGGTCTCTATTCTTGTATTTAAGGCGGCATTGTGCTTTTTGTATTTAATTCCGATGCGATTTCTATGTTTCGTCGTCAATATGAAGTTCCAAGGAATCCATTGAACCCGCAGTGGTGTATCGGAAACGAATACTGGTCTCACAGGGAATGCTCAAAGCACCGATTGTAAGAAGAGTCTCTATTCTAGTACTTAAGGCGGCATTGTGCCTTTTGTATTTAATTCCGATGCCATTTCTGTGTTTCATCGTCAATGTGAAGGTCAAAGGAATAAACTGAACCTTCAGAGGTGTAGCGGAAACTAATACTGGTCTCACAGGGAATGCTCAAAGCACCGGCTGTAAGAAGCGTCTCTATTCTTGTACTTAAGGCGGCGTTGTGCCTTTTGTGTTTAATTCCGATGCCATTTCTGTGATTCATCGTCAATGTGAAGGTCCAAGGAATAAACTGAACCTGCAGAGGTGTAGCGGAAACTAATACTGGTCTCACAGGGAATGCTCAAAGCACCGCCTCTAAGAAGAGTCTCTATTCTTGTACTTAAGGCGGCATTGTGCCTTTTGTATTTAATTCCGATGCGATTTCTGTGTTTCATCGTCAATGTGAAGTTCCAAGGAATACATTGAACCTGCTGTGGTGTATCAGAAACTAATACTGGTCTCACAGGGAATGCTCAAAGCACCGACTGTAAGAAGAGTCTCTATTCTTGTACTTAAGGCGGCATTGTGCCTTTTGTATTTAATTCCGATGCCATTTCTGTGTTTCATCGTCAATGTGAAGGTCCAAGGAATAAACTGAACCTGCAGAGGTGTAGCGGAAAATAATACTGGTCTCACAGGGAATGCTCAAAGCACCGACTGTAAGAGGAGTCTCTATTCTTGTACTTAAGGCGGCATTGTGCCTTTTGTATTTTCCTCCGATGCCATTTCTGTGTTTCATCGTCAATGTGCAGGTCCAAGGAATAAACTGAACCTGCAGTGGTGTAGCGGAAACTAATACTGGTCTCACATCGAATGCTCAAAGCACCGACTGTAAGAAGAGTCTCTATTCTTGTACTTAAGGCGGCATTGCGCCTTTTGTATTTAATTCCGATGCGATTTCTATGTTTCATCGTCAATGTGAAGTTACAAGGAATACATTGAACCCGCAGTGGTGTATCGGAAACTAATACTGGTCTCACAGGGAATGCTCAAAGCACCGACTGTAAGAAGAGTCTCTATTCTTGTACTTAAGGCGGCATTGTGCCTTTTGTATTTAATTCCGATGCCATTTCTGTGTTTCATCGTCAATGTGAAGGTCCAAGGAATAAACTGAACCTGCATAGGTGTAGCGGAAACTAATACTGGTCTCACAGGGAATGCTCAAAGCACCGACTGTAAGAAGAGTCTCTATTCCTGTACTTAAGGCGGCATTGTGCCTTTTGTATTTGATTCCGATGCGATTTCTGTGTTTCATCGTCAATGTGAAGGTCCAAGGAATACATTGAACCTGCAGTGGTATATCGGAAACTAATACTGGTCTCACAGGAAATGCTCAAAGCACCGACTGTAAGTAGAGTCTGTATTCTTGTACATAAGGCGGCATTGAGCGTTTTGGATTTAATTCCGATGCGATTTCTGTGTTTCATCATTCAATGTGAAGGTCCAAGGAATACATTGAACCTGCAGTGGCGCATCGGAAACTAATACTGGTCTCACAGAGAATGCTCAAAGCACCGACTGTAAGAAGAGTCTCTATTCTTGTACTTAAGGTGGCATTGTACCTTTTGTATTTAATTCCGATGCGATTTCTGCGTTTCATCGTCAATGTGAAGGTCCAAGGAATACATTGAACCTGCAGAGGTGTAGCGGAAAGTAATCCTGGTCTCACAGGGAATGCTCACAGCACCGACTGTAAGAAGAGTCTCTATTCTTGTACTTAAGGCGGCATTGTGCCTTTTGTATTTGCTTCCGATGCGATTTCTGTGTATCATCGTCAAATTCAAGGTCCAAGGAATACATTGAACCGGCAGTGGTGTGCCGGAAACTAATACTGGTCTCACAGGGAATGCTCAAAGCACCGACTGTAAGAAGAGTCTCTATTCCTGTACTTATGGCTGCATTGTGCGTTTTGTATTTAATTCCGATGCAATTTCTGTGTTTCATCTTCAATGTGAAGGTCCAAGGAATACATTGAACCTGCAGTGGTGTATCGGAAACTAATACTGGTCTCACAGGGAATGCTCAAAGCACCAACTGTAAGAAGAGTCTCTATTCTTGTACTTAAGGCGGCATTGTTCCTTTTGTATTTAATTCCGATGCCATTTCTGTGTTTCATCGTCAATGTGAAGGTCCAAGGAATAAACTGAACCTGCAGAGGTGTAGCGGAAAAAAACACTGGTCTCACAGGGAATGCTCAAAGCACCGACTGTAAGAAGAGTCTCTATTCTTGTACTTAAGGCTGCATTGTGCCTTTTGTATTTGATTCCGATGCGATTTCTGTGTTTCTTCGTCAATGTGAAGGTCCAAGGAATACATTGAACCTGCAGTGGCGTATCGGAAGCCAATACAGGTCGCACAGGAAAGGGTCAAAACACAGACTCTAAGAAGTCTCACTCTTCTAGCACTTATGGCGGCATTGTGCCTTTTGTATTTAATTCCGATGTGATATAAGTATTTCATCGTCAATGTGTATGTCCAAGGAATACATTGAACCTGCAGTGGTGTATCAGAAACTAATACTGGTCTCACAGGGAATGCTCAAAGCACCGACTGTAAGAAGTTTCTCTATTCTTGTACTTAAGGCGGCATTGTGCCTTTTGTATTTAATTCCGATGTAATTTCAGTGTCTCATCGTCAATGTGAATGTCCAAGGAATTCATTGAACCTCCAGTGGTGTATCGGAAGCTAATACTGGTCTCACAGGGAATGCTCAAAGCACCGACTGTAAGAAGGGTCTCTATTCTTGTACTTAAGGCGGCATTGTGCCTTTTGTATTTAATTCCGATGCGATTTCTGTGTTTCATCGTCAATGTGAAGGTCGAAGGAATACATTGAACCTGCAGTGGTGTATCGGAAACTAATACTGGTCTCACAGGGAATGCTCAAAGCACCGACTGTAAGAAGAGTCTCTATTCTTGTACTTAAGGCGGCATTGTGCCTTTTGTATTTAATTCCGATGCCATTACTGTGTTTCATCGTCAATGTGAAGGTCCAAGGAATAAACTGAACCTCCAGTGGTGTATCGGAAACTAATACTGGTCTCACAGGGAATGCTCAAAGCACCGACTGTAAGAAAAGTCTCTATTCTTGTACTTAAGGCGGCATTGTGCCTTTTGTATTTAATTCCGATGCCATTTCTGTGATTCATCGTCAATGTGAAGGTCCAAGGAATAAACTGAACATGCAGAGGTGTAGCGGAAACTAATACTGGTCTCACAGGGAATGCTCATAGCACCGACTGTAAGAAGAGTCTCTATTCTTGTACTTAAGGCGGCATTGTGCCTTTTGTATTTAATTCCGATGCCATTTCTGTGTTTCATCGTCAATGTGAAGGTCCAAGGAATACACTGAACCTGCAGAGGTGTAGCGGAAACTAATACTGGTCTCACAGGGAATGCACATAGCACCGACAGTAAGAAGAGTCCCTATTCTTGTATTTAAGGCGCATTGTGCCTTTTGTATTTAATTCCGATGCCATTTCTGTGTTTCATCGTCAATGTGAAGGTCCAAGGAATAAACTGAACCTGCAGAGGTGTAGCGTAAACTAATACTGGTCTCACAGGGAATGCTCAAAGCACCGACTGTAAGAAGAGTCCTTATTCTTGTACTTAAGGCGGCATTGTGCCTTTTGTATTTAATTCCGATGCGATTTTTGTGTTTCATCGTCAATGTGAAGTTCCAAGGAATACATTGAACCTGCAGTGGTGTATCGGAAACTAATACTGGTCTCACAGGGAATGCTCAAAGCTCCGACTGTAAGAAGAGTCTCTATTCTTGTACTTAAGGCGGCATTGTGCATTTTGTATTTAATTCCGTTGCCATTTCTGTGTTTCATGGTCAATGTGAAGGTCCAAGGAATAAACTGAACCTGCAGAGGTGTAGCGGAAACTAATACTGGTCTCACAGGGAATGCTCAAAGCACCGACTGTAAGAGGAGTCTCTATTCTTGTACTTATGGCGGCATTGTGCCTTTTGTATTTAATTCCGATGCCATTTCTGTGTTTCATCGTCAATGTGCAGGTCCAAGGAATAAACTGAACCTGCAGTGGTGTAGCGGAATCTAATACTGGTCTCACAGGGAATGCTCAAAGCACCGACTGTAAGAAGAGTCTCTATTCTTGTACTTAAGGCGGCATTGCGCCTTTTGTATTTAATTCCGATGCGATTTCTATGTTTCATCGTCAATGTGAAGTTCCAAGGAACACATTGAACCCGCAGTGGTGTATCGTAAACTAATACGGGTCTCACAGGGAATGCTCAAAGCACCGACTGTAAGAAGAGTCTCTATTCTTGTACTTAAGGCGGCATTGTGCGTTTTGTATTTAATTCCGATGCCATTTCTGTGTTTCATCGTCAATGTGAAGGTCCAAGGAATAAACTGAACCTGCAGAGGTGTAGCGGAAACTAATACTGGTCTCACAGGGAATGCTCAAAGCACCGACTGTAAGAAGAGTCTCTATTCTTGTACTTAAGGCGGCATTGTGCCTTTTGTATTTAATTCCGATGCCATTTCTGTGTTTCATCGTCAATGTGAAGGTCCAAGGAATAAACTGAACCTGCAGAGGTGTAGCGGAAACTAATACTGGTCTCACAGGGAATGCTCAAAGCACCGACGGTAAGAACAGTCTCTATTCTTGTACTTAAGGCGGCATTGTGAATTTTGTATGTAATTCCGATGTAATTTCAGTGTTTCATCGTCAATGTGAATGTCCAAGGAATTCATTGAACCTCCAGTGGTGTATCGGAAACTAATACTAGTCTCACAGGGAATGCTCAAAGCACCGACGGAAAGAAGAGTCTCTATTCTTGTACTTAAGGCGGCATTGTCCCTTTTGTATTTAATTCCGATGTAATTTCAGTGTTTCATCGTCAATGTGTATGTCCAAGGAATAGATTGAACCTGCATTGGTGTATCGGAAACTAATACTCGTCTGACAGGGAATGCTCAAAGCACCGACTGTAAGTAGAGTCTCTATTCTTGTACTTAAGGCGGCATTGTGCCTTTTGTATTTGCTTCCGATGCGATTTCTGTGTTTCATCGTCAATGTGAAGGTCCAAGGAATACATTGAACCTGCAGTGGTGTATCGGAAACTAATACTCGTCTCACAGGGAATGCTCAAAGCACCGACTGTAAGTAGAGTCTGTATTCTTGTACATAAGGCGGCATTGAGCGTTTTGGATTTAATTCCGATGCGATTTCTGTGTTTCATCGTCAATGTGAAGGTCCAAGGAATACATTGAACCTGCAGTGGTGTATCGGAAACTATTACTGCTCTCACAGGGAATGCTCAAAGCACCGACTGTGAGAAGAGTCTCTATTCTTGTACTTAAGGCGGCATTTTGCCTTTTGTATTTAATTCCGATGCCATTTCTGTGTTTCATCGTCAATGTGAAGGTCCAAGGAATAAACTGAACCTGCGGAGGTGTAGCGGAAACTAATATTGGTCTCACAGGGAATGCTCAAAGCACCGACTGTAAGAAGAGTCTCTATTCTTGTACTTCAGGCGGCATTGTGTCTTTTGTATTTAATTCCGATGCCATTTCTGTGTTTCATCGTCAATGTGAAGATCCAAGGAATACATTGAACTTGCAGTGGCGTATCGAAAACTAATACAGGTCGCACAGGAAAGGATCAAAACACAGACTCTAAGAAGTCTCACTCTTCTTGCACTTATGGCGGCATTGTGCCTTTTGTATTTAATTCCGATGTGATATCAGTATTTCATCGTCAATGTGTATGTCCGAGGAATACATTGAACCTGCAGTGGTGTATCGGAAACTAATACTGGTCTCACAGAGAATGCTCAAAGCACCGACTGTAAGAAGAGTCTCTATTCTTGTACTTAAGGCGGCATTGTGCCTTTTGTATTTAACTCCGATGTAATTTCAGTGTCTCATCGTCAATGTGAATGTCCAGGGAATTCATTGAACCTCCAGTGGTGTATCGGAAGCTAATACTGGTCTCACAGGGAATGCTCAAAGCACCGACTGTAAGAAGAGTCTCTATTCTTGTACTTAAGGCGGCATTGTGCCTTTTGTATTTAATTCCGATGCGATTTCTGTGTTTCATCGTCAATGTGAAGGTCCAAGGAATACATTGAACCTGCAGTGGTGTATCGGAAACTAATACTGGTCTCACAGGGAATGCTCAAAGCACCGACTGTAAGAAGAGTCTCTATTGTTGTACTTAAGGCGGCATTGTTCGTTTTGTATTTAATACCGATGCCATTACTGTGTTTCATCGTCAATGTGAAGGTCCAAGGAATAAACTGAATCTGCAGTGGTGTATCGGAAACTAATACTGGTCTCACAGGGAATGCTCAAAACACCGACTGTAAGAAGAGTCTCTATTCTTGTACTTAAGGCGGCATTGTGCCTTTTGTATTTAATTCCGATGCCATTTCTGTGTTTCATCGTCAATGTGAAGGTCCAACGAATAAACTGAACCTGCAGGGGTGTAGCGGAAACTAAAACTGGTCTCACAGGGAATGCTCATAGCACCGACTGTAAGAAGAGTCTCTATTCTTGTACTTAAGGCGCATTGTGCCTTTTGTATTTATTTCCGATGCCATTTCTGTGTTTCACCGTCAATGTGAAGGTCCAAGGAATAAACTGAACCTGCAGAGGTGTAGCGGAAACTAATACTGGTCTCACAGGGAATGCTCAAAGCACCGACTGTGAGAAGAGTCACTATTCTTGTACTTAGGCGGCATTTTGCCTTTTGTATTTAATTCCGAAGCCTTTTTTCTGTGTTTCATCGTCAATGTGAAGGTCCAAGGAATAAACTGAACCTGCGGAGGTGTAGCGGAAACTAATACTGGTCTCACAGGGAATGCTCAAAGCACCGACTGTAAGAAGAGTCTCTATTCTTGTACTTAAGGCGGCATTGTGTCTTTTGTATTTAATTCCGATGCCATTTCTGTGTTTCATCTTCAATGTGAAGGTCCAAGGAATACATTGAACCTGCAGTGGTGTATCGGAAACTAATACTGGTCTCACAGGGAATGCTCTAAGCACCGACTGTAAGAAGAGTGTCTATTCTTGTACATAAGGCGGCATTGTCCTCTTTGTATTTAATTCCGATGTAATTTCAGTGTTTCATCGTCAATGTGTATGTCCAAGGAATAGATTGAACCTGCAGTGGTGTATCGGATACTATTACTGGTCTCACAGGGAATGCTCAAAGCACCGACTGTAAGAAGAGTCGCTATTCTTGTACTTAAGGCGGCATTGTGCCTTTTGTATTTGCTTCCGATGCGATTTCTGTGTTTCATCGTCAATGTGAAGGTCCAAGGAGTACATTGAACCTGCAGTGGTGTATCGGAAACTAATACTGGTCTCATAAGGAATGCTCAAAGCACCGACTGTAAGAAGAGTCTCTATTCTTGTACTTAAGGCTGCATTGTGCCTTTTGTATTTAATTCCGACGCCATTTCTGTGTTTCATCGTCAATGTGAAGGTCCAACGAATAAACTGAACCTGCAGAGGTGTAGCGGAAACTAATACTGGTCTCACAGGGAATGCTCATAGCACCGACTGTAAGAAGAGCCTCTATTCTTGTACTTAAGGCGGCATTGTGCCTTTTGTATTTAATTCCGATGCCATTTCTGTGATTCATCGTCAATGTGAAGGTCCAAGGAATAAACTGAACATGCAGAGGTGTAGCGGGAACTAATACTGGTCTCACAGGGAATGCTCATAGCACCGACTGTAAGAAGAGTCTCTATTCTTGTACTTAAGGCGGCATTGTGCCTTTTGTATTTAATTCCGATGCGATTTCTGTGTTTCATCGTCAATGTGAAGGTCGAAGGAATACATTGAACCTGCAGTGGTGTATCGGAAACTAATACTGGTCTCACAGGGAATGCTCAAAGCACCGACTGTAAGAAGAGTCTCTATTCTTGTACTTAAGGCGGCATTGTGCCTTTTGTATTTAATTCCGATGCCATTACTGTGTTTCATCGTCAATGTGAAGGTCCAAGGAATAAACTGAACCTCCAGTGGTGTATCGGAAACTAATACTGGTCTCACAGGGAATGCTCAAAGCACCGACTGTAAGAAAAGTCTCTATTCTTGTACTTAAGGCAGCATTGTGCCTTTTGTATTTAATTCCGATGCCATTTCTGTGATTCATCGTCAATGTGAAGGTCCAAGGAATAAACTGAACATGCAGAGGTGTAGCGGAAACTAATACTGGTCTCACAGGGAATGCTCATAGCACCGACTGTAAGAAGAGTCTCTATTCTTGTACTTAAGGCGGCATTGTGCCTTTTGTATTTAATTCCGATGCCATTTCTGTGTTTCATCGTCAATGTGAAGGTCCAAGGAATACACTGAACCTGCAGAGGTGTAGCGGAAACTAATACCGGTCTCACAGGGAATGCTCATAGCACCGACAGTAAGAAGAGTCCCTATTCTTGTATTTAAGGCGCATTGTGCCTTTTGTATTTAATTCCGATGCCATTTCTGTGTTTCATCGTCAATGTGAAGGTCCAAGGAATAAACTGAACCTGCAGAGGTGTAGCGTAAACTAATACTGGTCTCACAGGGAATGCTCAAAGCACCGACTGTAAGAAGAGTCCTTATTCTTGTACTTAAGGCGGCATTGTGCCTTTTGTATTTAATTCCGATGCGATTTTTGTGTTTCATCGTCAATGTGAAGTTCCAAGGAATACATTGAACCTGCAGTGGTGTATCGGAAACTAATACTGGTCTCACAGGGAATGCTCAAAGCTCCGACTGTAAGAAGAGTCTCTATTCTTGTACTTAAGGCGGCATTGTGCATTTTGTATTTAATTCCGTTGCCATTTCTGTGTTTCATGGTCAATGTGAAGGTCCAAGGAATAAACTGAACCTGCAGAGGTGTAGCGGAAACTAATACTGGTCTCACAGGGAATGCTCAAAGCACCGACTGTAAGAGGAGTCTCTATTCTTGTACTTAAGGCGGCATTGTGCCTTTTGTATTTAATTCCGATGCCATTTCTGTGTTTCATCGTCAATGTGCAGGTCCAAGGAATAAACTGAACCTGCAGTGGTGTAGCGGAATCTAATACTGGTCTCACAGGGAATGCTCAAAGCACCGACTGTAAGAAGAGTCTCTATTCTTGTACTTAAGGCGGCATTGCGCCTTTTGTATTTAATTCCGATGCGATTTCTATGTTTCATCGTCAATGTGAAGTTCCAAGGAACACATTGAACCCGCAGTGGTGTATCGTAAACTAATACGGGTCTCACAGGGAATGCTCAAAGCACCGACTGTAAGAAGAGTCTCTATTCTTGTACTTAAGGCGGCATTGTGCGTTTTGTATTTAATTCCGATGCCATTTCTGTGTTTCATCGTCAATGTGAAGGTCCAAGGAATAAACTGAACCTGCAGAGGTGTAGCGGAAACTAATACTGGTCTCACAGGGAATGCTCAAAGCACCGACTGTAAGAAGAGTCTCTATTCTTGTACTTAAGGCGGCATTGTGCCTTTTGTATTTAATTCCGATGCCATTTCTGTGTTTCATCGTCAATGTGAAGGTCCAAGGAATAAACTGAACCTGCAGAGGTGTAGCGGAAACTAATACTGGTCTCACAGGGAATGCTCAAAGCACCGACGGTAAGAACAGTCTCTATTCTTGTACTTAAGGCGGCATTGTGAATTTTGTATTTAATTCCGATGTAATTTCAGTGTTTCATCGTCAATGTGAATGTCCAAGGAATTCATTGAACCTCCAGTGGTGTATCGGAAACTAATACTAGTCTCACAGGGAATGCTCAAAGCACCGACGGAAAGAAGAGTCTCTATTCTTGTACTTAAGGCGGCATTGTCCCTTTTGTATTTAATTCCGATGTAATTTCAGTGTTTCATCGTCAATGTGTATGTCCAAGGAATAGATTGAACCTGCATTGGTGTATCGGAAACTAATACTGGTCTCACAGGGAATGCTCAAAGCACCGACTGTAAGTAGAGTCTCTATTCTTGTACTTAAGGCGGCATTGTGCCTTTTGTATTTGCTTCCGATGCGATTTCTGTGTTTCATCGTCAATGTGAAGGTCCAAGGAATACATTGAACCTGCAGTGGTGTATCGGAAACTAATACTCGTCTCACAGGGAATGCTCAAAGCACCGACTGTAAGTAGAGTCTGTATTCTTGTACATAAGGCGGCATTGAGCGTTTTGGATTTAATTCCGATGCGATTTCTGTGTTTCATCGTCAATGTGAAGGTCCAAGGAATACATTGAACCTGCAGTGGTGTATCGGAAACTATTACTGCTCTCACAGGGAATGCTCAAAGCACCGACTGTGAGAAGAGTCTCTATTCTTGTACTTAAGGCGGCATTTTGCCTTTTGTATTTAATTCCGATGCCATTTCTGTGTTTCATCGTCAATGTGAAGGTCCAAGGAATAAACTGAACCTGCGGAGGTGTAGCGGAAACTAATATTGGTCTCACAGGGAATGCTCAAAGCACCGACTGTAAGAAGAGTCTCTATTCTTGTACTTCAGGCGGCATTGTGTCTTTTGTATTTAATTCCGATGCCATTTCTGTGTTTCATCGTCAATGTGAAGATCCAAGGAATACATTGAACTTGCAGTGGCGTATCGAAAACTAATACAGGTCGCACAGGAAAGGATCAAAACACAGACTCTAAGAAGTCTCACTCTTCTTGCACTTATGGCGGCATTGTGCCTTTTGTATTTAATTCCGATGTGATATCAGTATTTCATCGTCAATGTGTATGTCCGAGGAATACATTGAACCTGCAGTGGTGTATCGGAAACTAATACTGGTCTCACAGAGAATGCTCAAAGCACCGACTGTAAGAAGAGTCTCTATTCTTGTACTTAAGGCGGCATTGTGCCTTTTGTATTTAACTCCGATGTAATTTCAGTGTCTCATCGTCAATGTGAATGTCCAAGGAATTCATTGAACCTCCAGTGGTGTATCGGAAGCTAATACTGGTCTCACAGGGAATGCTCAAAGCACCGACTGTAAGAAGAGTCTCTATTCTTGTACTTAAGGCGGCATTGTGCCTTTTGTATTTAATTCCGATGCGATTTCTGTGTTTCATCGTCAATGTGAAGGTCCAAGGAATACATTGAACCTGCAGTGGTGTATCGGAAACTAATACTGGTCTCACAGGGAATGCTCAAAGCACCGACTGTAAGAAGAGTCTCTATTGTTGTACTTAAGGCGGCATTGTTCGTTTTGTATTTAATACCGATGCCATTACTGTGTTTCATCGTCAATGTGAAGGTCCAAGGAATAAACTGAATCTGCAGTGGTGTATCGGAAACTAATACTGGTCTCACAGGGAATGCTCAAAACACCGACTGTAAGAAGAGTCTCTATTCTTGTACTTAAGGCGGCATTGTGCCTTTTGTATTTAATTCCGATGCCATTTCTGTGTTTCATCGTCAATGTGAAGGTCCAACGAATAAACTGAACCTGCAGGGGTGTAGCGGAAACTAAAACTGGTCTCACAGGGAATGCTCATAGCACCGACTGTAAGAAGAGTCTCTATTCTTGTACTTAAGGCGCATTGTGCCTTTTGTATTTATTTCCGATGCCATTTCTGTGTTTCATCGTCAATGTGAAGGTCCAAGGAATAAACTGAACCTGCAGAGGTGTAGCGGAAACTAATACTGGTCTCACAGGGAATGCTCAAAGCACCGACTGTGAGAAGAGTCACTATTCTTGTACTTAGGCGGCATTTTGCCTTTTGTATTTAATTCCGAAGCCTT
The DNA here is from genome assembly GCF_023864345.2 of Schistocerca serialis cubense. Lineage (NCBI taxonomy): Eukaryota > Metazoa > Arthropoda > Insecta > Orthoptera > Acrididae > Schistocerca > Schistocerca serialis. The sequence continues at coordinate 27,143,615 of NC_064643.1, forward strand.
TTTTCTGTGTTTCATCGTCAATGTGAAGGTCCAAGGAATAAACTGAACCTGCGGAGGTGTAGCGGAAACTAATACTGGTCTCACAGGGAATGCTCAAAGCACCGACTGTAAGAAGAGTCTCTATTCTTGTACTTAAGGCGGCATTGTGTCTTTTGTATTTAATTCCGATGCCATTTCTGTGTTTCATCTTCAATGTGAAGGTCCAAGGAATACATTGAACCTGCAGTGGTGTATCGGAAACTAATACTGGTCTCACAGGGAATGCTCTAAGCACCGACTGTAAGAAGAGTGTCTATTCTTGTACATAAGGCGGCATTGTCCTCTTTGTATTTAATTCCGATGTAATTTCAGTGTTTCATCGTCAATGTGTATGTCCAAGGAATAGATTGAACCTGCAGTGGTGTATCGGATACTATTACTGGTCTCACAGGGAATGCTCAAAGCACCGACTGTAAGAAGAGTCGCTATTCTTGTACTTAAGGCGGCATTGTGCCTTTTGTATTTGCTTCCGATGCGATTTCTGTGTTTCATCGTCAATGTGAAGGTCCAAGGAGTACATTGAACCTGCAGTGGTGTATCGGAAACTAATACTGGTCTCACAAGGAATGCTCAAAGCACCGACTGTAAGAAGAGTCTCTATTCTTGTACTTAAGGCTGCATTGTGCCTTTTGTATTTAATTCCGACGCCATTTCTGTGTTTCATCGTCAATGTGAAGGTCCAACGAATAAACTGAACCTGCAGAGGTGTAGCGGAAACTAATACTGGTCTTACAGGGAATGCTCATAGCACCGACTGTAAGAAGAGCCTCTATTCTTGTACTTAAGGCGAATTGTGCCTTTTGTATTTAATTCCGATGCCATTTCTGTGTTTCATCGTCGATGTGAAGGTCCAAGGAATAAACTGAACCTGCAGAGGTGTAGCGGAAACTAATACTGGTCTCACAGGGAATGGTCAAAGCACCGACTGTAAGAAGAGTCTCTATTCTTGTACTTAAAGGCGGCATTGTGCCTTTTGTATTTAATTCCGATGCGATTTCTGTGTTTCATCGTCAATGTGAAGTTCCAAGGAATACATTGAACCTGCAGTGGTGTATCGGAAACTAATACTGGTCTCACAGGGAATGCTCAAAGCTCCGACTGTAAGAAGAGTTTCTATTCTTGTACTTAAGGCGGCATTGTGCATTTTGTATTTAATTCCGATGCCATTTCTGTGTTTCATCGTCAATGTGAAGGTCCAAGGAATAAACTGAACCTGCAGAGGTGTAGCGGAAACTAATACTGGTCTCACAGGGAGTGCTCAAAGCACCGACTGTAAGAGGAGTCTCTATTCTTGTACTTAAGGCGGCATTGTGCCTTTTGTATTTAATTCCGATGCCATTTCTGTGTTTCATCGTCAATGTGCAGGTCCAAGGAATAAACTGAACCTGCAGTGGTGTAGCGGAATCTAATACTGGTCTCACAGGGAATGCTCAAAGCACCGACTGTAAGAGTCTCTATTCTTGTACTTAAGGCGGCATTGTGAATTTTGTATTTAATTCCGATGTAATTTCAGTGTTTCATCGTCAATGTGAATGTCCAAGGAATTCATTGAACCTCCAGTGGTGTATCGGAAGCTAATACTGGTCTCACAGGGAATGCTCAAAGCACCGACGGTAAGAAGAGTCTCTGTTCTTGTACTCAAGGCGGCATTGTCCCTTTTGTATTTAATTCCGATGTAATTTCAGTGTTTCATCGTCAATGTGTATGTCCAAGGAATAGATTGAACCAGCAGTGGTGTATCGGATACTATTACTGGTCTCACAGGGAATGCCCAAAGCACCGACTGTAAGAAGAGTCTCTATTCTTGTACTAAAGGCGGCATTGTGCCTTTTGTATTTTATTCCGATGCGATTTCTGTGTTTCATCGTCAATGTGAAGCCCCAAGGAATACATTGAACCTGCAGTGGTGTATCGGAAACAAATACTGGTCTCACAGGGAATGCTCAAAGCACCGACTGTGAGTACAGTCTGTATTCTTGTACATAAGGCGGCATTGAGCGTTTTGGATTTAATTCCGATGCGATTTCTGTGTTTCATCGTCAATGTGAAGGTCCAAGGAATACATTGAACCTGCAGTGGTGTATCGGAAAGTAATACTGGTCTCACAGGGAATGCTCAAAGCACCGACTGTGAGAAGAGTCTCTATTCTTGTACGTAAGGCGGCATTTTGCCTTTTGTATTTAATTCCGATGCCATTTCTGTGTTTCATCGTCAATGTGAAGGTCCAAGGAATTAACTGAACCTGCGGAGGTGTAGCGGAAACTAATACTGGTCTCACATGGAATGCTCAAAGCACCGACTGTAAGAAGAGTCTCTATTCTTGTACTTAAGGCGGCATTGTGTCTTTTGTATTTAATTCCGATGCCATTTCTGTGTTTCATCGTCAATGTGAAGGTCCAAGGAATACATTGAACCTGCAGTGGTGTATCTGAAACTAATACTGGTCTCACAGGGAATGCTCAAAGCACCGACTGTAAGAAGAGTGTCTATTCTTGTACTTAAGGTGGCATTGTGCCTTTTGTATTTAATTCCGATGCGATTTCTGTGTATCATCGTCACATTTGAAGGTTCAAGGAATACATTGAACCTGCAGTGGCGTATCGGAAACTAATACTTGTCTCACAGGGAATGCTCAAAGCGCCGACTGTAAGAAGAGTCTCTATTCTTGTACTTAAGGCGGCATTGTACATTTTGTATTTAATTCCGATGCGATTTCTGCGTTTTATCGTCAATGTGAAGGTCCAAGGAATACATTGAACCTGCAGAGGTGTAGCGGAAACTAATACTGGTCTCACAGGGATTGCTCAAAGCACCGACTGTAAGAAGAGTCTCTATTCTTGTACTTAAGGCGGCATTGTGCCTTTTGTATTTGCTTCCGATGCGATTTCTGTGTATCATCGTCAATTTCAAGGTCCAGGGAATACATTGAACCGGCAGTGGTGTGTCGGAAACTAATACTGGTCCCACAGGGAATGCTCAAAGCACCGACTGTAAGAAGAGTCTCTATTCCTGTACTTATGGCGGCATTGTGCGTTTTGTATTTAATTCCGATGCGATTTCTGTGTTTCATCGTCAATGTGAAGGTCCAAGGAATACATTGAACCTGCAGTGGTGTATCGGAAACTGATACTGGTCTCACAGGGAATGCTCAAAGCACCGACTGTAAGAAGAGTCTCTATTCTTGTACTTAAGACGGCTTTGTGCCTTTTGTATTTAATTCCGGTGTAATTTCAGTGTCTCATCGTCAATGTGATATCCAAGGAACACATTGAACCTGCAATGGTGTATCGGAATCTAATACTGGTCTCACAGGGAATGCTCCAAGCACCGACTGTAAGAAAAGTCTCTATTCTTGTACTTAAGGCGGCATTGTTCCTATTGTATTTCATTCCGATGCGATTTATGTGCTTCATCCTCAATGTGAAGGTCCAAGGAATACACTGAAATTGCAGCGGTGTATCGGAAACTAATACTGGTCTCACAAGGAATGCTGAAAGCCCCGACTGTAAGAAGGGTCTCTATTCTTGTACTTATGGCGGCATTGTGCTTCTTGTATTTAATACCGATGCGATTTCTGTGTTTCATCGTCAATGCGAAGGTCCAAGGAATACACTGAACCTGCACTAATGTATTGGAAACTAATACTGGTCTCACAGGGAATGCTCAAAGCACCGACTGTAAGAAGAGTCTCTATATTTGTATTTAAGGCGGCATTGCGGCTTTTGTATTTAATTCCGATGCGATTTCTTTGTTTAATCGTCAATGTGAAGGTCCAAGGAATACATTGAACCTGCAGTCGTGTATCGGAAACTAATACTGGTCTCACAGGGAATGCTCAAAGCATCGACTGTAAGAAGAGTCTCTATTCTTGTACTTATGGCGGCATTGTGGCTTTTGCATTTAATACCGATGCAATTTCTGTGTTTCATCGTCAATGTGAAGGTCCAAGGAAAACATTGAACCTGCACTGGTGTATCGGAAACTAATACTGGTCTCACAGGGATTCCTCAAAGCACCGACTATATGAAGAGTCTCTATTCTTGTACTTAAGGCGGCATTGTGCCTTTTGTGTTTAATTCCGATTTAATTTCAGTGTTTTATCGTCAATGTGAATGTCAAAGAATTACGTTCAAATTCCAGTGGTGTATCGGAAACTAATACTGGTTTCACAGGGAATGCTCAAAGCACCGACTGTAAGAAGAGTCTCTATTCTTGTACTTACGGCGGCATTGTGACTTTTGTATTTAATTCCAATGCGATTTCTGCGTTTCATTTTCAATGTGCAGGTCCAAGGAATACATTGAACCTGCAGTGGTGTATCGGAAACTAATACTGGTCTCACAGGGAATGCTCAAAGCACCGACTGTAAGAACAGTATCTATTCATGTACTTAAGGCGTCATTGTGCCGTTTGTAATTAATTCCGATGCGATTTCTGTGTTTCTTCGTCAACGTGAAGGTGCAAGGAACACATTGAACCTGCAGTGGTGTATCGGAAACTAATACTGGTCTCACAGGAAAGGATCAAAGCACAGAGTCTAAGAAGTCTCACGCTTCTAGCACTTAAGTCGGCATTGTGCCTTTTGTATTTAATGCTGATGTAATTTCTGTGTTTCATCATCAATGCGTATGTCCAAGTAATCCATTGGACCTGGAGTGGTGTATCGGAAACTAATACTGGTCTCACAGGGAATGCTCAGAGCACCGACTGTAAGAAGAGTCTCTATACTTGTACTTAAGTCGGCATTGTGCCTTTTGTATTGAATTCCGATGTAATTTCAGTATTTCATCGTCAATGTGTATGTCCAAGGAATAAATGCAATCTGCAATGGTGGATTGGAAGCTAATACTGGTCTCACAGGAATGCTCAAAGCACCGACTGTAAGAAGTGTCTCTATTCTTGTACTTAAGGCGGCATTGTGCCATTTGTATTTAATTCCGATGCCATTTCTGTACTTCATCGTCAATGTGAAGGTCCAAGGAATACATTGAACCTTCAGTGGTGTATGGGAAACTAAAACTGGTCTCACAGGGAATGCTCAAAACACCGACTGTAAGAAGACTCTCTATTCTTGTACTTAAGGCGACATTGTGCCATTTGTATTTAATTCCGATGCCATTTCTGTGTTTCATCGACAATGTGAAGATCCAAGGAATACATTGTACCTGCAGTGGTGTATCGGAAACTAATACTGGTCTCGCAGGGAATGCTCAAAGCACCGACTGGAAGAAGAGTCACTATTCGTGCACTTATGGCGGCATTGTGCCTTTTGTATTTAATTCCGAAGGAATTTCAGTGTTGCATCGTCAATGTGTATGTCTAAGAAATACATTTAACCTGCAGTAGTGTATCGGAAACTAATACTGGTCTCACAGGAAAGGATCAAAGCACAGACTCTAAGAAGTCTCACTCATCTTGCAGTGAATGCGGCATTGTTCCTTTTGTATTTAATTCCGATGTAATTTCAGCGTTACATCGTCAATGAGTATGTCCAAGGAATACATTGAACCTGGAGTGGTGTATCGGAAAGTAATACCGGTCTCACAGGGAATGCTCAAAGCACCGACTGTAAGAAGAGTCTCTATTCTTGTACTTAAGGCGGTATTGTACATTTTGTATTTAATTCCGATGCGATTTCTGCGTTTCATCGTCAATGTGAAGGTCCAAGGAATACATTGAACCTGCAGAGGTGTAGCGGAAACTAATACTGGTCTCACAGGGATTGCTCAAAGCACCGACTGTAAGAAGAGTCTCTATTCTTGTACTTAAGGCGGCATTGTGCCTTTTGTATTTGCTTCCGATGCGATGTCTGTGTATCATCGTCAATTTCAAGGTCCAAGGAATACATTGAACCGGCAGTGGTGTGTCGGAAACTAATACTGGTCTCACAGGGAATGCTCAAAGCACCGACTGTAAGAAGAGTCTCTATTCCTGTACTTATGGCGGCATTGTGCGTTTTGTATTTAATTCCGATGCGATTTCTGTGTTTCATCGTCAATGTGAAGGTCCAAGGAATACATTGAACCTGCAGTGGTGTATCGGAAACTAATACTGGTCTCACAGAGAATGCTCAATGCACCGACTGTAAGAAGAGTCTCTATTCTTGTACTTAAGGCGGCATTCTTCCTTTTGTATTTAATTCCGATGCCATTTCTGTGTTTCAACGTCAATGTGAAGGTCCAAGGAATAAACTGAACCTGCAGAGGTGTAGCGGAAACTAATACTGGTCTCACAGGGAATGCTCAAAGCACCGACTGTAAGAAGAGTCTCTATTCTTATACTTAAGGCTGCATTGTGCCTTTTGTATTTGATTCCGATGCGATTTCTGTGTTTCATCGTCAATGTGAAGGTCCAAGGAATACATTGAACCTGCAGTGGCGTTTCGAAATCTAATACAGGTCGCACAGGAATGGATCAAAACACAGACTCTAAGAAGTCTCACTCTTCTTGCGCTTATGGCGGCATTGTGCCTTTTGTATTTAATTCCGATGTGATATCAGTATTTCATCGTCCATGTGTATGTCCGAGGAATACATTGAACCTGCAGTGGTGTATCGGAAACTGATACTGGTCTCACAGGGAATGCTCAAAGCACCGACTGTAAGAAGAGTCTCTATTCTTGTACTTAAGACGGCTTTGTGCCTTTTGTATTTAATTCCGGTGTAATTTCAGTGTCTCATCGTCAATGTGATATCCAAGGAACACATTGAACCTGCAATGGTGTATCGGAATCTAATACTGGTCTCACAGGGAATGCTCCAAGCACCGACTGTAAGAAAAGTCTCTATTCTTGTACTTAAGGCGGCATTGTTCCTATTGTATTTCATTCCGATGCGATTTATGTGCTTCATCCTCAATGTGAAGGTCCAAGGAATACACTGAAATTGCAGTGGTGTATCGGAAACTAATACTGGTCTCACAAGGAATGCTCAAAGCCCCGACTGTAAGAAGGGTCTCTATTCTTGTACTTATGGCGGCATTGTGCTTCTTGTATTTAATTCCGATGCGATTTCTGTGTTTCATCGTCAATGCGAAGGTCCAAGGAATACACTGAACCTGCACTAATGTATTGGAAACTAATACTGGTTTCACAGGGAATGCTCAAAGCACCGACTGTAAGAAGAGTCTCTATATTTGTATTTAAGGCGGCATTGCGGCTTTTGTATTTAATTCCGATGCGATTTCTTTGTTTAATCGTCAATGTGAAGGTCCAAGGAATACATTGAACCTGCAGTCGTGTATCGGAAACTAATACTGGCCTCACAGGGAATGCTCAAAGCATCGACTGTAAGAAGAGTCTCTATTCTTGTACTTATGGCGGCATTGTGGCTTTTGCATTTAATACCGATGCAATTTCTGTGTTTCATCGTCAATGTGAAGGTCCAAGGAAAACATTGAAAATGCACTGGTGTATCGGAAACTAATACTGGTCTCACAGGGATTCCTCAAAGCACCGACTATATGAAGAGTCTCTATTCTTGTACTTAAGGCGGCATTGTGCCTTTTGTGTTTAATTCCGATTTAATTTCAGTGTTTTATCGTCAATGTGAATGTCAAAGGAATACATTCAACCTCCAGTGGTGTATCGGAAACTAATACTGGTCTCACAGGGAATGCTCAAATCACCGACTGTAAGAAGAGTCTCTATTCTTGTACTTACGGCGGCATTGTGACTTTTGTATTTAATTCCAATGCGATTTCTGCGTTTCATTTTCAATGTGCAGGTCCAAGGAATACATTGAACCTGCAGTGGTGTATCGGAAACTAATACTGGTCTCACAGGGAATGCTCAAAGCACCGACTGTAAGAACAGTATCTATTCATGTACTTAAGGCGTCATTGTGCCGTTTGTAATTAATTCCGATGCGATTTCTGTGTTTCTTCGTCAACGTGAAGGTCCAAGGAATACATTGAACCTGCAGTCGTGTATCGGAAACTAATACTGGTCTCACAGGGAATGCTCAAAGCATCGACTGTAAGAAGAGTCTCTATTCTTGTACTTATGGCGGCATTGTGGCTTTTGCATTTAATACCGATGCAATTTCTGTGTTTCATCGTCAATGTGAAGGTCCAAGGAAAACATTGAACCTGCACTGGTGTATCGGAAACTAATACTGGTCTCACAGGGATTCCTCAAAGCACCGACTATATGAAGAGTCTCTATTCTTGTACTTAAGGCGGCATTGTGCCTTTTGTATTGAATTCCGATGTAATTTCAGTATTTCATCGTCAATGTGTATGTCCAAGGAATAAGTGCAATCTGCAATGGTGGATTGGAAGCTAATACTGGTCTCACAGGAATGCTCAAAGCGCCGACTGTAAGAAGAGTCTGTATTCTTGTACTTAAGGTGGCATTGTGCCATTTGTATTTAATTCCGATGCCATTTCTGTACTTCATCGTCAATGTGAAGTTCCAAGGAATACATTGAACCTGCAGTGGTGTATGGGAAACTAAAACTGGTCTCACAGGGAATGCTCAAAACACCGACTGTAAGAAGACTCTCTATTCTTGTACTTAAGGCGACATTGTGCCAGTTGTATTTAATTCCGATGCCATTTCTGTGTTTCATCGACAATGTGAAGGTCCAAGGAATACATTGTACCTGCAGTGGTGTATCGGAAACTAATACTGGTCTCGCAGGGAATGCTCAAAGCACCGACTGGAAGAAGAGTCTCTATTCGTGCACTTATGGCGGCATTGTGCCTTTTGTATTTAATTCCGAAGTAATTTCAGTGTTGCATCGTCAATGTGTATGTCTAAGAAATACATTTAACCTGCAGTGGTGTATCGGAAACTAATACTGGTCTCACAGGAAAGGATCAGAGCACAGACTCTAAGAAGTCTCACTCATCTTGCAGTGAATGCGGCATTGTTCCTTTTGTATTTAATTCCGATGTAATTTCAGCGTTACATCGTCAATGAGTATGTCCAAGGAATACATTGAACCTGGAGTGGTGTATCGGAAAGTAATACCGGTCTCACAGGGAATGCTCAAAGCACCGACTGTAAGAAGAGTCTCTATTCTTGTACTTAAGGCGGCATTGTGCCATTTGTATTAAATTCCGAAGCAATTTCTGTGTTTCATCGTCAATGTGTATGTCTAAGGAATACATTGAACCTGCAGTGGTGTATCGGAAACTAATACTAATCTCGCAGGGAATGCTCAGATCACAGACTGTAAAAAGGAGTCTCTATTCTTGTACTTATTGCGGCATTGTGCCTTTTGTATTTAGTTCCGATGCGATTTCTGTGTTTCATCGTCAATGCGAAGGTCCAAGGAATACATTGAACCTGCAGTGGTGTATCGGAAACTAATACTGGTCTCACAGGAAATGCTCAAAGCACCGACTGTAAGAAAAGTCTCTATTCATGTACTGAAGCGGCATTGTGCCTTTTGTATTTAATTCCGATGCGATTTCTGTGTTTCATCGTCAATGTGATGGTCCAAGGAATACATTGTACCTGCAGTGGTGTATCGGAAACTAATACTGGTCTCGCAGGGAATGCTCAAAGCACCGACTGTAAAAAGAGTCTCTATTCTTGTACTTATTGCGGCATTGTGCCTTTTGTATTTAGTTCCGATGCGAATTCTGTGTTTCATCGTCAATGCGAAGGTCCAAGGAATACATTGAACCTGCAGTGGTGTAACGGAAACTAATACTGGTCTCACAGGAGAGGATCAAATCACAGACTCTAAGAAGTCTCACTCATCTTGCAGTTAAGGCGGCATTGTTCCTTTTGTATTTAATAGTGATGTAATTTCAGTGTTTCATCGTCAATGAGTATGTCCAAGGAATACATTGAACTTGGAGTGGTGTATCGGAAACTAATACTGGTCTCACAGGGAATGCTCAAAGCACCGACTGTAAGAAGAGTCTCTATATTTGTACGTAATGCGGCATTGTGCGTTTTGTATTTAATTCCGATGCGATTTCTTTGTTTCATCGTCAATGTGTATGTCCAAGGAATACATTGAACCTGCAGTGGTGTATCGGAATCTAATACTGGTCTCACAGGGAATGCTCAAAGCACCGACTGTAGGAAGGGTCTCTATTCTTGTACTTAAGGCGGCATTGTGACTTTTGTATTTAATTCCGATGCGATGTGTGTGTTTCATCGTCAATGTGAAGGTCCAAGGAATACATTGTACCTGCTGTGGTCTATCGGAAACTAATACTGGTCTCACAGGGAATGCTCAAAGCACCGACTGAAGAAGATTCTCTATTCTTGCACGTATGGCGGCATTTTGCCTTTTGTATTTAATTCCGATGTAATATCAGTGTTTCATCGTCAATGTGTATGTCTAAGGAATACATTGAACCTGCAGTGGTGTATCGGAAACTAATACTGGTCCCAAAGGGAATGCTCAAAGTACCAACTGTAAGAAGAGTCCCTATTCTTGTACTTATTGCGGCATTGTGCTTTTGTATTTAGTTCCGATGCGATTTCTGTGTTTCATCGTTAATGCGAAGGTCCAAGGAATACATTGAACCTGCAGTGGTGTATCGGAAACTAATACTGGTCTCACAGGAAAGGATCAAAACACAGACTCTATGAAGTCTCACTCATCTTGCAGTTAAGGTGGCATTGTTCCTTTTGTATTTAATTCCGATGTAATTTCAGTGTTTCATCGTCAATGAGTATGTCCAAGGAATACATTGAACCCGGTGTGGTGTATCGGAAACTAATACTGGTCTCACAGGTAATGCTCAAAGCACCGACCGTAAGAAGAGTCTCTATTCTTGTACGTAAGGCGGCATTGTGTCTTTTGTATATAATTCCGATGTGATTTCTGTGTTTCATCGTCAATGTGTATGTCCAAGGAATACATTGAATGTGCAGTGGTGTATCGGAAACAAATACTGGTCTCACAGGGAATGCTCAAACACCGATTGTAAGAAGAGTCACTATTCTTGTACTTAAGGCGGCATTGTGCCTTTTGTATTTCATTCCGATATGATTTCTGGGTTTCATCGTCAATGCGAAGGTCCAAGGAATACATTGAACCTGCAGTGGTGTATCGGAAACTAACACTGGTCTCACAGGAAAGGATCAAAGCACAGACTCTAAGAAGTCTCACTCATCTTGCAGTTAAGGTGGCATTGTTCCTTTTGTATTTAATTCCGATGTATGTTCAGTGTTTCATCGTCAATGAGTATGTCCGAGGAATACATTGAACCTGGTGTGGTGTATCGGAAACTAATACTGGTCTCACAGGGAATGCTCAAAGCACCGACTGTAAGAAGAGTCTCTATTCTTGTACGAAAGGCGGAATGTGCCTTTTGTATTTAATTCCGATGTAATTTCAGTGTTTCTTCGACAATGTGTACGTCTAAGGAATACATTGAACCTGCAGTGGTGTATCGGAAATTAATACTGGTCTCACTGGGAAAGCTGAAAGCACCGACTGTAAGAAGAGTCTCTATTCTTGCACTTATGGCGGCATTGTGCCTTTTGTATTTAATTCCGATGTAAATTCAGTGTTTCATCGTCAATGTGTATGTCTAAGGAATTCATTGAACCTGCAGTGGTGTATCGGAAACTAATACTGGTCTCACAGGGGATGCTCAAAGCACCGACTGTAAGAAGAGTCTCTATTCTTGTACTTATTGCGGCATTGTGCCTTTTGTATTTAGTTCCGATGCGATATCTGTGTTTCATCGTCAATGCGAAGGTCCAAGGAATACATTGAACCTGCAGTGGTGCATCGGAAACTAATACTGGTCTCACAGGAAATGCTCAAAGCACCGACTGTAAGAAGAGTCTCTATTCATGTACTGAAGCGGCATTGTGCCTTTTGTATTTAATTCCGATGCGATTTCTGTGTTTCATCGTCAATGTGAAGGTCCAAGGAATACATTGTACCTGCAGTGGTGTATCGGAATCTAATACTGGTCTCGCAGGGAATGCTCAAAGCACCGACTGTAAGAAGAGTCTCTATTCTTGTACTTATTGCGGCATTGTGCCTTTTGTATTTAGTTCCGATGCGATTTCTGTGTTTCATCGTCAATGCGAAGGTCCAAGGAATACATTGAACCTGCAGTGGTGTATCGGAAACTAATACTGGTCACAGGAGAGGATCAAATCACAGACTCTAAGATGTCTCACTCATCTTTCAGTTAAGGCGGCATTGTTCCTTTTGTATTTAATAGCGATGTAATTTCAGTGTTTCATCGTCAATGAGTATGTCCAAGGAATACATTGAACTTGGAGTGGTGTATCGGAAACTAATACTGGTCTCACTGGGAATGCTCAAAGCACCGACTGTAAGAAGAGTCTCAATTCTTGTACGTAATGCGGCATTGTGCGTTTTGTATTTAATTCCGATGCGATTTCTGTGTTTCATCGTCAATGTGTATGTCCAAGGAATACATTGAACCTGCAGTGGTGTATCGGAAACTAATACTGGTCTCACAGGGAATGCTCAAAGCACCGACTGTAAGAAGAGTCTCTATTCTTGTACTTAAGGCGGCATTGTGCCTTTTGTATTTAATTCCGATGTAATTTCAGTGTTTCATTGTCAATGTGTATGTCTAAGGAATTCATTGAACCTGCAGTAGTGTTTCGGATACTAATACTGGTCTCACAGGGAATGCTCAAAGCAGCGACTGCAAGAAGAGTCTCTATTCTTGTACTTATTGCGGCATTGTGCATTTTGTATTCAGTTCCGATGCGATTTCTGTGTTTCTTCGTCAATGCGAAGGTCCGTGGAATACATTGAACCTGCATTGGTGTATCGGAAACTAATACTGGTCTCACAGGAAAGGATCAAAGCACAGACTCAAGGAAGTCTCACTCATCTTGCTGTTAAGGCAGTATTGTTCCGTTTGTATTTAATTCCGATGTAATTTCAGTGTTTCATCGTCAATGAGTATGTCCAAGGAATACATTGAACCTGGAGTGGTGTATCGGAAACTAATACTGGTCTCACAGGTAATGCTCAAAGCACCGACTGTAAGAAGAGTCTCTATTCTTGTACGTAAGGAGGCATTGTGCCTTTTGTATTTAATTCCGATGCGAAATCTGTGTTTCATCGTCAATGTGTATGTCCAAGGAATACATTGAACCTGCAGTGGTGTATCAGAAACTAATACTGGTCTCACAGGGAATGCTCAAAGCACCGACTGTTAGAAGAGTCTCTAATCTTGTACTTAAGGCGGTATTGTGCATTGTGTATTTAATTCCGATGCGATTTCTGTGTTTCATCGTCAATGTGAAGGTACAAGGAATACATTGTACCTGCTGTGATGTATCGGAAACTAATACTGATCTCACAGGGAATGCTCATAGCACCGACTGTAAGAGGAGTCTCTATTTTTGCACCCTTGGCGACATTGTGCCATTTGTATTTAATTCCGATGTAATTTCAGTGTTTCATCGTCAATGAGTATGTCCAAGGAACACATTGAACCTGGAGTGGTGTATCGGAAACGAATACTGGTCTCACAGGTTATGCTCAAAGCACGGACCGTAAGAAGAGTCTCTATTCTTGTACGTAAGACGTAAGGCGGCATTGTGCCTTTTGTATGTAATTCCGATGTGATTTCTGTGTTTCTTCGGCAATGTGTATGTCTAAGGAATACATTGAACCTGCAGTGGTGTATCGGAAACTAATACTGGTCTCACAGGGAATGCTCAAAGCACCGACAGTAAGAGGGGTCTCTATTCTTGCACTTATGGCGGCATTGTGCCATTTGTAATTAATTCCGATGTAATTTCAGTGTATCATCGTCAATGTGTATGTTTAAGGAATACATTGAACCTGCAGTGGTGTATCGGAAACTAATACTGGTCTCACAGGAGAGAATCAAATCACAGACTCTAAGATGTCTCACTCATCTTTCAGTTAAGGCGGCATTGTTCCTTTTGTATTTAATAGCGATGTAATTTCAGTGTTTCATCGTCAATGAGTATGTCCAAGGAATACATTGAACTTGGAGTGGTGTATCGGAAACTAATACTGGTCTCACAGGGAATGCTCAAAGCACCGACTGTAAGAAGAGTCTCTATTCTTGTACGTAATGCGGCATTGTGCGTTTTGTATTTAATTCCGATGCGATATCTGTGTTTCATCGTCAATGTGTATGTCCAAGGAATACATTGAACCTGCAGTGGTGTATCGGAAACTAATACTGGTCTCACAGGGAATGCTCAAAGCACCGACTGTAGGAAGGGTCTCTATTCTTGTACTTAAAGCGGCATTGTGCCTTTTGTATTTAATTCCGATGCGATGTGTGTGTTTCATCGTCAATGTGAAGGTCCAAGGAATACATTGTACCTGCTGTGGTGTATCGGAAACTAATACTGGTCTCACAGGGAATGGTCAAAGAACCGACTGGAAGAAGATTCTCTATTCTCGCACGTATGGCGGCATTTTGCCTTTTGTATTTAATTCCGATGTAATATCAGTGTTTCATCGTCAATGTGTATGTCTAAGGAATACATTGAACCTGCAGTGGAATATCGGAAACTAATACTGGTCCCAAAGGGAATGCTCAAAGCACCAACTGTAAGAAGAGTCCCTATTCTTGTACTTATTGCGGCATTGTGCTTTTGTATTTAGTTTTGATGCAATTTCTGTGTTTCATCGTCAATGCGAAGGTCCAAGGAATACATTGAACCTGCAGTGGTGTATCGGAAACTAATACTGTTCTCACAGGAAAGGATCAAAGCACAGACTCTATGAAGTCTCACTCATCTTGCAGTTAAGGCGGCATTGTTCCTTTTGTATTTAATTCCGATGTAATTTCAGTGTTTCATCGTCAATGAGTATGTCCAAGGAATACATTGAACCTGGTGTGGTGTATCGGAAACTAATACTGGTCTCACAGGTGATGCTCAAAGCACCAACCGTAAGAAGAGTCTCTATTCTTGTACGTAAGGCGGCATTGTGCCCTTTGTATTTAATTCCGATGTGATTTCTGTGTTTCATCGTCATTGTGTATGTCCAAGAAATACATTGAATGTGCAGTGGTGTATCGGAAACTAATACTGGTCTCACAGGGAATGCTCAAACACCGACTGTAAGAAGAGTCTCTATTCTTGTACTTAAGGTGGCATTGTGCCTTTTGTATTTCATTCCGATATGATTTCTGGGTTTCATCGTCAATGCGAAGGTCCAAGGAATACATTGAACCTGCAGTGGTGTATCGAAAACTAACACTGGTCTCACAGGAAAGGATCAAAGCACAGACTCTAAGAAGTCTCACTCACCTTGCAGTTATATCGGCATTGTTCCTTTTGTATTTAATTCCGATGTAATTTCAGTGTTTCATCGTCAATGAGTATGTCCAGGGAAAACATTGAACCTGGAGTGGTGTATCGGAAACTAATACTGGTCTCACAGGGAATGCTCAAAGCACCGACAGTAAGAAGAGTCTCTATTCTTGTACGAAAGGCGGCAATGTGCCTTTTGTATTTAATTCCGATGCGAGTTCTGAGTTTCATCGTCAATGTGTATGTCCAAGGAATGCATTGAACCTGCGGTGGTGTATCGGAAACTAATACTGGTCTCACAGGGAATGCTCAAAGCACCGACTGTAAGAAGAATCTCTATTCTTGTACTTAAGGCGGCATTGTGCCTTTTGTATTTAATTCCGATGTAATTTCAGTGTTTCATCGTCAATGTGTATGTCTAAGGAATTCATTGAACCTGCAGTGGTGTATCGGAAACTAATACTGGTCTCACAGGGAATGCTCAAAGCACCGACTGTAAGAAGAGTCTCTATTCTTGTACTTATTGCGGCATTGTGCATTTTGTATTCAGTTCCGATGCGATTTTTGTGTTTCATCGTCAATGCGAAGGTCCGTGGAATACATTGAACCTGCATTGGTGTATCGGAAACTAATACTGGTCTCACAGGAATGGATCAAAGCACAGACTCAAAGAAGTCTCACTCATCTTGCTGTTAAGGCAGTATTGTTCCGTTTGTATTTAATTCCGATGTAATTTCAGTGTTTCATCGTCAATGAGTATGTCCAAGGAATACATTGAACCTTGAGTGGTGTATCGGAAACTAATACTGGTCTCACAGGTAATGCTCAAAGCACCGACTGTAAGAAGAGTCTCTAATCTTGTACGTAAGGCGGCATTGTGCCTTTTGTATTTAATTCCGATGCGATATCTGTTTTTCATCGTCAATGTGTATGTCCAAGTAATACATTGAAAGTGCGGGGGTGTATCAGAAACTAATACTGGTCTCACAGGGAATGCTCAAAGCACCGACTGTTAGAAGAGTCTCTAATCTTGTACTTAAGGCGGTATTGTGCCTTTTGTATTTAATTCCGATGCGATTTCTGTGTTTCATCGTCAATGTGAAGGTACAGGGAATACATTGTACCTGCTGTGGTGTATCGGAAACTAATACTGATCTCACAGGGAATGCTCAAAGCACCGACTGTAAGAGGAGTCTCTATTTTTGCACCCTTGGCGACATTGTGCCATTTGTATTTAATTCCGATGTAATTTCAGTGTTTCATCGTCAATGAGTATGTCCAAGGAATACATTGAACCTGGAGTGGTGTATCGGAAACTAATACTGGTCTCACAGGGAATGGTGAAAGCACCGACTGGAAGAAGATTCTCTATTCTCGCACGTATGGCGGCACTTTGCCTTTTGTATTTAATTCCGATGTAATATCAGTGTTTCATCGTCAATGTGTATGTCTAAGGAATACATTGAACCTGCAGTGGAATATCGGAAACTAATACTGGTCCCAAAGGGAATGCTCAAAGCACCGACTGTAAGAAGAGTCTCTATTCTTGTACGAAAGGTGGCATTGTGCCTTGTGTATTTAATTCTGATGCGAGTTCTGTGTTTCATCGACAATGTGTATGTCCAAGGAATGCATTGAACCTGCAGTGGTGTATCGGAAACTAATACTGGACTCACAGGGAATGCTCAAAGCACCGACTGTAAGAAGAGTCTCTATTCTTGTACTTAAGGCGGCATTGTGCCTTTTGCATTTAATTCCGATGCGATTTCTGTGTTTCATCGTCTATGTGAAGATCCAAGGAATACATTGTACCTGCAGTGGTGTATCGGAAACTAATACTGCTCTCACAGGGAATGCTCAAAGCACCGACTGTAAGAAGAGTCTCTATTCTTGCACTTATGGCGGCATTGTGACTTTTGTATTTAATTCCAATGTAATTTCAGTGTTTCTTCGGCAATGTGTATGTCTAAGGAATACATTGTACCTGCAGTGGTGTATCGGAAACTAATACTGGTCTCAGAGGGAATGCTCAAAGCACCGACTGTAAGAGGAGTCTCTATTCTTGCACTTATGGTGCCATAGTGCCATTTGTATTTAATTCCGATGTAATTTCAGTGTTTCATCGTCAATGTGTAAGTCTAAGGAATACATTGAACCTGCAGTGGTGTATCGGAAACTAATACAGGTTTCACAGGGAATGCTCAAAGCACCGGCTGTAAGAAGAGGCTCTATTCTTGTACTTATTGCGGCATTGTGCCTTTTGTATTTAGTTCCGATTCGATTTCTGTGTTTCATCGTCAATGCGAAGGTCCAAGGAATACATTGAACCTGCAGTGGTGTATCGGAAACTAATACTGGTCTCACAGTAGAAAGGATCAAAGCACAGACTCTAAGAAGTCTCACTCATCTTGCAGTTAAGGCGGCATTGTTCCTTTTGTATTTAATTCCGATGTAATTTCAGTGTTTCATCGTCAATGAGTATGTCCAAGGAATACATTGAACCTGGAGTGGTGTATGGGAAATTAATACTGGTCTCACAGGTAATGCTCAAACACCGACTGTAAGGAGAGTCTCTATTCTTGTACTTAAGGCTGCATTGTGCCTTTTGTATTTAATTCCGATGCGATATCTGTGTTTCATCGTCAATGTGTATGTCCAAGAAATACATTGAATCTGCAGTGGTGTATCGGAAACCAATACTGGTCTCACAGGGAATGCTCAAACACCGACTGTAAGGAGAGTCTCTATTCTTGTACTTAAGGCTGCATTGTGCCTTTTGTATTTAATTCCGATGCGATATCTGTGTTTCATCGTCAATGTGTATGTCCAAGGAATACATTGAACCTGCAGTGGTGTATCAGAAACTAATACTGGTCTCACAGGGAATGCTCAAAGCACCGACTGTCAGAGGAGTCTCTATTCTTGTACTTAAGGCGGCATTGTGCCTTTTGTATTTAATTCCGATGCGATTTCTGTGTTTCATCGTCGATGTGAAGGTACAAGGAATACACTGTACCTGCTGTGGTGTATCGGAAACTAATACTGGTCTCACCGGGAATGCTCAAAGCACCGACTGTAAGAGGAGTCTCTATTCTTGCACCTATGGCGACATTGTGCCATTTGTATTTAATTCCGATGTAATTTCAGTGTTTCATCGTCAATGAGTATGTCCAAGGAATACATTGAACCTGGAGTGGTGTATGGGAAATTAATACTGGTCTCACAGGTAATGCTCAAAGCACCGACCGTAAGAAGAGTCTCTCCTCTTGTACGTAAGGCGGCATTGTGCCTTTTGTATTTAATTCCGATGTGATTTCTGTGTTTCATCGTCAATGTGTATGTCCAAGAAATACATTGAATCTGCAGTGGTGTATCGGAAACCAATACTGGTCTCACAGGGAATGCTCAAACACCGACTGTAAGGAGAGTCTCTAATCTTGTACTTAAGGCTGCATTGTGCCTTTTGTATTTCATTCCGATATGATTTCTGTGTTTCATCGTCCATGCGAAGGTCCAAAGAATACATTGAACCTGCAGTGGTGTATCGGAAACTAATACTGGTCTCACAGGAAAGGATCAAAGCACAGACTCTAAGAAGTCTCACTCACCTTGCAGTTATATCGGCATTGTTCCTTTTGTATTTAATTCCGATGTAATTTCAGTGTTTCATCGTCAATGAGTATGTCCAGGGAAAACTTTTAAACCTGGAGTGGTGTATCGGAAACTAATACTGGTCTCACAGGGAATGCTCAAAGCACCGACCGTAAGAAGAGTCTCTATTGTTGTACGTAAGGCGGCATTGTGCCTTTTGTTTTTAATTAGGATGTGATTTCGGTGTTTCATCGTCAATGTGTATGTCCAAGGAATACATTGAACCTGGAGTGGTGTATCGGAAACTAATACTGGTCTCACAGGGAATGCTCAAAGCACCGACTGTAAGAAGAGTCTCTGTTCTTGTACGAAATGCGGCATTGTGCCTTTTGTATTTAATTCCGATGCGAGTTCTGTGTTTCATCGTCAATGTGTATGTCCAAGGAATGCATTGAACCTGCGGTGGTATATCGGAAACTAACACTGGTCTCACAGGGAATGCTCAAAGCACCGACTGTAAGAAGAGTCTCTATTCTTGTACTTAAGGCGGCATTGTGCCTTTTGCATTGAATTCCAATGCGATTTCTGTGTTTCATCGTCTATGTAAAGGTCCAAGCAATACATTGTAAATGCAGTGGTGTATCGGAAACTAATACTGGTCTCACAGGGAATGCTCAAAGCACCGACTGTAAGAAAATTCTCTATTCTTGCACTTATGGCGGCATTGTGCCTTTTGTATTTAATTCCAATGTAATTTCAGTGTTTCTTCGGCAATGTGTATGTCTAAGGAATACATTGTACCTGCAGTGGTGTATCGGAAACTAATACTGGTCTCACTGGGAAAGCTCAAAGCACCGACTGTAAGATGAGTCTCTATTCTTGCACTTATGGCGGCATTGTGCCTTTTGTAATTAATTCCGATGTAATTTCAGTGTTTCATCGTCAATGTGTATGTCTAAGGAATTCATTGAACCTGCAGTGGTGTATCGGAAACTAATACTGGTCTCACAGGGAATGCTCAAAGCACCGACTGTAAGAAGAGTCTCTATTCTTGTACTTATTGCGGCATTGTGCATATTGTATTTAGTTCCGATGCGATTTCTGTGTTTCATCGACAATGCGAAGGTCCATGGAATACATTGAACCTGCAGTGGTGTATCGGAAACTAATACTGGTCTCACAGGAAAGGATCAAAGCACAGACTCAATGAAGTCTCACTCACCTTGCAGTTATATCGGCATTGTTCCTTTTGTATTTAATTCCGATGTAATTTCAGTGTTTCATCGTTAATGAGTATGTCCAGGGAAAACATTGAACCTGGAGTGGTGTATCGGAAACTAATACTGGTCTCACAGGGAATGCTCAAAGCACCGACTGTAAGAAGAGTCTCTATTCTTGTACGAAAGGCGGCATTGTGCCTTTTGTATTTAATTCCGATGCGAGTTCTGTGTTTCATCGTCAATGTGTATGTCCAAGGAATACATTGAACCCGCAGTGCTGTATCAGAAACTAATACTGGTCTCACAGGGAATGCTCAAAGCACCGACTGTTAGAAGAGTCTCTATTCTTGTACTTAAGGCGGCATTGTGCCTTTTGTATTTAATTCCGATGCGATTTCTGTGTTTCATCGTCAATGTGAAGGTACAAGGAATACATTGTACCTGCAGTGGTGTATCGGAAACTAATACTGGTCTCACAGGGAATGCTCAAAGCACCGACTGTAAGAGGAGTCTCTATTCTTGCACTTATGGCGGCATTGTGCCATTTGTATTTAATTCCGATGTAATTTCAGTGTTTCATCGTCAATATGTATGTCTAGGGAATTCATTGAACCTGCAGTGGTGTATCGGAAACTAATACTGGTCTCACAGGGAATGCTCAAAGCACCGACTGTAAGAAGAGTCTCTATTCTTGTACTTATTGCGGCATTGTGCATTTTGTATTTAGTTCCGATGCGATATCTGTGTTTCATCGTCAATGCGAAGGTCCATGGAATACATTGAACCTGCAGTGGTTTATCGGAAACTAATACTGGTCTCACAGGAAAGGATCAAAGCACAGACTCAAAGAAGTCTCACTCATCTTGCAGTGAAGGCGGTATTGTTCCTTTTGTATTTAATTCCGATGTAATTTCAGTGTTTCATCGTCAATGAGTATTTCCAAGGAATACATTGAACCTGGAGTGTGTAATATTCGCTATTTTTGGCTTAATTAAAACAGCAAATTCAGGCAGAAGGCAAATACTTGTTTATAAAGAATGATTAATATATAATAAGGCGTCGCATGGCGACGGTGGAATTTTCTAGATAATGTAATTCGTTGTCTTTGGGCGGCAATTAAAACAGAAAAGTACGGATGGATATGCGATCCTTCACTATTTTGTTCGCTGGAGAACAAATGAAGCCTTGAGCGCTAAAAAGACTTTTACTGATTTTCTCGAGTAAGACGGACGCAGATTTGTGGCGGTCTGATCTAATTATTTTTACTAAATAAATAAAAACGTGTTCCGTCTAAGTTTTGAGTGAAGTGTAGGAAGAAGGACTGTTGTAACTTACCGTGACGAAGCACGAGCGACTCAAGAGGACAATGGCTACATAAAAGAGCGCTCAATGGACATGATATGGACATAAAAATCTACCGTCATTGTAGTATTAAGCTTAAGGTACGATATATGTTTTAGTTATAATAAATATTTGTTCTGGGAATACTGAATCATTTAGCAGTGCTCATTTCTATTATCTCCTCAGTATTATTTTCATTTTAATTATGCATTTTGCTAATATTACAGACTCCAAGATCAGCAGTCCAATGTGCGTGTTACATTGATAAAAAGAAAACTGTTTTATCGTCTTCTTGCATCAGCTTTAATATTGAATTTCTCTTTTGTGTGATGTTACGGTTGTTTTTGCGCCCTTAAGATCTTTCTGGTCCCTTAGGAAATATTTTTTGTCATAACAATAACTTCACAACCGGGTATGATCGTATCTACGATCATGAAGTAATTAGAAAGACGATAACGCAACTTCTTAATCAATAGCACGCTAGTTGTGACTGCCTCAAGCCACGCGAAACCGCAAGTAAAACTATTCACATCTCATAATGCAATATTTTATGACAATGGTCAATCCATGATTCTTACGCCAATTGTGATTGATAAAACAGTTAGTTAAATCTCAATTTCCAACTTTCCATTGAATAGCAACATCACTTCTATTTTGTACCATCACACTTGGCGCCCGAACAGGGACTTGACCAAAAATTAGTTCAAATTCTTGGAAAATTTCTATGTGCTTGTGTTAATATATGTTCTGTCGTTTCATGTACACATCATCTCTCTGTGAGAATGCCAGAAAATACGCTGGTCGATATCGCAGTTTAATTATCGAGAGAAAGGAAAAGAAAAGAGATGCGAATTTGCTGAGACAACATAGCGGTAACCAAGCCATCAAAAAGTAAGTCAGAATTTTGCATACGCAGTGTAGTGCTTCAGTAGCAACGTTGCTTTTCCAAGTCGATCCACATCCTTTCTATCTCCTTCCCGCTATAGAAAATCTGCTTTATTTTATCTTTCAAAGTAAAATTCTTCGTAGTCTGATAATAGAAATTATTTCTCCCCATTGTTAGTATACCTGTATTGCATTTTCAACATGGTGGATAGTGTGCGCAATTTGCAGTGAAGAGCATCTTCATTCATTTGTCTGAAACGGTTAGGTTCCATCTTGTCTTCTCGCCAGATAGAGTTTCATTTGTTGCTCACGCGAGAGCGGTGCTCTTAGCGGACTCACCACGTCACTGACAAACGACGAAAGCCTTGCGTAGCACCTGATTTACTGACGAAAATGGCAGATAGTAAACAGAGACAGGTGACAACAGGAGACGGGAGTGAAGACGTTAATAGTATTCCATACCCTTTACGATCGCGAATGGTAGGTTCCCGTGTGGAAACTGAACTAACCATGTCTGTATCAGGGGAAAGTGACCCTGAAGTCCAAACTCGTCCCGCTGCAGCTACAAATGACCTCGGTGCGTTAATGGAAATGCTGAAACAACAGTTTGACGCAGTAAATGAGAATATAAAAACACAAAATGAGACTATAAAAACACAAAATGAGATTGTTAACGCCCGACTAGATGCTGTAAGCGAATCATTAAAAACAGAGCTAGGCACAATCAAAACAGATCTGCATAAAGAAATTACGGCTGAATTAAATACCCATTTGGGTGAGGTGCAAACTAAGATCAGTGATCAAATTCAGAAAATGCAGAAACAGGTGAAAAGTGAAATAGCTGAAGTATCTGGAACATTAAACACAAAAATTCAGGCAGCTACCAAAGAAATAAACTCAGTTAGAAATGCAGTATCTGACATTGAAGGTGTAGTAGAGGATCTGTCGAGGCAGATAGACTCAATCAATATCGAGGAACAGGTTAAGAGCACCGTGAAAGCACACGCGGAGGCATTGTCGGAACACTACAGTGAATGGATAAAGGGTAAAGATATTTTTATCGAAAAGAAGGTCAGGGAGGAGCTTAGGGAGACTGTCAAGGATGTAACTTATGAAATCTTAGCTGCTCCTGGTAAGTCGGGAGACACAGTAGTTTCTGAATTGGGACAGATTCGGAGGACACTTACACGGGATCTTCCCGAGTGGAAGCAGCAAGTAGTGGACGAAGTCAGAATGCTGAGAAACTGGGTAGAAAATCCGCACACACATACGCAAACTATAGGGAACAACTCTTTAGACGTTGACGAATGTCAGTCAACTCCTTATCGTTCACCGCCTGATTACATGCAAAACGACAGTCATGTTGAGTCCCGAGTAGGGAAAATAAATGATCCGCCCACAATTGTGAGTTTAATGCAAGAGGAAAGTGTGATTAAGCATCGCACTTTTCCTGTTTTTCATCCGCAGAAGCGAGAAATACACCCCATCGTGTTCCTAAAGAATTTTTCCGGCATATTTCCCAGGAGCTGGACAGACAGACAGCGTATTCAGTTCGTCACTGGCTTTATTTCTGGTGATGCAGCATTATGGGGAACGGAAATGGTAGACACGTGTAGGAATTATGAAGAGTTTGAGAAAATGTTCTTGGCAAAATTTTGGAGTAATGGGGTACAGCAAAGATTAAGGAAGGAGGTGTATGGTGCGGAAATTTTCAATGAGAAGCATGGAAGTCTCCGGCGATACTTTGAGAAGTATCTAGCAAAAATTAAATTCTGGGATTCTCCGATTTCTTCCAAGGACGTAATTATGATTCTCAAAAGCAAACTCCCTGTGTCTATTAGAGAGAAACTAGTAAATGTGTCCGAAGAAGACACGAATGCATTCCTTTCTGCGCTGGATTCCTTGGATTTAATTCGCGAGGATGTGCGCTCCAAGGTTGGCAGCGGCAAATTCTTCCCTGGCAGCCAGTAGAATGCATCGCACGCGGACAACAATGCGCCCAAGGAGAGAGCGAGCTACTGCGACCGCTGTTACCAACCTGCCAGCGGTTATCAAAACGCAAACGGCAATAACTTTAAAGGGAAGCAGAAAACCAATTACAGTAATCAGCAGAGATACCACCCAATTTACAACCACCAGGTACAACATCAGTACGGAAACCCACCCTTTAATTCTGCGCCTGAGCAGTATGGAAATTCTCCACAAACGATTGGTAATTTTTCAAATGGGCCAGTGTACAATCAAAGTTATAGGTCGAAATATAGTAAGTGGCATGGGCCAGGCGGAGGCCACCCAGCACATCAGAACAACTTTTCACAGAATAGAGGACCGCGGAACAATTTTCAAATGGCACCAAATGCGAACTTTCCTTCACAAGGAAATGGTTTTGCCGGCAACCAAAAGATCGGGCGACAGCAGCCGTCTCAAGTATTTTATTCACAAGTGAATGCACCCAGTGGATTTTACCCCTCTACACCGGCATTTATACCACATAACCAGCACCAATATGAAACGGAACAAACACTTAAGGCCATGAATAACAAACAGGTTAAACATCCTGCGGAAAATTAGAGGCAGCGCCTCTCAGCCTCAAAGAGGTCGCTGCGAATTTTGAGTGGGGGCACTAAGGAATCCTCTGATTCTGAGTATGTTAATGCGATACGGTACGACCATGAGACCGACTTACGAGATGACCTTGCACCTGACAAAGCTCAAGACATTAACGACATTTATGATGAACAGGTCCAGGCTTCGATTAAGATTTCTATTACTAACATTCCTGTCACAGCCGTTGTTGATACAGGAACAAACATCAATGTCATGTCACCATGTCTCTTCAGACAGGTGTCTTCTGTTTCAAAAGTTTTATCATTGCCGATTCAGGGGTGCTCCATATCGGGAGCGATTGGTCCATTGAAACAGAGAGTTAGTTTACAGACGCAGCTTCAACTGCAGATAGAATCTGTTTCGGTTTCCTGCCTCTTGCTTACTGGAAATTTCCTTGTGTGAACTGTTAATAATAAGTATTGTGTTGAACAGCGCACTGATTACATGGTAACGGCTACTACATGTAAACTTTAAGTATTAAATGCTATGTATGGAAAAATTGTTTGTAGTGATGGACATTGAACTGATATTTCTTCAACAAGCTGAAGCAGGAAATAGGGGTTGCACCAATAATTTCAATTTAATTTTAAGTTAATAATAAGAAAAAAAGTGCTTTCGAGGTGATTGCCTGGAGCTAAATAAATATGTAAAGGTGAGAAATGGAGAAGGATGCGTAAATAAGCACTTCTCTCACGGTACAAGAAGATTTACAGATTTATTTTTAGTAATGTAAGTACTTGAAGTTCTGTTGTAAAAGCCCAAATTACCTGCTTAAAAAAAAAAAAAAAAAAAAAAGGTACATGGTCAAACAGTGCAGACAGTGGACAGGAGTAGAAGAAATAGCTTAAAGTTCAGTTAAAGCGTGCTGTTAAATGGAAAAACAAGTGGTAACCCACATGTGTTCACGCAAGGAGACAATAAGCTGTAGTAAACTAAGTTAGGTGAAATACAGTACAAATAGAGGCAAACCATGAAGCATCAATAATGTAGCGTAAGTACTCCACGAGGCCATTAATTGCTATGAAAGTGAACTATTTCCCTGCGATCTGTGCCCAATGTAAAGAGTATATGAGGAATGTTAGCTGACGAATTGATTTCAGTAGAATAAAGGTACTAAATAACCACACAGCAAGCCCCCTGTATCATAAATAAGTCCAAGTAAAGATCTTCAGAAATTTGTAGTGTAATCTAGCGACCATTCAATACCCTAATTGAAGGCTAATCTAAAGAACAAGCAATGCAGTGATATTTAAACATAATACTGACTATAACCAGAGTAAGACGTAGAAGTAGCAAAGCATGCTGTAATGAAAGAGGTTGAAATTTATATATGTGCCTATGTTTATTATGATAATTTGATTTACATGAAGATTTTATTGCAAAAATGTCTCCTAAGACACTCCTCTTATGAAATCCATTTTCCTTGTGCCCGTTCCTTTTGATCTTGGTTCATTAACCCACACCAAGGGTCGACTTGTAAAAGGCACATGTGCTTCGGGGCAAAGCAGTGCTTATGAGAAATGAGACACGTAGCGTGATGAACTTCGCTAGCTTTGGTAATGTTTGTTATGGACCGGTTGTGTAAACGCAGTGAACTGTCGGTAATTCCATTCATGCGAAAAATAGTAGACACGCGTTACCCTATTTTTTTTTAACAGAGAACGATTGCTGAGTACATGAAGCGAAGAGGGAGACCTATTGTTATCCAGTCTGCCCTCAAATATAAAAAAAAGATTTGGCAAGCGCAAAAAAAAAGATTCAGCGTTAAATGTGTACTCGTTAAGTAGTAGATATGCTGCGTGGCAGTAGAAAATGATCTTGGGTGCACTAAAGAATAAATGCAACGAGTGTTGCGAAACCTGTAGTTTTCATAATGAGGAGATGAGCCCTTAAAAGAAAGTTTGAAAGAATATTTTTAGGTTCACTAGTGAAAGCAAATCTTGAGATATAAAGAGTCCATTCATAAAGCAGTTGTTCACTGGACTTAACAAAAGGAGTGACCATTAATTGTAAATATTAGCTCGTAAGTGATATTTTGTAAATAGTAGAATATAAGTCTTTCTATACCAGTGGAGGAAACGTGCAAAATTGATTGTTTTGTAAATGAACTCTATCGGCGAAGGAACTAAGCACGAATGCTGTGTGAAGATGCACACTAAAGTGCGACGTGCATAATAAAAATAACTGTTCGTTGTATACTAGTGGTAGTGTTGTACTGCAAGTGTAAAAAAGGAAGTCAAGGCTACGACAACAGGTGCAACGCAAAGTTCAGTGTTGTTCTAAGTGCAGCGACAGCTAAAACATTCTTCGTCACTTACCTGTGAGCCTCATGGGAGGCAGTTGACAGAG
The DNA here is from genome assembly GCF_023864345.2 of Schistocerca serialis cubense. Taxonomy (NCBI): domain Eukaryota; kingdom Metazoa; phylum Arthropoda; class Insecta; order Orthoptera; family Acrididae; genus Schistocerca; species Schistocerca serialis. The sequence continues at coordinate 27,170,864 of NC_064643.1, forward strand.
AAGTATGGAGGCAGCTTCAGTGTCCGGCTCCTCCGGTGGAAAACGCGCGCGAGGTGTTTGTAGCGATGCACTCGTGTGATACGAAGTTCACAAAAAAAAAAAAGGGAGCAATCGACGACGAGCAGCTCTGTTACAGCCTGAGCGCGAACGGATACTAAGTATTGGAGCTCACGCAACACTGTGCAGCCGCTGTGAGTGGCTGACGTGTGGGTGACGAAACAATCCAAACTTTAAACTGCTAACCGCCATGACTTCAATCGTACATACTGGAGGAAAGACATTTGTACACTTGTGTGACTACATTTTCATATGTAAATTAAGCGATTTTCTTGAGTTGAAGTTAAGATGAGTGAGAAGTAAATTGTTAGATTACTGAGACCTTAAAGCCATTAATACCGGCACTCCTGAACACTGCTAAAATGAATTATAAACCTGTCTCTTGATGGACAAAGAAAATGAATGTGCACTATAGGAAGACCCTAAACTCCAGACCAGTCCCGCTCCTTAACAAATGTATCCAATAGGTTATAAGTTATACTAATAATTTTCCACTTCTTCTGTTTCATATTGTAAATAAAAACTGGGGAAGCCGCATGAATTCCTGGCACCACAGCGGAAAGGACAGATGTACTGCATGATGAACGCCGTAGACAGCTAACACAGAAAGTGAAAGCATCATGAAGTGTAGTGCTACGTTATTAAACTGTAATTGAACCACAATGAGTCAACAGATGCTCGAACATTGTCCACTCTAGTTTAGTGAAAATAAGCACTCACTGTACTCATGTATTAGTTGTTAAGCTCAAGAGAAAGTAATTCCTGAATTCTATCCCCTGAAGTGCGAAATGAACGTTCACTTATTGTTATAAGCAAATATGGACCAAACTTAAATATGCACATAAATGTTAATCTTGGTATTATGGAATGAAGTGACTGATGAACAAAGAATGAAAAACTTTATTTTGAAAAATGATAAATATCGGATATATGTTTATAAATGTGATTTCAATTTATGTACTTTGTACGCCAGTAACGTTATGTAAATGTCACACCAAAAATCACGAATATCTCATGAGGACATGAGGATCGAGGTAATCCTTCGGCATTCCCTCTCTCCTCATGGGAGGCAATGTGATATTCGCTATTTTTGGCTTAATTAAAACAGCAAATTCAGCCAGAAGGCAAATACTTGTTTATAAAGAATGATTAATATATAATAAGGCGTCGCATGGCGACGGTGGAATTTTCTAGATAATGTAATTCGTCGTCTTTGGGCGGCAATATAAACAGAAAAGTACGGATGGATATGCGATCCTTCACTATTTTGATCGCTGGAGAACAAATGAAGCCTTGAGCGCTAAAAAGACTTTTACTGTTTTTCTCGAGTAAGACGGACGCAGATTTGTGGCGGTCTGATCTAATTATTTTTACTAAGTAAATAAAAACGTGTTCCGTCTAAGTTTTGAGTGAAGTGAAGGAAGAAGAACTGTTGTAACTTACCGTGACGAAGCACGAGCGACACAAGAGGACAATGGCTATATAAAAGAGCGCTCAATGGACATGATATGGACATAAAAATCTACCGTCATTGTAGTATTAAGCTTAAGGTACGATATATGTTTTAGTTATAATAAATATTTGTTCTGGGAATACTGAATCATTTAGCAGTGCTCATTTCTATTATCTCCTCAGTATTATTTTCATTTTAATTATGCATTTTGCTAATATTACAGACTCCAAGATACGAAGTCCAATGTGCGTGTTACATTGATAAAAAGAAAACTGTTTTATCGTCTTCTTGCATCAGCTTTAATATTGAATTTCTCTTTTGTGTGATGTTACAGTTGTTTTTGCGCCCTTAAGAACTTTCTGGTCCCTTAGGAAATATTTTTTGTCATAACAATAACTTCACAACCGGGTATGATCGTATCTACGATCATGAAGTAATTAGAAAGACGATAACGCAACTTCTTAATCAATAGCACGCTAGTTGTGACTGCCTCAAGCCACGCGAAACCGCAAGTAAAGACTATTCACATCTCATAATGCAATATTTTATGACAATGGTCAATCCATGATTCTTACGCCAATTGTGATTGATAAAATAGTTAGTTAAATCTCAATTTCCAACTTTCCATTGAATAGCAACATAACTTCTATTTTGTAACATCACAAGTGGTGTATCGGAAACTAATACTGGTCTCACAGGGAATGCTCAAAGCACCGACTGTAAGAAGAGTCTCTATTCTTGTACGTAAGGCGGCATTGTGCCTTTTGTATTTAATTCCGATGCGATTTCTGTGTTTCATCGTCAATGTGTATGTCCAAGGAATACATTGAACCTGCAGTGGTGTATCAGAAACTAATACTTGTCTCACAGGGAATGCTCAAAGCACCGACTGTAAGAAGAGTCTCTATTCTTGTACGTAAGGCGGCATTGTGCCTTTTGTAATTAATTCCGATGCGATTTCTGTGTTTCATCGTCAATGTGTATGTCCAAGGAATACATTGAACCTTCAGTGGTGTATCAGAGACTAATACTGGTCTCACAGGAAATGCTCAAAGCACCGACTGTAAGAAGAGTCTCTATTCTTGTACTTAAGGCGGCATTGTGCCTTTTGTATTTAATTCCGATGCGATTTCTGTGTTTCATCGTCAATGTGAAGGTACAAGGAATACATTGTACCTGCAGTGGTGTATCGGAAACTAATACTGGTCTCACAGGAAAGGATCAAAGCACAGACTCTAAGAAGTCTTACTCATCTTGCCGTTAAGGCGGCATTGTTCCTTTTGTATTAAATTCCGATGTAATTTCAGTGTTTCGTCGTCAATGAGTATGTCCAAGGAATACATTGAACCTGGAGTGGTGTATCGGAAACTAATACTGGTCTCACAGGGAAAGCTCAAAGCACCGACTGTAAGAAGAGTCTCTATTCTTGCACTTATGGCGGCATTGTGCCTTTTGTATTTAATTCCGATTTAATTTCAATGTTTCATCGTCAATATGTATGTCTAAGGAATTCATTGAACCTGCAGTGGTGTATCGGAAACTAATACTGGTCTCACAGGGAATGCTCAAAGCACCGACTGTAAGAAGAGTCTCTATTCTTGCACTTATTGCGGCATTGTGCATTTTGTATTTAGTTCCGACGTGATTTAAGTGTTTCATCGTCAATGCGAAGGTCCAAGGAATACATTGAACCTGCAGTGGTGTATCGGAAACTAATACCGGTCTCACAGGAAAGGATCAAAGCACAGACTCTAAGAAGTCTCACTCATCTTGCAGTTAAGGCGGCATTGTTCCTTTTGTATTTAATTCCGATGTAATTTCAGTGTTTCATCGTCATTGAGTATGTCCAAGAAATACATTGAACCTGGAGTGGTGTATCGGAAACTAATACTGGTCTCACAGGGAATGCTCAAAGCACCGACTGTAAGAAGAGTCTCTATTCTTGTACGTAAGGCGGCATTGTGCCTTTTGTATTTAATTCCGATGCGATTTCTGTGTTTCATCGTCAATGTGTATGTCCAAGGAATACATTGAACCTGCAGTGGTGTATCAGAAACTAATACTTGTCTCACAGGGAATGCTCAAAGCACCGACTGTAAGAAGAGTCTCTATTCTTGTACGTAAGGCGGCATTGTGCCTTTTGTAATTAATTCCGATGCGATTTCTGTGTTTCATCGTCAATGTGTATGTCCAAGGAATACATTGAACCTTCAGTGGTGTATCAGAAACTAATACTGGTCTCACAGGGAATGCTCAAAGCACCGACTGTAAGAAGAGTCTCTATTCTTGTACTTAAGGCGGCATTGTGCCTTTTGTATTTAATTCCGATGCGATTTCTGTGTTTCATCGTCAATGTGAAGGTACAAGGAATACATTGTACCTGCAGTGGTGTATCGGAAACTAATACTGGTCTCACAGGGAATGCTCAAAGCACCGACTGTAAGAGGAGTCTCTATTCTTGCACTTATGGCGGCATTGTGCCATTTGTATTTAATTCCGATGTAATTTCAGTGTTTCATCGTCAATGTGTATGTCTAAGGAATAAATTGAACCTGCAGTGGTGTATCGGAAACTAATACTGGTCTCACAGGGAATGCTCAAATCACCGACTGTAAGAAGAGGCCCTATTCTTGTACTTATTGCGGCATTGTGCCTTTTGTATTTAGTTCCGATTCGATTTCTGTGTTTCATCGTCAATGCGAAGGTCCAAGGAATACATTAAACCTGCAGTGTTGTATCGGAAACTAATACTGGTCTCACAGGAAAGGATCAAAGCACAGATTCTAAGAAGTCTTACTCATCTTGCCGTTAAGGCGGCATTGTTCCTTTTGTATTAAATTCCGATGTAATTTCAGTGTTTCGTCGTCAATGAGTATGTCCAAGGAATACATTGAACCTGGAGTGGTGTATGGGAAACTAATACTGGTCTCACAGGGAAAGCTCAAAGCACTGACTGTAAGAAGAGTCTCTATTCTTGCACTTATGGCGGCATTGTGCCTTTTGTATTTAATTCCGATGTAATTTCAATGTTTCATCGTCAAAATGTATGTCTAAGGAATTCATTGAACCTGCAGTGGTGTATCGGAAACTAATACTGGTCTCACAGGGAATGCTCAAAGCACCGACTGTAAGAAGAGTCTCTATTCTTGTACTTATTGTGGCATTGTGCATTTTGTATTTAGTTCCGACGTGATTTAAGTGTTTCATCGTCAATGCGAATTTCCAAGGAATACATTGAACCTGCAGTGGTGTATCGGAAACTAATACCGGTCTCACAGGAAATGATCAAAGCAAGGACTCTAAGAAGTCTCACTCATCTTGCAGTTAAGGCGGCATTGTTCCTTTTGTATTTAATTCCGATGTAATTTCAGTGTTTCATCGTCATTGAGTATGTCCAAGAAATACATTGAACCTGGAGTGGTGTATCGGAAACTAATACTGGTCTCACAGGGAATGCTCAAAGCACCGACTGTAAGAAGAGTCTCTATTCTTGTACGTAAGGCGGCATTGTGCCTTTTGTATTTAATTCCGATGCGATTTCTGTGTTTCATCGTCAATGCGTATGTCCAAGGAATACATTGAACATGCAGTGGTGTATCAGAAACTAATACTGGTCTCACAGGGAATGCTCAAAGCACCGACTGTAAGAAGAGTCTCTATTCTTGTACTTAAGGCGGCATTGTGCCTTTTGTATTTAATTCCGATGCGATTCATGTGTTTCATCGTCAATGTGAAGGTACAAGGAATACATTGTACCTGCAGTGGAGTATCGGAAACTAATACTGGTCTCACAGGGAATGCTCAAAGCACCGACTGTAAGAAGAGTCTCTATTCTTGCACTTATGGCGGCATTGTGACGTTTGTATTTAATTCCAATGTAATTTCAGTGTTTCTTCGGCAATGTGTATGTCTAAGGAATACATTGAACCTGCAGTGGTGTATCGGAAACTAATACTGGTCTCACTGGGAAAGGTCAAAGCACCGACTGTAAGAAGAGTCTCTATTCTTGCACTTATGGCGGCATTGTGCCTTTTGTATTTAATTCCGATGTCATTTCAGTGTTTCATCGTCAATGTGTATGTCTAAGGATTTCATTGAACCTGCAGTGGTGTATCGGAAACTAATACTGGTCTCACAGGGAATGCTCAAAACACCGACTGTAAGAAGAGCCTCTATTCTTGTACTTATTGCGGAATTGTGCATTTTGTATTTAGTTCCGATGCGATTTCAGTGTTTCATCGTCAATGCGAAGGTCCATGGAATACGTTGAACCTCCAGTGGTGTATCGGAAACTAATACTGGTCTCACAGGAAAGGACCAAAGCACAGACTCAAAGAAGTCTCACCCATCTTGCAGTTAAGGCGGTATTGTTTGTTTTGTATTTAATTCCGATGTAATTTCAGTGTTTCATCGTCAATGAGTATGTCCAAGGAATACATTGAACCTGGAGTGGTGTATCGGAAACTAATACTTGTCTCACAGGGAATGCTCAAAGCACCGACTGTAAGAAGAGTCTCTATTCTTGTACGTAAGGCGGCATTGTCCCTTTTGTAATTAATTCCGTTGCGATTTCTGTGTTTCATCGTCAATGTGTATGTCCAAGGAATACATTGAACCTGCAGTGGTGTATCAGAAACTAATACTGGTCTCACAGGGAATGCTCAAAGCACCGACTGTAAGAGGAGTCTCTATTCTTGCACTTAAGGCGGCATTGTGCCATTTGTATTTAATTCCGATGTAATTACAGTGTTCCATCGTCAATGTGTATGTCTAAGGAATACATTGAACCTGCAGTGGTGTATCGGAAACTAATGCTGGTCTCACAGGGAATGCTCAAAGCAGCGACTGTAAGAAGAGGCTCTATTCTTGTACTTATTGCGGCATTGTGCCTTTTGTATTTAGTTCCGATTCGATTTCTGTGTTTCATCGTCAATGCGAAGGTCCAAGGAATACATTGAACCTGCAGTGGTGTATCGGAAACTAATACTGGTCTCACAGGAAAGGATCAAAGCACAGACTCTAAGAAGTCTTACTCATCTTGCCGTTAAGCTGGCATTGTTCCTTTTGTATTAAATTCCGATGTAATTTCAGTGTTTCATCGTCAATGAGTATGTCCAAGGAATACATTGAACCTGGTGTGGTGTATCGGAAACTAATACTGGTCTCACAGGGAAAGCTCAAAGCACCGACTGTAAGAAGAGTCTCTATTCTTGCACTTATGGCGGCATTGTGCCTATTGTATTTAATTCCGATGTAATTTCAGTGCTTCATCGTCAATGTGTATGTCTAAGGAATTCATTGAACCTGCAGTGGTGTATCGGAAACTAATACTGGTCTCACAGGGAATGCTCAAAGCACCGACTGTAAGAAGAGTCTCTATTCTTGTACTTATTGCGGCATTGTGCCGTTTGTATTTAGTTCCGATTCGATCTCTGTGTTTCATCGTCAATGTGAAGGTCCAAGGAATACATTGCACCTGCAGTGGTGTATCGGAAACTAATACTGGTCGCACAGGAAAGGATCAAAGCACAGACTCTAAGAAGTCTCATTCTTCTTGCACTTCAGGCGGCATTGTTCCTTTTGTATTTAATTCCGATGAAATTTCAGTGTTTCATCGTCAATGTGTATGTCCTAGGAATACATGGAATCAGCAGTGGTGTATCGGAAACTAATACTGGTCTCACAGGGAATGCTCAAAGCACCGACTGTAAGTAGAGTCCACATTCTTGTACTTAAGGCGGCATTGTGCCATTTGTATCTAATTCCGAAGCCATATCTGTGTTCCATCGTCAATGTGAAGGTCTAAGGAATACATTGAACCGGGAGTGGTGTATCGGAAACTAATACTGGTCTCACAGGGAATGTTCAAAGCACCGACTGTAAGAAGAGCCTCTATTCTTGTACGTAAGGCGGCATTGTGCCTTTTGTATTTAATTCCGATGCGATTTCTGTGTTTCATCGTCAATGTGTATGTCCAAGGAATACATTGAACCTGCAGTGGTGTGTCAGAAACTAATACTGGTCTCACAGGGAATGCTCAAAGCACCGACTGTAAGAAGAGTCTCTATTCTTGTACTTAAGGCGGCATTGTGCCTTTTGTATTTAATTCCGATGCGATTTTTGTGTTTCATCGTCAATGTGAAGGTACAAGGAATACATTGTACCTGCAGTGGTGTATCGGAAACTAATACTGGTCTCGCAGGGAATGCTCAAAGCACCGACTGTAAGAGGAGTCTCTATTCTTGCACTTATGGCGGCATTGTGCCATTTGTATTTAATTCCGATGTAATTTCAATGTTTCACCGCCAATGTGTATATCTAAGGAATACATTGAACCTGCAGTGGTGTATCGGAAACTAATACTGGTCTCACAGGGAACGCTCAAAGCACCGACTGTAAGAAGAGTCTCTATTCCTGTACTTAAGGCGGCATTGTGCCTTTTGTATTAAATTCCGATGCGATTTCTGTGTTTCATCGTCAATGCGAAGGTCCAAGGAATACATTGAACCTGCAGTGGTGTATCGGAAACTAATACTGGTCTAACAGGAAAGGATCAAAGCACAGACTCTAAGAAGTCTCACTCATCTTGCAGTTAAGGCGGCATTGTTCCTTTTGTATTTAATTCCGATGTAATTTCAGTGTTTCATCGTCAATGACTATGTCCAAGGAATACATTGAACCTGGAGTGGTGTATCGGAAACTAATACTGGTCTCACAGGGAATGCTATAAGCACCGACTGTAAGAAGAGTCTCTATTCTTGTACGAAAGGCGGCATTGTGCCTTTTGTATTTAATTCCGATGCGATTTCTGTGTTTCATCGTCAATGTGTATGTCCAAGGAATACATTGAACCTGCAGTGGTGTATCAGAAACTAATACTGGTCTCACAGGGAATGCTCAAAGCACCGACTGTAAGAAGAGTCTCTGTTCTTGAACTTAAAGCGGCATTGTGCCTTTTGTATTTATTTCCGATGCGATTTCTGTGTTTCATCGTCAATGTGAAGTTCCAAGGAATACATTGTACCTGCTGAGGTGTATCGGAATCTAATACTGGTCTCACAGGGAATGCTCAAAGCACCGACTGTAAGAAGAGTCTCTATTCTTGTACTTATTGCGGCATTGTGCCTTTTGTATTTATTTCCGATTCGATTTCTGTGTTTCATTGTCAATGCGAAGGTCCAAGGAATACATTGAACCTGCTGTGGTGTATCGGAAAGTAATACTGGTCTCACAGGAAAGGATCAAAGCACAGACCTTAAGAAGTCTTACTCATCTTGGCGTTAAGACGGGATTGTTCCTTTTGTATTTAATTCCGATGTAATTTCAGTGTTTCATCGTCAATGAGTATGTCCAAGGAATACATTGAACCTGGAGTGGTGTATCGGAAACTAATACTGGTCTCACAGGAAAGGATCAAAGCAAAGACTCTAAGAAAATTCACTCATCTTGCAGTTAAGGCGGCATTGTTCCTTTTGTATTTATTTCCGATGTAATTTCAGTGTTTCATCGTCAATGAGTATGTCCAAGCAATGCATTGAACCTGCAGTGGTATATCGGAAACTAATACTGGTCTCACAGGAAATGCTCAAAGCACCGACTGTAAGAAGAGACTCTATTCTTGTACTGAAGGCGGCATTATGCCTTTAGTATTTAATTCCGATGCAAATTCTGTGTTACATCGTCAATGTGAAGGTACAAGGAATACATTGTACCTGCAGTGGTGTATCGGAAACTAATATTGGTCTCACAGGGAATGCTCAAAGCACCGACTGTAAGAGGAGTCTCCATTCTTGCACTTATGGCGGCATTGTGCCATTTGTATTTAATTCCGATGTAATATCAGTGTTTCATCGTCAATGTGTATGCCTAAGGAATACATTGAACCTGCAGTGGTGTATCGGAAACTAATACTGGTCTTACAGGGAATGCTCAAAGCACCGACTGTAAGAAGAGTCTCTATTCTTGTACTTATTGCGGCATTGTGCCTTTTGTATTTAGTTCCGATTCGATCTCTGTGTTTCATCGTCAATGCGATGGTCCAAGGAATACATTGAACCTGCAATGGTGTATCGGAAACTAATACTGGTCTCACAGGAAAGGATCAAAGCACAGACTCTAAGAAGCCTCACTTATCTTGCCGTTAAGGCGGCATTGTTCCGTTTGAATTTAATTACGATGTAATTTCAGTGTTCCATCGTCAATGAGTATGTCCAAGGAATACATTGAACCTGCAGTGGTGTATCGGAAACTAATACCGGTCTCACAGGGATTGCTCAAAGCACCGAATGTAAGAAGAGTTTCTATTCTTGTACGTAGGGCGGCATTGTGCCTTTTGTATTTAATTCCGATGCGATTTCTGTGTTTCATCGTCAATGCGTATGTCCAAATAATACATTGAACCTGCAGTGGTATATCGGAAACTAATACTGGTCTCACAGGGAATGCTCAAAGCACCGACTGTAAGAAGAGTCTCTATTCCTGTACTTAAGGCGGCATTGTGCCTTTTGTATTTAATTCCGATGCGATTTCTGTGTTTCATCGTCAAGGCGAAGGTCCAAGGAATACATTGAACCTGCAGTGGTGTATCGGAGACTAATACTGGTCTCACAGGAAAGGATCAAAGCACAGACTCTAAGAAGTCTCACTCATCTTGCAGTTAAGGGGGCATTGTTCCTTTTGTATTTAATTCCGATGTAATTTCAGTGTATCATCGTCAATGAGTATGTCCAAGGATTACATTGAACCTGGAGTGGTGTATCGGAAACTAATACTGGTCTCACAGGGAATGCTCAAAGCACCGACTGTAAGAAGAGTCTCTATTCTTGTTCGAAAGGCGGCATTGTGCCTTTTGTATTTAATTCCGATGCGATTTCTGTGTTTCATCGCCAATGTGTATGTCCAAGGAATCCATTGAACCTGCAGTGGTGTATCAGAAACTAATACTGGTCTCACAGGGAATGCTCAAAGCACCGACTGTAAGAAGAGTCTCTATTCTTGTTCGAAAGGCGGCATTGTGCCTTTTGTATTTAATTCCGATGCGATTTCTGTGTTTCATCGCCAATGTGTATGTCCAAGGAATCCATTGAACCTGCAGTGGTGTATCAGAAACTAATACAGGTCTCACAGGGAATGCTCAAAGCACCGACTGTAAGAAGAGTCTCTATTCTTGCACTTATGGCGGCATTGTGCCTTTTGTATTTAATTCCGATGTAATTTCAGTGTTTCATCGTCAATGTGTATGTCCAAGGAATACATTGAACCTGGAGTGGTGTATCGGAAACTAATACTGGTCTCACAGGGAATGCTCAAAGCACAGACTGTAAGAAGAGTCTCTATTCTTGTACGAAAGGCGGCATTCTGCCTTTTGTATTAAATTCCGATGCGATTTCTGTGTTTCATCGTCAATGTGTATGTCCAAGGAATAAATTGAACCTGCAGTGGTGTATCAGAAACTAATACTGGTCTCACAGGGAATGCTCAAAGCACCGACTGTAAGAAGAGTCTCAATTCCTGTACTTAAGGCGGCATTGTGCCTTTTGTATTTAATTCCGATGCGATTTCTGTGTTTCATCGTCAATGTGAAGGTACAAGGAATACATTGTACCTGCAATAATGTATCAGAAACTAATACTGGTCTCACAGGGAATGCTCAAAGCACCGACTGTAAGAGGAGTCTCTATTCTTGCACTTATGGCGGCATTGTGCCATTTGTATTTAATTCCGATGTAATTTCAATGTTTCATCGCCAATGTGTATGTCTAAGGAATACATTGAATCTGCAGTGGTGTATCAGAAACTAATACTGGTCTCACGGGGAATGCTCAAAGCACCGACTGTAAGAAGAGTCTCTATTCTTGTACTTATTGCGGCATTGTGCTTTTTGTATTTAGTTCCGATTCCATTTCTGTGTTTCATTGTCAATGCGAAGGTCCAAGGAATACATGGAACCTGCAGTGGTGTATCGGAAACTAATACTGGTCTCACAGGGAATGCTCAAGGCACCGACTGTAAGAAGAGTCTTTACTCTTGTACTTATTGCGGCATTGTGCTTTTTGTATTTAGTTCCGATTCGATTTCTGTGTTTCACTGTCAATGCGAAGGTCCAAGGAATACATTGAACCTGCAGTGGTGTATCGGAAACTAATACTGGTCTCACAGGAAAGGATCAAAGCACAGAACTTAAGAAGTCTTACTCATCTTGCCGTTAAGGCGGCATTGTTCCTTTTGTATTTAATTCCGATGTAATTTCAGTGTTTCATCGTCAATGAGTATGTCCAAGGATTACATTGAACCTGGAGTGGTGTATCGGAAACTAATACTGGTCTCACAGGGAATGCTCAAAGCACCGACTGTAAGAAGAGTCTCTATTCTTGTTCGAAAGGCGGCATTGTGCCTTTTGTATTTAATTCCGATGCGATTTCTGTGTTTCATCGCCAATGTGTATGTCCAAGGAATCCATTGAACCTGCAGTGGTGTATCAGAAACTAATACTGGTCTCACAGGAAATGATCAAAGCACAGACCTTAAGAAGTCTTACTCATCTTGCCGTTAAGGCGGCATTGTTCCTTTTCTATATAATTCCGATGTAATTTCAGTGTTTCATCGTCAATGAGTATGTCCAAGGAATACATTGAACCTGGAGTGGTGTATCGGAAACTATTACTGGTCTCACAGGGAAAGCTCAAAGCACCGACTGTAAGAAGAGTCTCTATTCTTGCACTTATGGCGGCATTGTGCCTTTTGTATTTAATTCCGATGTAATTTCAGTGTTTCATCGTCAATGTGTATGTCTAAGGAATTCATTGAACCTGCAGTGGTGTATCGGAAACTAATACTGGTCTCACAGGGAATGCTCAAGGCACCGACTGTAAGAAGAGTCTTTACTCTTGTACTTATTGCGGTATTGTGCATTTTGTATTTAGTTCCGATGTGATTTCTGTGTTTCATCGTCAATGCGAAGGTCCAAGGAATACATTGACCTGCAGTGGTGTATCGGAAACAAATACAGGTCTCACAGGAAAGAATCAAAGAACAGACTCTAAGAAGTCTCACTTATCTTGCAGTTAAGGCGGCATTGTTCCTTTTGTATTTAATTCCGATGTAATTTCAGTGTTTCATCGTCAATGAGTATGTCCAAGGAATACATTGAACCTGGAGTGGTGTATCGGAAACTAATACTGGTCTCACAGGGAATGCTCAAAGCACCGACTGTAAGAAGAGTCTCTTTTCTTGTACGAAAGGCGGCATTGTGCCTTTTGTATTTAATTCCGATGCGATTTCTGTGTTTCATCGTCAATGTGAATGTCCAAGGAATACATTGAACCTGCAGTGGTGTATCAGAAACTAATACTGGTCTCACAGGGAATGCTCAAAGCACCGACTGTAAGAAGAGTCTCCATTCTTGTACTTAAGGCGGCATTGTGCCTTTTGTATTTAATTCCGATGCAAATTCTGTGTTTCATCGTCAATGTGAAGGTACAAGGGATACATTGTACCTGCAGTGGTGTATCGGAAACTAATACTGGTCTCACAGGGAATGCTTAAAGCACCGACTGTAAGAGAAGTCTCTATTCTTGCACTTATGGCGGCATTGTGCCATTTGTATTTAATTCCGATGTAATTTAAATGTTTCATCGCCAATGTGTATGTCTAAGGAATACATGGAACCTGCAGTGGTGTATCGGAAACTAATACTGGTCTCACAGGGAATGCTCAAAGCACCGACTGTAAGAAGAGTCTCTATTCTTGTACTTATTGCGGCATTGTGCCTTTTGTATTTAGTTCCGATTCGATTTCTGTGTTTCATTGTCAATGCGAAGGTCCAAGGAATACATTGAACCTGCAGTGGTGCATCGGAAACTAATACAGGTCTCACAGGAAAGGATCAAAGCACAGACTCTAAGAAGTCTCACTCATCTTGCAGTTAAGGCGGCACTGTTCCTTTTGTATTTAATTCCGATGTAATTTCAGTGTTTCACCGTCATTGAGTATGTCCAAGGAATACATTGAACCTGGAGTGGTGAATCGGAAACTAATACTGGTCTCACAGGGAATGCTCAAAGCACCGACTGTAAGAAGAGTCTCTTTTCATGTACGTAAGGAGGCCTTGTGCCTTTTGTATTTAATTCAGATGCGATTTATGTGTGTCATCGTCAATGCGTATGTCCAAGGAATACATTGAACCAGCAGTGGTGTATCAGAAACTAATACTGGTCTCACAGGGAATGCTCAAAGCACCGACTGTAAGAGGAGTCTCTATTCTTGTACTTAAGGCGGCATTGTGCCTTTTGTACTTAATTCCGATGCGATTTCTGTGTTTCATCGTCAATGTGTATGTCCAAGCAATACATTGAAACTGCAGTGGTGTATCGGAAACTAATACTGGTCTCACAGGAAATGCTCAAAGCACCGACTGTAAGAGGAGTCTCTATTCTTGCACTTACGTGGGAATTGTGCCATTTGTATTTAATTCCGATGTTATATCAGTGTTTCATCGTCAATGTGTATGTCTAAGGAATACATTAAACCAGCAGTGGTGTATCGGAAAATAATACTGGTCTCACAGGGAATGCTCAAAGCACCGACTGTAAGAAGAGTCTCTATTCTTGTACTTATTGCGGCATTGTGCCTTTTGTATTTAGTTCCGATTCGATCTCTGTGTTTCTTCGTCAATGCGATGGTCCAAGGAATACATTGAACCTGCAATGGTGTATCGGAAACTAATACTGGTCTCACAGGAAAGGATCAAAGCACAGACTCTAAGAAGCCTCACTTATCTTGCCGTTAAAGCGGCATTGTTCCTTTTGAATTTAATTCCGATGTAATTTCATTGTTCCATCGTCAATGAGTATGTCCAAGGAATACATTGAACCTGGTGTGGTGTATCGGAAACTAATACAGGTCTCACAGGGAATGCTCAAAGCACCGACTGTAAGAAGAGTCTCTATTCTTGTACTTATTGCGGCATTGTGCCTTTTGTATTTAATTCCGATGTAATTTCAATGTTTCATCGCCAATGTGTATGTCTAAGGAATACATTGAACCTGCAGTGGTGTATCGGAAACTAATACAGGTCTCACAGGGAATGCTCAAAGCACAGACTGTAAGAAGAGTCTCTATTCTTGTACTTATCGCGGCATTGTGCCTTTTGTATTTAGTTCCGATTCGATTTCTGTGTTTCACTGTCAATGCGAAGGTCCAAGGAATACATTGAACCTGCAGTGGTGTATCGGAAACTAATACTGGTCTCACAGGAAAGGATCAAAGCACAGAACTTAAGAAGTCTTACTCATCTTGCCGTTAAGGCGGCATTGTTCCTTTTGTATTTAATTCCGATGTAATTTCAGTGTTTCATCGTCAATGAGTATGTCCAAGGATTACATTGAACCTGGAGTGGTGTATCGGAAACTAATACTGGTCTCACAGGGAATGCTCAAAGCACCGACTGTAAGAAGAGTCTCTATTCTTGTTCGAAAGGCGGCATTGTGCCTTTTGTATTTAATTCCGATGCGATTTCTGTGTTTCATCGCCAATGTGTATGTCCAAGGAATCCATTGAACCTGCAGTGGTGTATCAGAAACTAATACTGGTCTCACAGGGAATGCTCAAAGCACCGACTGTAAGAAGAGTCTCTATTCTTGTTCGAAAGGCGGCATTGTGCCTTTTGTATTTAATTCCGATGCGATTTCTGTGTTTCATCGCCAATGTGTATGTCCAAGGAATCCATTGAACCTGCAGTGGTGTATCAGAAACTAATACAGGTCTCACAGGGAATGCTCAAAGCACCGACTGTAAGAAGAGTCTCTATTCTTGCACTTATGGCGGCATTGTGCCTTTTGTATTTAATTCCGATGTAATTTCAGTGTTTCATCGTCAATGTGTATGTCCAAGGAATACATTGAACCTGGAGTGGTGTATCGGAAACTAATACTGGTCTCACAGGGAATGCTCAAAGCACAGACTGTAAGAAGAGTCTCTATTCTTGTACGAAAGGCGGCATTGTGCCTTTTGTATTAAATTCCGATGCGATTTCTGTGTTTCATCGTCAATGTGTATGTCCAAGGAATAAATTGAACCTGCAGTGGTGTATCAGAAACTAATACTGGTCTCACAGGGAATGCTCAAAGCACCGACTGTAAGAAGAGTCTCTATTCCTGTGCTTAAGGCGGCATTGTGCCTTTTGTATTTAATTCCGATGCGATTTCTGTGTTTCATCGTCAATGTGAAGGTACAAGGAATACATTGTACCTGCAATAATGTATCAGAAACTAATACTGGTCTCACAGGGAATGCTCAAAGCACCGACTGTAAGAGGAGTCTCTATTCTTGCGCTTATGGCGGCATTGTGCCATTTGTATTTAATTCCGACGTAATTTCAATGTTTCATCGCCAATGTGTATGTCTAAGGAATACATTGAATCTGCAGTGGTGTATCAGAAACTAATACTGGTCTCACGGGGAATGCTCAAAGCACCGACTGTAAGAAGAGTCTCTATTCTTGTACTTATTGCGGCATTGTGCTTTTTGTATTTAGTTCCGATTCCATTTCTGTGTTTCATTGTCAATGCGAAGGTCCAAGGAATACATGGAACCTGCAGTGGTGTATCGGAAACTAATACTGGTCTCACAGGAAATGATCAAAGCACAGACCTTAAGAAGTCTTACTCATCTTGCCGTTAAGGCGGCATTGTTCCTTTTCTATTTAATTCCGATGTAATTTCAGTGTTTCATCGTCAATGAGTATGTCCAAGGAATACATTGAACCTGGAGTGGTGTATCGGAAACTATTACTGGTCTCACAGGGAAAGCTCAAAGCACCGACTGTAAGAAGAGCCTCTATTCTTGCACTTATGGCGGCATTGTGCCTTTTGTATTTAATTCCGATGTAATTTCAGTGTTTCATCGTCAATGTGTATGTCTAAGGAATTCATTGAACCTGCAGTGGTGTATCGGAAACTAATACTGGTCTCACAGGGAATGCTCAAGGCACCGACTGTAAGAAGAGTCTTTACTCTTGTACTTATTGCGGTATTGTGCATTTTGTATTTAGTTCCGATGTGATTTCTGTGTTTCATCGTCAATGCGAAGGTCCAAGGAATACATTGACCTGCAGTGGTGTATCGGAAACAAATACAGGTCTCACAGGAAAGAATCAAAGAACAGACTCTAAGAAGTCTCACTTATCTTGCAGTTAAGGCGGCATTGTTCCTTTTGTATTTAATTCCGATGTAATTTCAGTGTTTCATCGTCAATGAGTATGTCCAAGGAATACATTGAACCTGGAGTGGTGTATCGGAAACTAATACTGGTCTCACAGGGAATGCTCAAAGCACCGACTGTAAGAAGAGTCTCTATTCTTGTACGAAAGGCGGCATTGTGCCTTTTGTATTTAATTCCGATGCGATTTCTGTGTTTCATCGTCAATGTGTATGTCCAAGGAATACATTGAACCTGCAGTGGTGTATCAGAAACTAATACTGGTCTTACAGGGAATGCTCAAAGCACCGACTGTAAGAAGAGTCTCCATTCTTGTACTTAAGGCGGCATTGTGCCTTTTGTATTTAATTCCGATGCAAATTCTGTGTTTCATCGTCAATGTGAAGGTACAAGGGATACATTGTACCTGCAGTGGTGTATCGGAAACTAATACTGGGCTCACAGGGAATGCTTAAAGCACCGACTGTAAGAGAAGTCTCTATTCTTGCACTTATGGCGGCATTGTGCCATTTGTATTTAATTCCGATGTAATTTAAATGTTTCATCGCCAATGTGTATGTCTAAGGAATACATGGAACCTGCAGTGGTGTATCGGAAACTAATACTGGTCTCACAGGGAATGCTCAAAGCACCGACTGTAAGAAGAGTCTCTATTCTTGTACTTATTGCGGCTTTGTGCCTTTTGTATTTAGTTCCGATTCGATTTCTGTGTTTCATTGTCAATGCAAAGGTCCAAGGAATACATTGAACCTGCAGTGGTGCATCGGAAACTAATACAGGTCTCACAGGAAAGGATCAAAGCACAGACTCTAAGAAGTCTCACTCATCTTGCAGTTAAGGCGGCACTGTTCCTTTTGTATTTAATTCCGATGTAATTTCAGTGTTTCACCGTCATTGAGTATGTCCAAGGAATACATTGAACCTGGAGTGGTGAATCGGAAACTAATACTGGTCTCACAGGGAATGCTCAAAGCACCGACTGTAAGAAGAGTCTCTTTTCTTGTACGTAAGGAGGCCTTGTGCCTTTTGTATTTAATTCAGATGCGATTTATGTGTGTCATCGTCAATGCGTATGTCCAAGGAATACATTGAACCAGCAGTGGTGTATCAGAAACTAATACTGGTCTCACAGGGAATGCTCAAAGCACCGACTGTAAGAGGAGTCTCTATTCTTGTACTTAAGGCGGCATTGTGCCTTTTGTACTTAATTCCGATGCGATTTCTGTGTTTCATCGTCAATGTGTATGTCCAAGCAATACATTGAACCTGCAGTGGTGTATCGGAAACTAATACTGGTCTCACAGGAAATGCTCAAAGCACCGACTGTAAGAAGAGACTCTATTCTTGTACAGAAGGCTGCATTATGCCTTTAGTATTTAATTCCGATGCAAATTCTGTGTTTCATCGTCAATGTGAAGGTACAAGGAATATATTGTACCTGCAGTGGTGTATCGGAAACTAATATTGGTCTCACAGGGAATGCTCAAAGCACCGACTGTAAGAGGAGTCTCTATTCTTGCACTTATGTGGGCATTGTGCCATTTGTATTTAATTCCGATGTTATATCAGTGTTTCATCGTCAATGTGTATGTCTAAGGAATACATTAAACCAGCAGTGGTGTATCGGAAAATAATACTGGTCTCACAGGGAATGCTCAAAGCACCGACTGTAAGAAGAGTCTCTATTCTTGTACTTATTGCGGCATTGTGCCTTTTGTATTTAGTTCCGATTCGATCTCTGTGTTTCTTCGTCAATGCGATGGTCCAAGGAATACATTGAACCTGCAATGGTGTATCGGAAACTAATACTGGTCTCACAGGAAAGGATCAAAGCACAGACTCTAAGAAGCCTCACTTATCTTGCCGTTAAAGCGGCATTGTTCCTTTTGAATTTAATTCCGATGTAATTTCATTGTTCCATCGTCAATGAGTATGTCCAAGGAATACATTGAACCTGGTGTGGTGTATCGGAAACTAATACTGGTCTCACAGGGAATGCTCAAAGCACCGACTGTAAGATGAGCCTCTATTCTTGTACG
Organism: Schistocerca serialis cubense; assembly: GCF_023864345.2. Taxonomy (NCBI): domain Eukaryota; kingdom Metazoa; phylum Arthropoda; class Insecta; order Orthoptera; family Acrididae; genus Schistocerca; species Schistocerca serialis. The sequence goes on from NC_064643.1 coordinate 27,189,629, forward strand.
TAAGGCGGCATTGTGCCTTTTGTATTTAATTCCGATGCGATTTCTATGTTTCATCGTCAGTGTGTATGTCCAAGCAATACATTGAACCTGCAGTGGTGTATCGGAAACTAATACTGGTCTCACAGGAAATGCTCAAAGCACCGACTGTAAGAAGAGACTCTATTCTTGAACTGAAGGCGGCATTATGCCTTTAGTATTTAATTCCGATGCGAATTCTGTGTTTCATCGTCAAAGTGAAGGTCCAAGGAATACATTGAACCTGCAGTGGTGTATCGGAAACTAATACTGGTCTCACAGGGAAAGCTCAAAGAACCGACTGTAAGAAGAGTCTCTATTCTTGTACTTAAGGCGGCATTGTGCCTTTTGTATTTGATTCCGATGCGATTTCTGTGTTTCATCGTCAATGTGAAGGTCCAAGGAATACATTGAACCTGCAGTGGTGTATCGGATACTATTACTGGTCTCACAGCCAATGCTCAAAGCACCGACTGTAAGAAGGGTCTCTATTCTAGCACTTATGGCGGCATTGTGCCTTTTGAGTTTAATTCCGATGCGATTTCTGTGTTTCATTGTCAATGTGCATGTCTAAGGAATACATTGAACCTGCAGTGGTGTATCGGAAACTAATACCGGTCTCACAGGGAATGCTCAAAGCACCGAATGTAAGAAGAGTCTCTATTCTTGTACGTAGGGCGACATTGTGCCATTTGTATTTAATTCCGATGCGATTTCTGTGTTTCATCGTCAATGCGTATGTCCAAGGAATACATTGAACCTGCAGTGGTATATCGGAAACTAATACTGGTCTCACAGGGAATGCTCAAAGCACCGACTGTAAGAAGAGTCTCTATTCCTGTACTTAAGGCGGCATTGTGCCTTTTGTATTTAATTCCGATGCGATTTCAGTGTTTCATCGTCAATGCGAAGGTCCAAGGAATACATTGAACCTGCAGTAGTGTATCGGAAACTAATATTGGTCTCACAGGAAAGGATCAAAGCACAGACTCTAAGAATTCTCACTCATCTTGCAGTTAAGGCGGCATTGTTCCTTTTGTATTTAATTCCGATGTAATTTCAGTGTTTCATCGTCAATGAGTATGTCCAAGGAAGATATTGAACCTGGAGTGGTGTATCGGAAACTAATACTGGTCTCACAGGGAATGCTCAAAGCACCGACTGTAAGAAGAGTCTCTATTCTTGTACGAAAGGGGGCATTGTGCCTTTTGTATTTAATTCCGATGCGATTTCTGTGTTTCATCGTCAATGTGTATGTCCAAGGAATACATTGAACCTGCAGTGGTGTGTCAGAAACTAATACTGGTCTCACAGGGAATGCTCAAAGCACCGACTGTAAGAAGAGTCTCTATTCTTGTACTTAAAGCGGCATTGTGCCTTTTGTATTTAATTCCGATGCGATTTCTGTGTATCATCGTCAATGTGAAGTTCCAAGGAATACATTGTACCTGCTGAGGTGTTTCGGAATCTAATACTGGTCTCACAGGGAATGCTCAAAGCACCGACTGTAAGAAGAATCGCTATTCTTGTACTTATTGCGGCATTGAGCCTTTTGTATTTATATCCGATTCGATTTCTGTGTTTCATTGTCAATGCGAAGGTCCAAGGAAAACATTGAACCTGTAGTGGTGTATCGGAAACTAATACTGGTCTCACAGGGAAAGCTCAAAGAACCGACTGTAAGAAGAGTCTCTATTCTAGTACTTAAGGCGGCATTGTGCCTTTTGTATTTGATTCCGATGCGATTTCTATGTTTCATCGTCAATGTGAAGGTCCAAGGAATACATTGAACCTGCAGTGGTGTATCGGATACTATTACTGGTCTCACAGGCAATGCTCAAAGCACCGACTGTAAGAAGGGTCTCTATTCTGGCACTTATGGCGGCATTGTGCCTTTTGAGTTTAATTCCGATGCGATTTCTGTGTTTCATCGTCAATGCGTATGTCCAAGGAATACATTGAACCTGCAGTGGTATTTCGGAAACTAATACTGGTCTCACAGGGAATGCTCAAAGCACCGACTGTAAGAAGAGTCTCTATTCCTGTACTTAAGGCGGCATTGTGCCTTTTGTATTTAATTCCGATGCGATTTCTGTGTTTCATCGTCAATGCGAAGGTCCAAGGAATACATTGAACCTGCAGTGGTGTATCGGAAACTAATACTGGTCCCACAGGGAATGCTCAAAGCACCGACTGTAAGAAGAATCTCTATTCTTGTACTTATTGCGGCATTGAGCCTTTTGTATTTAGTTTCGATTCGATTTCTGTGTTTCATTGTCAATGCGAAGGTCCAAGGAATACATTGAACCTGCAGTGGTGTATCGGAAACTAATACTGGTCTCACACGGAATGCTCAAAGCACCGACTGTAAGAAGAGTCTCTATTCTTGTACTTAAAGCGGCATTGTGCCTATTTGTATTTAATTCCGATGCGATTTCTGTGTTTAATCGTCAGTGTGAAGTTCGAAGGAATACATTGTACCTGCTGAGGTGTATCGGAATCTAATACTGGTCTCACTGGGAATGCTCAAAGCACCGACTGTAAGAAGAATCTCTATTCTTGTACTTATTGCGGCATTGAGCCTTTTGTATTTAGTTTCGATTCGATTTCTGTGTTTCATTGTCAATGCGAAGGTCCAAGGAATACATTGAACCTGCAGTGGTGGTTCAGAAACTAATACTGGTCTCACAGGGAATGCTCAAAGCACCGACTGTAAGAAGAGTCTCCACTCTTGTACTTAAAAAGGCATTGTGCCTTTTGTATGTAATTCCGATGCGATTTCTGTGTTTCATCGTCAATGTGAAGTTCGAAGGAATACATTGTACCTGCTGAGGTGTATCGGAATCTAATACTGGTCTTACTGGGAATGCTCAAAGCACCGACTGTAAGAAGAATCTCTATTCTTGTACTTATTGCGGCATTGAGCCTTTTGTATTTAGTTTCGATTCGATTACTGTGTTTCATTGTCAATGCGAAGGTCCAAGGAATACATTGAACCTGCAGTGGTGTATCGGAAACTAATACTTGTCTCACAGGAAAGGATGAAAGCACAGACCTTAAGAAGTCTTACTCATCTTGCCGTTAAGGCGGCATTGTTCCTTTTGTATTTAATTCCGATGTAATTTCAGTGTTTCATCGTCAATGAGTATGTCCAAGGAATACATTGAACCTGGAGTGGTGTATCGGAAACTAATACTGGTCCCACAGGTAAGGATCAAAGCACAGACTCTAAGAAGTCTCACTCATCTTGCAGTTAAGGCGGCATTGTTCCTTTTGTATTTAATTCCGATGTAATTTCAGTGTTTCATCGTCAATGAGTATGTCCAAGCAATACATTGAACCTGCAGTGGTGTATCGGAAAGTAATACTGGTCTCACAGGAAATGCTCAAAGCACCGACTGTAAGAAGAGACTCTTTTCTTGTACTGAAGGCGGCATTATGCCTTTAGTATTTAATTCCGATGCAAATTCTGTGTTTCATCGTCAATGTGAAGGTACAAGGAATACATTGTACCTGCAGTGGTGTATCGGAAACTAATATTGGTCTCACACGGAATGCTCAAAGCACCGACTGTAAGAGGAGTCTCTAATCTTGCACTTATGGCGGCATTGTGCCATTTGTATTTAATTCCGATGTAATGTCAGTGTTTCATCGTCAATGTGTATGTCTAAGGAATACATTGAACCTGCAGTGGTGTATCGGAAACTAATACTGGTCTCACAGGGAATGCTCAAAGCACCGACTGTAAGAGGAGTCTCTGTTCTTGTACTTACTGCGGCATTGTGCCTTTTGTAGTTAGTTCCGATTCGATCTCTGTGTTTCATCGTCAATGCGATGGTCCAAGGAATACATTGAACCTGCAATGGTGTATCGGAAACTAATACTGGTCTCACAGGAAAGGATCAAAGCACAGACTCTAAGAAGCCTCACTTATCTTGCCGTTAAGGCGACATTGTTCCTTTTGAATTTAATTCCGATGTAATTTCAGTTTTCCATCGTCAATGAGTATGTCCAAGGAATACATTGAACCTGGTGTGGGGTATCGGAAACTAATACTGGTCTCACAGGGAATGCTCAAAGCACCGACTGTAAGATGAGTCTCTATTCTTGTACGTAAGGCGGCATTGTGCCTTTTGTATTTAATTCCGATGCGATTTCTATGTTTCTTCGTCAGTGTGTATGTCCAAGCAATACATTGAACCTGCAGTGGTGTATCATAAACTAATACTGGTCTCACAGGGAATGCTCAAAGCACCGACTGTAAGAAGAGTCTCTATTCCTGTACTTAAGGCGGCATTGTGCCTTTTGTATTTAATTCCGATGCGATTTCTGTGTTTCATCGTCAATGCGAAGGTCCAAGGAATACATTGAACCTGCAGTAGTGTATCGGAAACTAATATTGGTCTCACAGGAAAGGATCAAAGCACAGACTCTAAGAAGTCTCACTCATCTTGCAGTTAAGGCGGCATTGTTCCTTTTGTATTTAATTCCGATGTAATTTCAGTGTTTCATCGTCAATGAGTATGTCCGAGGAATACATTGAACAAGGAGTGGTGTATCGGAAACTAATACTGGTCTCACAGGGAATGCTCAAAGCACTGACTGTAAGAAGAGTCTCTATTCTTGTACGAAACGCGGCGTTGTGCCTTTTGTATTTAATTCCGATGCGATTTCTGTGTTTCATCGTCAATGTGTATGTCCAAGGAATACATTGAACCAGCAGTGGTGTATCAGAAACTAATACTGGTCTCACAGGGAATGCTCAAAGCACCGACTGTAAGAAGAGTCTCTATTCTTGTACTTAAAGCGGTATTGTGCCTTTTGTATTTAATTCCGATGCGATTTCTGTGTTTCATCGTCAATTTGAAGCTCCAAGGAATAGATTGTACCTGCTGAGGTGTATCGGAATCTAATACTGGTCTCACACGGAATGCTCAAAGCACCGACTGTAAGAGGAGTCTCTATTCTTGCACTTATGGCGGCATTGTGCCATTTGTTTTTAATTCCGATGTAATATCAGTGTTTCATCGTCAATGTGTATGTCTAAGGAATACATTGAACCTGAAGTGGTGTATCGGAAACTAATACTGGTCTCACAGGGAATGCTCAAAGCACCGACTGTAAGAAGAGTCTCTGTTCTTGTACTTACTGCGGCATTGTGCCTTTTGTAGTTAGTTCCGATTCGATCTCTGTGTTTCATCGTCAATGCGATGGTCCAAGGAATACATTGAACCTGCAGTGGTGTATCGGATACTATTGCTGGTCTCACAGGCAATGCTCAATGCACCGACTCTAAGAAGGGTCTCTATTCTGGCACTTATGGCGGCATTGTGCCTTTTGAGTTTAATTCCGATGCGATTTCTGTGTTTCATTGTCAATGTGTATGTCTAAGGAATACATTGAACCTGCAGTGGTGTATCGGAAACTAATACCGGTCTCACAGGGAATGCTCAAAGCACCAAATGTAAGAAGAGTCTCTATTCGTGTACGTAGGGCGGCATTGTGCCATTTGTATTTAATTCCGATGCGATTTCTGTGTTTCATCGTCAATGCGTATGTCCAAGGAATACATTGAACCTGCAGTGGTGTATCGGAAACTAATACTGGTCTCACAGGAAATGCTCAAAGCACCGACTGTAAGAAGAGACTCTATTCTTGTACTGAAGGCTGCATTATGCCTTTAGTTTTTAATTCCGATGCAAATTCTGTGTTTCATCGTCAATGTGAAGGTACAAGGAATGCATTGTACCTGCAGTGGTGTATCGGAAACTAATATTGGTCTCACACGGAATGCTCAAAGCACCGACTGTAAGAGGAGTCTCTATTCTTGCACTTATGGCGGCATTGTGCCATTTGTATTTAATTCCGATGTAATATCAGTGTTTCATCGTCAATGTGTATGTCTGAGGAATACATTGAACCTGCAGTGGTGTATCGGAAACTAATACTGGTCTCACAGGGAATGCTCAAAGCACCGACTGTAAGAAGAGAATCTATTCTTGTACTTACTGCGGCATTGTGCCTTTTGTAGTTAGTTCCGATTCGATCTCTGTGTTTCATCGTCAATGCGATGGTCCAAGGAATACATTGAACCTGCAATGGTGTATCGGAAACTAATACTGGTCTCACAGGAAAGGATCAAAGCACAGACTCTAAGAAGCCTCACTTATCTTGCCGTTAATTCGACATTGTTCCTTTTGAACTTAATTCCGATGTAATTTCAGTGTTCCATCGTCAATGAGTATGTCCAAGGAATACATTGAACCTGGTGTGGTGTATCGGAAACTAATACTGGTCTCACAGGGAATGCTCAAAGCACCGACTGTAAGATGAGTCTCTATTCTTGTACGTAAGGCGGCATTGTGCCTTTTGTATTTAATTCCGATGCGATTTCTATGTTTCATCGTCAGTGTGTATATCCAAGCAATACAATGAACCTGCAGTGGTGTATCGGAAACTAATACTGGTCTCACAGAAAATGCTCAAAGCACCGACTGTAAGAAGAGACTCTATTCTTGTACTGAAGGCAGCATTATGCCTTCAGTATTTAACTCCGATGCGAATTCTGTGTTTCATCGTCAATGTGAAGGTCCAAGGAATACATTGATCCTGCAGTGGTGTATCGGAAACTAATACTGGTCTCACAGGGAAAGCTCAAAGAACCGACTGTAAGAAGAGTCTCTATTCTTGTACTTAAGGCGGCATTGTGCCTTTTGTATTTGATTCCGATGCGATTTCTGTGTTTCATCGTCAATGTGAAGGTCCAAGGAACACATTGAACCTGCAGTGGTGCAACGGATACTATTACTGGTCTCACAGGCAATGCTCAAAGCACCGACTGTAAGAAGAGTCTCTATTCTTGTACTTAAGGCGGCATTGTGCCTTTTGCATTAAATTCCGATGCGATTTCTGTGTTTCATCGTCAATGTGAAGGTACAAGGAATACATTGTACCTGCAGTGGTGTATCGGACACTAATACTGATCTCACAGGGAATGCTCAAAGCACCGACTGTAAGAGGAGTCCCTATACTTGCACTTATGGTGGCATTGTGCCTTTTGTATTTAATTCCAATGTAATTTCAGCGTTTCATCGTCAATGTGTATGTCTAAGGAATACATTGAACCTGCAGTGGTGTATCGGAAACTAATACTGGTCTCACAGGAAATGCTCAAAGCACCGACTGTAAGAAGAGTCTCTATTCTTGTGCTTATTGCGGCATTGTGCCTTTTGTATTAATTCCGAGGCGATTTCTGTGTTTCATCGTCAATGTGAAGTTCCAAGGAATATATTGTACCTGCTGAGGTGTATCGGAATCTAATACTGGTCTCACAGGGAATGCTCAAAGCACCGACTGTAAGAAGAGTCTCTATTCTTGTACTCATTGCGGCATTGTGCATTTTGTATTTAGTTCCGATTCGATTTCTGTGTTTCATTGTCAATGCGAAGGTCCAAGGAATACATTGAACCTGCAGTGGTGTATCGGAAACTAATACTGGTCTCACAGGAAAGGATCAAAGCACAGACCTTAAGAAGTCTTACTCATCTTGCCGTTAAGGCGGCATTGTTCCTTTTGTATTTAATTCCGATGTAATTTCAGTGTTTCATCGTCAATGAGTATGTCCAAGGAATACATTGAACCTGGAGTGGTGTATCGGAAACTAATACTGGTCCCACAGGAAAGGATCAAAGCACAGACTCTAAGAAGTCTCACTCATCTTGCAGTTAAGGCGGCATTGTTCCTTTTGTATTTAATTCCGATGTAATTTCAGTGTTTCATCGTCAATGAGTATGTCCAAGCAATACATTGAACCTGCAGTGGTGTATCGGAAACTAATACTGGTCTCACAGGGAATGCTCAAAGCACCGACTGTAAGATGAGTCTCTATTCTTGTACGTAAGGCGGCATTGTGCCTTTTATATTTAATTCCGATGCGATTTCTATGTTTCATCGTCAGTGTGTATGTCCAAGGAATACATTGAACCTGCAGTGGTGTATCGGAAACTAATACTGGTCTCACAGGGAAAGCTCAAAGAACCGACTGTAAGAAGAGTCTCTCTTCTTGTACTTAAGGCGGCATTGTGCCTTTTGTATTTGATTCCAATGCGATTTCTGTGTTTCATCGTCAATGTGAAGGTCCAAGGAATACATTGAACCTGCAGTGGTGTATCGGATACTATTACTGGTCTCACAGGCAATGCTCAAGGCACCGACTGTAAGAAGAGTCTCTATTCTTGTACTTAAGGCGGCATTGTGCCTTTTGTATTTAATTCCGATGCGATTTCTGTGTTTCGTCGTCATTGTGAAGGTACAAGGAATACATTGTACCTGCAGTGGTGTATCGGAAACTAATATTGGTCTCACACGGAATGCTCAAAGCACCGACTGTAAGAGGAGTCTCTATTCTTGCACTTATGGCGGCATTGTGCCATTTGTATTTAATTCCGATGTAATATCAGTGTTTCATCGTCAATGTGTATGTCTAAGGAATACATTGAACCTCCAGTGGTGTATCGGAAACTAATACTGGTCTCACAGGGAATGCTCAAAGCACCGACTGTAAGAAGAGTCTCTATTCTTGTACTTACTGCGGCATTGTGCTTTTTGTATTTAGTTCCGATTCGATCTCTGTGTTTCATCGTCAATGCGATGGTACAAGGAATACATTGAACCTGCAATGGTGTATCGGAAACTAACACTCGTCTCACAGGAAAGGATCAAAGCACAGACTCTAAGAAGCCTCACTTATCTTGCCGTTAAGGCGGCATTGTTCCTTTTGAATTTAATTGCGATGTAATCTCAGTGTTCCATCGTCAATGAGTATGTCCAAGGAATACATTGAACCTGGTGTGGTGTATCGGAAACTAATACTGGTCTCACAGGGAATGCTCAAAGCACCGACTGTAAGATGAGTCTCTATTCTTGTACGTAAGGCGGCATTGTGCCTTTTGTATTTAATTCCGATGCGATTTCTATGTTTCATCGTCAGTGTGTATGTCCAAGCAATACATTGAACCTGCAGTGGTGTATCGGAAACTAATACTGGTCTAACAGGAAATGCTCAAAGCACCAACTGTAAGAAGAGACTCTATTCTTGTACTGAAGGCGGCATTATGCCTTTAGTATTTAATTCCGATGCCAATTCTGTGTTTCATCGTCAATGTGAAGGTCCAAGGAATACATTGATCCTGCAGTGGTGTATCGGAAACTAATACTGGTCTCAAAGGGAAAGCTCAAAGAACCGACTGTAAGAAGAGTCTCTATTCTTGTACTTAAGGCGGCATTGTGCCTTTTGTAATTGATTCCGATGCGATTTCTGTGTTTCATCGTCAATGTGAAGGTCCAAGGAATACATTGAACCTTCAGTGGTGTATCGGATACTATTACTGGTCTCACAGGCAATGCTCAAAGCACCGACTGTAAGAAGAGTTTCTATTCTTGTACTTAAGGCGGCATTGTGCCTTTTGCATTTAATTCCGATGCGATTTCTGTGTTTCATCGTCAATGTGAAGGTACAAGGAATACATTGTACCTGCAGTGGTGTATCGGAAACTAATACTGATCTCACAGGGAATGCTCAAAGCACCGACTGTAAGAAGAGTCTCCATTCTTGTACTTATTGCGGCATTGTGCCTTTTGTATTTAGTTCCGATTCGATTTCTGTGCTTCATTGTCAATGCGAAGGTCCAAGGAATACATTGAACCTGTAGTGGTGTATCGGAAACTAATACTGGTTTCACAGGAAAGGATCAAAGCACAGACTCTAAGAAGTCTCACTCATCTTGCAGTTAAGGCGGCATTGTTCCTTTTGTATTTAATTCCGATGTAATTTCAGTGTTTCATCGTCAATGAGTATGTCCAAGCAATACATTGAACCTGCAGTGGTGTATCAGAAACTAATACTGGTCTCACAGGGAATGCTCAAAGCACCGACTGTAAGATTAGTCTCTATTCTTGTACGTAAGGCGGCATTGTGCCTTTTGTATTTAATTCCGATGCGATTTCTATGTTTCATCGTCAGTGTGTATGTCCAAGCAATACATTGAACCTGCAGTGGTGTATCGGAAACTAATACTGGTCTCACAGGAAATGCTCAAAGCACCAACTGTAAGAAGAGACTCTATTCTTGTACTGAAGGCGGCATTATGCCTTTAGTATTTAATTCCGATGCGAATTCTGTGTTTCATCGTCAATGTGAAGGTCCAAGAAATACATTGATCCTGCAGTGGTGTATCGGAAACTAATACTGGTCTCACAGGGAAAGCTCAAAGAACCGACTGTAAGAAGAGTCTCTATTCTTGTGCTTATTGCGGCATTGTGCCTTTTGTATTAATTCCGAGGCGATTTCTGTGTCTCATCGTCATTGTGAAGTTACAAGGGATACATTGTACCTGCTGAGGTGTATCGGAATCTAATACTGGTCTCACAGGGAATGCTCAAAGCACCGACTGTAAGAGGAGTCTCTATACTTGCACTTATGGTGGCATTGTGCCTTTTGTTTTTAATTCCAATGTAATTTCAGTGTTTCATCGTCAATGTGTATGTCTAAGGAATACATTGAACCTGCAGTGGTGTATCGGAAACTAATACTGGTCCCACAGGAAAGGATCAAAGCACAGACTCTAAGAAGTCTCACTCATCTTGCAGTTAAGGCGGCATTGTTCCTTTTGTATTTAATTCCGATGTAATTTCATTGTTTCATCGTCAATGAGTATGTCCAAGCAATACATTGAACCTGCAGTGGTGTATCGGAAACTAATACTGGTCTCACAGGAAATGCTCAAAGCACCGACTGTAAGAAGAGACTCTATTCTTGTACTGAAGGCGGCATTATGCCTTTAGTATTTAATTCCGATGCAAATTCTGTGTTTCATCCTCAATGTGAAGGTACAAGGAATACATTGTACCTGCAGTAGTGTATCGGAAACTAATATTGGTCTCACACGGAATGCTCAAAGCACCGACTGTAAGAGGAGTCTCTATTCTTGCACTTATGGCGGCATTGTGCCATTTGTATTTAATTCCGATGTAATATCAGTGTTTCATCGTCAATGTGTATGTCTACGGAATACATTGAACCTGCAGTGGTGTATCGGAAACTAATACTGGTCTCACAGGGAATGCTCAAATCACCGACTGTAAGAAGAGTCTCTATTCTTGTACACACTGCGGCATTGTGCCTTTTGTATTTAGTTCCGATTCGATCTCTGTGTTTCATCGTCAATGCGATGGTCCAAGGAATACATTGAACCTGCAATGGTGTATCGGAAACTAATACTGGTCTCACAGGAAAGGATCAAAGCACAGACTCTAAGAAGCCTCACTTATCTTGCCGTTAAGGCGGCATTGTTCCTTTTGAATTTAATTCCGATGTAATTTCAGTGTTCCATCGTCAATGAGTATGTCCAAGGAATACATTAACCTGGTGTGGTGTATCGGAAACTAATACTAGTCTCACAGGGAATGCTCAAAGCACCGACTGTAAGATGAGTCACTATTCTTCTACATAAGGCGGCATTGTGCCTTTAGTATTTAATTCCGATGCGATTTCTATGTTTCATCGTCAGTGTGTATGTCCAAGCAATACATTGAACCTGCAGTGGTGTATCGGAAACTAATACTGGTCTCACAGGAAATGCTCAAAGCACCGACTGTAAGAAGAAACTCTATTCTTGTACTGAAGGCGGCATTATGCCTTTAGTATTTAATTCCGATGCGAATTCTGTGTTTCATCGTCAATGTGAAGGTCCAAGGAATACATTGATCCTGCAGTGGTGTATCGGAAACTAATACTGGTCTCACAGGGAAAGCTCAAAGAACCGACTGTAAGAAGAGTCTCTATTCTTGTACTTAAGGCGGCATTGTGCCTATTGTATTTGATTCCGATGCGATTTCTGTGTTTCATCGTCAATCTGAAGGTCCAAGGAATACATTGAACCTGCAGTGGTGTATCGGATACTATTACTGGTCTCACAGGCAATGCTCAAAGCACCGACTGTAAGAAGAGTCTCTATTCTTGTACTTAAGGCGGCATTGTGCCTTTTGCATTTAATTCCGATGCGATTTCTGTGTTTCATCGTCAATGTGAAGGTACAAGGAATACATTGTACATGCAGTGGTGTATCGGTAACTAATACTGATTTCACAGGGAATGCTCAAAGCACCGACTGTAAGAGGAGTCTCTATACTTGCACTTATGGTGGCATTGTGCCTTTTGTATTTAATTCCAATGTAATTTCAGTGTCTCATCGTCAATGTGTATGTCTAAGGAATACATTGAACCTGCAGTGGTGTATCGGAAACTAATACTGGTCTCACAGGAAATGCTCAAAGCACCGACTGTAAGAAGAGTCTCTATTCTTGTGCTTATTGCGGCATTGTGCCTTTTGTATTAATTCCGAGGCGATTTCTGTGTTTTATCGTCAACGCGTATGTCCAAGGAATCCATTGAACCTGCAGTGGTGTATCGGAAACTAATACTGGTCTCACAGGGAATGCTCAAAGCATCGACTGTAGGAAGAGTCTCAATTCTTGTACTTAAGGCGGCATTGTGCCTTTTGTATTTAATTCCGATGCGATTTCTGTGTTTCATCGTCAATGTGAAGTTCCAAGGAATACATTGTACATGCTGAGGTGTATCGGAAACTAATACTGGTCTCACAGGGAATGCTCAAAGCACCGACTGTAAGAAGGGTCTCTATTCTGGCACTTATGGCGGCATTGTGCCTTTTGTGTTCAATTCCGATGCGATTTCTGTGTTTCATTGTCAATGTGTATGTCTAAGGAATACATTGAACCAGCAGTGGTGTATCGGAAACTAATACCGGTCTCACAGGGAATGCTCAAAGCACCGAATGTAAGAAGAGTCTCTATTCTTTTACGTAGGGCGGCATTGTGCCTTTTGTATTTAATTCCGATGCGATTCCTGTGTTTCATCGTCAATGCGTATGTCCAAGGAATACGTTGAACCTGCAGTGGTATATCGGAAACTAATACTGGTCTCACAGGGAATGCTCAAAGCACCGACTGTAAGAAGAGTCTCTATTCCTGTACTTAAGGCGACATTGCGCCTTTTGTATTTAATTCCGATGCAATTTCTGTGTTTCATCGTCAATGCGAAGGTCCAAGGAATACAATGAACCTGCAGTGGTGTATCGGAAACTAATACTGGTCTCACAGGAAAGGATCAAAGCACAGACTCTAAGAAGTCTCACTCATCTTGCAGTTAAGGCGGCATTGTTCCTTTTGTATTTAATTCCGATGTAATTTCAGTGTTTCATCGTCAATGAGTATGTCCAAGGAATACATTGAGAATGGAGTGGTGTATCGGAAACTAATACTGGTCTCACAGGGAATGCTCAAAGCACCGGCTGTAAGAAGAGTCACTATTCTTGTACTTATTGCGGCATTGTGCCTTTTGTATTTAGTTGCGATTCGATTTCTGTGTTTCATTGTCAATGCGAAGGTCCAAGGAATACATTGAACCTGCAGTGGTGTATCGGAAACTAATCCTGGTCTCACAGGAAAGGATCAAAGCACAGACCTTAAGAAGTCTTACTCATCTTGCCGTTAAGGCGGCATTGTTCCTTTTGCATTTAATTCCGATGTAATTTCAGTGTTTCATCGGCAATGAGTATGTCCAAGGAATACATTGAACCTGGAGTGGTGTATCGGAAACTAATACTGGTCCCACAGGAAAGGATCAAAGCACAGACTCTAAGAAGTCTCACTCATCTTGCAGTTAAAGCGGCATTGTTCCTTTTGTATTTAATTCCGATGTAATTTCAGTGTTTCATCGTCAATGAGTATGTCCAAGCAATACATTGAACCTGCAATGGTGTATCGGAAACTAATACTGGTCTCACAGGGAACGCTCAAGGCACCGACTGTAAGAAGAGTCTCTACTCTTGTACTTATTGCGTTATTGTGCATTTTGTATTTAGTTCCGATGTGATTTCTGTGTTTCATCGTCAATGCGAAGGTCCAAGGAATACATTGAACCTGCAGTGGTGTATCAGAAACTAATACAGGTCTCACAGGAAAGGATCAAAGCACAGACTCTAAGAAGTCTCACTCATCTTGCAGTTAAGGCCTCACTGTTCCTTTAGTATTTAATTCCGATTTAATTTCAGTGTTTCATCGTCATTGAGTATGTCCAAGGAATACATTGAACCTGGAGTGGTGTATCGGAAACTAATACTGGTCTCACAGGGAATGCTCAAAGCACCGACTGTAAGAAGAGTCTCTATTCTTGTACGTAAGGCGGCATTGTGCCTTTTGTATTTAATTCAGATGCGATTTATGTGTGTCATCGTCAATGCGTATGTCCAAGGAATACATTGAACCAGCAGTGGTGTATCAGAAACTAATACTGGTCTCACAGGGAATGCTCAAAGCACCGAATGTAAGAAGAGTCTCTATTCTTGTACTTAAGGCGGCATTGTGCCTTTTGTATTTAATTCCGATGCGATTTCTGTGTTTCATCGTCAATGTGTATGTCCAAGCAATACATTGGACCTGCAGTTGTGTATCGGAAACTAATACTGGTCTCCCAGGAAATGCTCAAAGCACCGACTGTAAGAAGAGACTCTATTCTTGTACTGAAGGCTGCATTATGCCTTTAGTATTTAATTCCGATGCAAATTCTGTGTTTCATCGTCAATGTGAAGGTACAAGGAATACATTGTACCTGCAGTGGTGTATCGGAAACTAATATTGGTCGCACACGGAATGCTCAAACACCGACTGTAAGAGGACTCTCTATTCTTGCACTTATGGCGGCATTGTGCCATTTGTATTTAATTCCGATGTAATATTAGTGTTTCATCGTCAATGCGTATGTCTAAGGAATACATTGAACCTTGAGTGGTGTATCGGAAACTAATACTGGTCTCACAGGGAATGCTCAAAGCACCGACTGTAAGAAGAGTCTCTATTCTTGTACTTATTGCGGCATTGTGCCTTTTGTATTTAGTTCCGATTCGATCTCTGTGTTTCATCGTCAAAGCGATGGTCCAAGGAATACATTGAACCTGCAATGGTGTATCGGAAACTAATACTGGTCTCACAAGAAAAGATCAAAGCACAGTCTCTAAGAAGCCTCACTTATCTTGCCGTTAAGGCGGCATTGTTCCTATTGAATTTAATTCCGATGTAATTTACGAGTTCCATCGTCAATGAGTATGTCCAAGGAATACATTGAACCTGGAGTGGTGTATCGGAAACTAATACTGGTCTCACAGGGAATGCTCAAAGCACCGACTGTAAAATGAGTCTCTATTCTTGTACGTAAGGCGGCATTGTGCCTTTTGTATTCAATTCCGATGCGGTTTCTATGTTTCATCGTCAGTGTGTATGTCCAAGCAATACATTGAACCTGCAGTGGTGTATCGGAAACTAATACTGGTCTCACAGGGAATGCTCAAAGCATCGACTGTAGGAAGAGTCTCCATTCTTGTACTTAAGGCGGCATTGTGCCTTTTGTATTTAATTCCGATGCGATTTCTGTGTTTTATCGTCAATGTGAAGGTACAAGGAATACATTGTACCTGCAGTGGTGTATCGGAAACTAATACTGATCTCACAGGGAATGCTCAAAGCACCGACTGTAAGAGGAGTCTCAATACTTGCACTTATGGTGGCACTGTGTCTTTTGTATTTAATTCCAATGTAATTTCAGTGTTTCATCGTTAACGTGTATGTCTAAGGAATACATTGAACCTGCAGTGGTGTATCGGAAACTAATACTGGTCTCACAGGAAATGCTCAAACACCGACTGTAAGAGGAGTCTCTATTCTTGCACTTATGGCGGCATTGTGCCATTTGTATTTAATTCCGATGTAATATTAGTATTTCATCGTCAATGCGTATGTCTAAGGAATACATTGAACCTTGAGTGGTGTATCGGAAACTATTACTGGTCTCACAGGCAATGCTCAAAGCACCGACTGTAAGAAGAGTCTCTATTCTTGTACTTAAGGCGGCATTGTGCCTTTTGCATTTAATTCCGATGCGATTTCTGTGTTTTATCGTCAATGTGAAGGTACAAGGAATACATTGTACCTGCAGTGGTGTATCGGAAACTAATACTGATCTCACAGGGAATGCTCAAAGCACCGACTGTAAGAGGAGTCTCAATACTTGCACTTATGGTGGCATTGTGTCTTTTGTATTTAATTCCAATGTAATTTCAGTGTTTCATCGTTAACGTGTATGTCTAAGGAATACATTGAACCTGCAGTGGTGTATCGGAAACTAATACTGGTCTCACAGGAAATGCTCAAAGCACCGACTCTAAGAAGAGTCTCTATTCTTGTGCTTATTGCGGCATTGTGCCTTTTGTATTAATTCCGAGGCGATTTCTGTGTTTCATCGTCAATGCGTATGTCCAAGGAATCCATTGAACCTGCAGTGGTGTATCGGAAACTAATACTGGTCTCACAGGGAATGCTCAAAGCATCGACTGTAGGAAGAGTCTCCATTCTTGTACTTAAGGCGGCATTGTGCCTTTTGTATTTAATTCCGATGCGATTTCTGTGTTTCATCGTCAATGTGAAGTTCCAAGGAATACATTGTACCTGCTGAGGTGTATCGGAAACGAATACTGGTATCACAGGGAATGCTCAAAGCACCGACTGTAAAAAGGGTCACTATTCTGCCACTTATGGCGGCATTGTGCCTTTTGAGTTTAATTCCGATTCGATTTCTGTGTTTCATCGTCAATGCGTATGTCCAAGGAATACATTGATCCTGCAGTGGTATATCGGAAACTAATACTGGTCTCACAGGGAATGCTCAAAGCACCGACTGTAAAAAGAGTCTCTATTCCTGTACTTAAGGCGGCATTGTGCCTTTTGTATTTAATTCCGATACGATTTCTGTGTTTCATCGTCACTGCGAAGGTCCAAGGAATACATTGAACCTGCAGTGGTGTATCGGAAGCTAATACTGGGCTCACAGGAAAGGATCAAAGCACAGACTCTAAGAAGTCTCACTCATCTTGCAGTTAAGGCGGCATTGTTCCTTTTGTATTTAGTTCCGATGTAATTTCAGTGTTTCATCGTCAATGAGTATGTCCAAGGAATACATTGAACCTGGAGTGGTGTATCGGAAACTAATACTGGTCTCACAGGGAATGCTCAAAGCACCGACTGTAAGAAGAGTCTCTATTCTTGTACGAAAGGCGTTATTGTGCCTTTTGTATTTAATTCCGATGCGATTTCTGTGTTTCATCGTCAATGTGAAGTTCCAAGGAATACATTGTACCTGCTGAGGTGTATCGGAATCTAATACTGGTCTCACAGGGAAAGCTCAAAGCACCGACTGTAAGAAGGGTCTCTATTCTGGCACTTATGGCGGCATTGTGCCTTTTGTGTTTAATTCCGATGCGATTTCTGTGTTTCATTGTCAATGTGTATGTCTAAGGAATACATTGCACCTGCAGTGGTGTATCGGAAACTAATACCGGTCTCACAGGGATTGCTCAAAGCACCGACTGTAAGAAGAGTCTCTATTCTTGTACGTAAAGCGGCATTGTGCCTTTTGTATTTAATTCCGATGCGATTTCTGTTTTTCATCGTCAATGTGAAGTTCCAAGGAATTCATCGAACCTGCAGTGGTATATCGGAAACTAATACTGGTCTCACAGGGAATGCTCAAAGCACCGACTGTAAGAAGAGTCTCTATTCCTGTACTTAAGGCGGCATTGTGCCTTTTGTATTTAATTCCGATGCGATTTCTGTGTTTCACCGTCAATGCGAAGGTCCAAGGAATACATTGAACCTGCAGTGGTGTATCGGAAACTAATTCTGGTCTCACAGGAAAGGATCAAAGCACAGACTCTAAGATGTCTCACTCATCTTGCAGTTAAGGCGGCATTGTTCCTTTTGTATTTAATTCCGATGTAATTTCAGTGTTTCATCGTCAATGAGTATGTCCAAGGAATACATTGAACCTGGAGTGGTGTATCGGAAACTAATACTGGTCTCACAGGGAAAGCTCAAAGCACCGGCTGTAAGAAGAGTCTCTATTCATGCACGTATGGCGGCATTGTGCCTTTTGTATTTAATTCCGATGTAATTTCAGTGATTCATCGTCAATGTGTATGTCTAAGCAATACATTGAACCTGCAGTGGTGTGTCGGAAACTAGTACTGGTCTCACAGGGAAAGCTCAAAACACCGACTGTAAGTAGAGTCACTATTCTTGTACTTAAGGCGGCATTATGCCTTTTGTATTTAATTCCAATTCGATTTCTGTGTTTCATCATCAATGTGAAGGTCCAAGGAATACATTGCACCTGCAGTGGTGTATCGGAAACTAATACTGGTCTCACAGGAAAGGATCAAAGCACAGACTCTAAGAAGTCTCATTCTTCTTGCACTTACGGCGGCATTGTTTCTTTTGTATTAAATTCCGATGTAATTTCAGTGTTTTATCGTCAATGTGTATGTCCTAGGAATACATGGAATCTGCAGTGGTGTATCGGAAGCTAATACTGGTTTCACAGGGAATGCTCAAATCACCGACTGTAAGAAGAGTCTCTATTCTTGTACTTAAGGCGGCATTGTGCCATTTGTTTCTAATTCCGATGCCATTTCTGTGTTCCATCGTCAATGTGAAGGTCCAAGGAATACATTGTACCTGCAGTGGTGTATCGGAAACTAGTACTGGTCTCGCAGGGAATGCTCAAAGCACCGACTGTAAGAAGAGTCTATGTTCTTGCACTTATGGCGGCATTGTGACTTTTGTATTTAATTCCGATGTAATTTCAGTGTTTCATTTTCAATGTGTATGTCTAAGGAATACATTGAACCTGCAGTGGTGCATCAGAAACTAATACTGGTCTCACAGGGAATGCTCAAAGCACCGACTGTAAGAAAAGTCTCTATTCTTGTACGTAAGGCGGCATTGTGCATTTTGTATTTCATTCCGATGCGATTTCTGTGTTTCATCGACAATGTGTATGTGCAAGGAATACACTGAACCTGCAGTGGTGTATCGGAAACTAATACTGGTCTCTTAGGCAATGCCCAAAGCACCGACTGTAAGAAGAGTCTCTATTCTTGTACTTAAGGCGGCATTGTGCCTTTTGCATTTAATTCCGATGCGATTTCTGTGTTTCATCGTCAATGTGAAGGTACAAGGAATTTATTGTACCAGCAGTGGTGTATCGGAAACTAATACTGGTCTCACAGGAATGCTCAAAGCACCGACTGTAAGAGGAGTCTCTATTCTTGCACTTATGGTGGCATTGTGCCTTTTTTATTTAATTCCAATGTAATTTCAGTGATTCTTCGTCAATGTGTATGTATAAGGAATACATTGATCCTGCAGTGGTGTATCGGAAACAAATACTGGTCTCACAGGGAATGCTCACAGCACCGTCTGTAAGAAGAGTCTTTATTCTTGTACGTAAGGCGGCATTGTCCCTTTTGTATTAATTCCAAGGCGATTTCTGTGTTTCATCGTCAATGCGTATGTCCAAGGAATCCATTGAACCTGCAGTGGTGTATCCGAAGCTAATACTGGTCTCACAGGGAATGCTCAAAGCATCGACTGTAGGAAGAGTCTTAATTCTTGTACTTAAGGCGGCATTGTGCCTTTTGTATTTAATTCCGATGCGATTTCTGTGTTTCATCGTCAATGTGAAGTTCCAAGGAATACATTGTACCTGCTGAGGTGTATCGGAATCTAATACTGGTCTCACAGGGAATGCTCAAAGCACCGACTGTAAGAAGAGTCTCTATTCTTGTACTTATTGCGGCATTGTGCCTTTTGTATTTAGTTCCGATTCGATTTCTGTGTTTCATTGTCAATGCGAAGGTCCAAGGAATACATTGAACCTGCAGTGGTGTATCGGAAACTAATACTGGTCTCACAGGAAAGGATCAAAGCACAGACCTTAAGAAGTCTTACTCATCTTGCCGTTAAGGCGGCATTGTTAATTTTGTATTTAATTCCGATGTAATTTCAGTGTTTCATCGTCAATGAGTATGTCCAAGCAATGCATTGAACCTGCAGTGGTGTATCGGAAACTAATACTGGTCTCACAGGAAATGCTCAAAGCACCGACTGTAAGAAGAGACTCTATTCTTGTACTGAAGGCGGCATTATGCCTTTAGTATTTAATTCCCATGCAAATTCTGTGTTTCATCCTCAATGTGAAGGTACAAGGAATACATTGTACCTGCAGTGGTGTTTCGGAAACTAATATTGGTCTCACAAGGAATGCTCAAAGCACCGACTGTAAGAGGAGTCTCTATTCTTGCACTTATGGCGGCATTGTGCCATTTGTATTTAATTCCGATGTAATATCAGTGTTTCATCGTCAATGTGTATGTCTAAGGAATACATTGAACCTGCAGTGGTGTATCGGAAACTAATACTGGTCTCACAGGGAATGCTCAAAGCACCGACTGTAAGAAGAGTCTCTATACTTGTACTTACTGCGGCATTGTGCGTTTTGTATTTAGTTCCGATTCGATCTCTGTGTTTCATCGTCAATGCGATGGTCCAAGGAATACATTGAACCTGCAATGGTGTATCGGAAACTAATACTGGTCTCACAGGAAAGGATCAAAGCACAGACTCTAAGAAGCCTCACTTATCTTGCCGTTAAGGCGGCACTGTTCCTTTTGAATTTAATTCCGATGTAATTTCAGTGTTCCATCGTCAATGAGTACGTCCAAGGAATACATTGAACCTGGTGTGGTGTATCGGAAACTAATACTGGTCTCACAGGGAATGCTCAAAGCACCGACTGTAAGATGAGTCTCTATTCTTGTACGTAAGGCGGAATTGTGCCTTTTGAATTTAATTCCGATGCGATTTCTATGTTTCATCGTCAGTGTGTATGTCCAAGCAATACATTGAACCTGCAGTGGTGTATCGGAAACTAATACTGGTCTCACAGGAAATGCTCAAAGCACCGACTGTAAGAAGAGACTCTATTCTTGTACTGAAGGCGGCATTTTGCCTTTAGTATTTAATTCCGATGCAAATTCTGTGTTTCATCGTCAATGTGAAGGTCCAAGGAATACATTGATTCTGCAGTGGTGTATCGGAAACTAATACTGGTCTCACAGGGAAAGCTCAAAGAACCGACTGTAAGAAGAGTCTCTATTCTTGTACTTAAGGCGGCATTGTGCCTTTTGTATTTGATTCCGATGCGATTTCTGTGTTTCATCGTCAATGTGAAGGTCCAAGGAATACATTGAACCTGCAGTGGTGTATCGGATACTATTACTGGACTCACAGGCAATGCTCAAAGCACCGACTGTAAGAAGAGTCTCTATTCTTGTACTTAAGGCGGCATTGTGCCTTTTGCATTTAATTCCGATGCGATTTCTGTGTTTCATCGTCAATGTGAAGGTACAAGAAATACATTGTACCTGCAGTGGTGTATCGGAAACTAATACTGATCTCACAGGGAATGCTCAAAGCACCGACTGTAAGAGGAGTCTGTATACTTGCACTTATGGTGGCATTGTGCCTTTTGTATTTAATTCCAATGTAACTTCAGTGTTTCATCGTCAATGTGTATGTCTAAGGAATACATTGAACCTGCAGTTGTGTATCGGAAACTAATACTGGTCTCACAGGAAATGCTCAAAGCACCGACTGTAAGAAGAGTCTCTATTCTCGTGCTTATTGCGGCATTGTGCCTTTTGTATTAATTCCGAGGCGGTTTCTGTGTTTCATCGTCAATGCGTATGTCCAAGGAATCCATTCAACCTGCAGTGGTGTATCGGAAACTAATACTGGTCTCACAGGGAATGCTCAAAGCATCGACTGTAGGAAGAGTCTCAATTCTTGTACTCAAGGCGGCATTGTGCCTTTTGTATGTAATTAGGATGCGATTCCTGTGTTTCATCGTCAATGCGTATGTCCAAGGAATACATTGAACCTGCAGTGGTATATCGGAAACTAATACTGGTCTCACAGGGAATGCTCAAAGCACCGACTGTAAGAAGAGTCTCTATTCCTGTACTTAAGGCGGCATTGTGCCTTTTGTATTTAATTCCGAAGCAATTTCTGTGTTTCATCGTCAAAGCGAAGGTCCAAGGAATACATTGAACCTGCAGTGGTGTATCGGAAACTAATACTGGTCTCACAGGAAAGGATCAAAGCACAGACTCTAAGAAGTCTCACTCATCTTGCAGTTAAGGCGGCATTGTTCCTTTTGTATTTAATTCCGATGTAATTTCAGTGTTTCATCGTCAATGAGTATGTCCAAGGAATACATTGAACCTGGAGTGGTGTATCGGAAACTAATACTGGTCTCACAGGGAATGCTCAAAGCACCGACTGTAAGAAGAGTATCTATTCTTGTACGAAAGGCGGCATTGTGCCTTTTGTATTTAATTCCGATGCGATTTCTGTGTTTCATCGTGAATGTGAAGGTACAAGGAATACATTGTACCTGCAGTGGAGTATCGGAAACTAATACTGGTCTCACAGGAAATGCTCAAAGCACCGACTGTAAGAGGAGTCTCTATTCTTGCACTTATGGCGGCATTGTGATATTTGTATTTAATTCCGATGTAATTTCAATGTTTCATCGCCAATGTGTATGTCTAAGGAATACATTGAACCTGCAGTCGTGTATCGGAAACTAATACTGGTCTCACAGGGAATGCTCAAAGCACCGACTGTAAGAAGAGTCTCTATTCTTGTAGTTATTGCGGCATTGTGCCTTTTGTATTTAGTTCCGATTCGATCTCTGTGTTTCATCGTCAATGCGATGGTCCAAGGAATACATTGAACCTGCAATGGTGTATCGGAAACTAATACTGGTCTCACAGGAAAAGATCAAAGCACAGTCTCTAAGAAGCCTCACTTATCTTGCCGTTAAGGCGGCATTGTTCCTATTGAATTTAATTCCGATGTAATTCACGTGTTCCATCGTCAATGAGTATGTCCAAGGAATACATTGAACCTGGTGTGGTGTATCGGAAACTAATACTGGTCTCACAGGGAATGCTCAAAGCACCGACTGTAAAATGAGTCTCTATTCTTGTACTTAAGGCGGCATTGTGCCTTTTGTATTTAATTCCGATGCGGTTTCTATGTTTCATCGTCAGTGTGTATGTCCAAGCAATACATTGAACCTGCAGTGGTGTATCGGAAACTAATACTGGTCTCACAGGAAATGCTCAAAGCACCGACTGTAAGAAGAGTCTCTATTCTTGTACTTAAGGCGGCAATGTGCCTTTTGCATTTAATTCCGATGCGATTTCTGTGTTTCATCGTCAATGTGAAGGTACAAGGAATACATTGTACCTGCAGTGGTGTATCGGAAACTAATACTGATCTCACAGGGAATGCTCAAAGCACCGACTGTAAGAGGAGTCTCAATACTTGCACTTATGGTGGCATTGTGTCTTTTGTATTTAATTCCAATGGAATTTCAGTGTTTCATCGTTAATGTGTATGTCTAAGGAATACATTGAACCTGCAGTGGTGTATCGGAAACTAATACTGGTCTCACAGGAAATGCTCAAAGCACCGACTGTAAGAAGAGTCTCTATTCTTGTGCTTATTGCGGCATTGTGCCTTTTGTATTAATTCCGATTCGATTTCTGTGTTTCATCGTCAATGCGTATGTCCAAGGAATCCATTGAACCTGCAGTGGTGTATCGGAAACTAATACTGGTCTCACAGGGAATGCTCAAAGCATCGACTGTAGGAAGAGTCTCCATTCTTGTACTTAAGGCGGCATTGTGCCTTTTGTATTTAATTCCGATGCGATTTCTGTGTTTCATCGTCAATGTGAAGTTCCAAGGAATACATTGTACCTGCTGAGGTGTATCGGAAACGAATACTGGTATCACAGGGAATGCTCAAAGCACCGACTGTAAGAAGGGTCACTATTCTGGCACTTATGCGGCATTGTGCCTTTTGAGTTTAATTCCGATTCGATTTCTGTGTTTCATCGTCAATGCGTATGTCCAAGGAATACATTGATCCTGCAGTGGTATATCGGAAACTAATACTGGTCTCACAGGGAATGCTCAAAGCACCGACTGTAAAAAGAGTCTCTATTCCTGTACTTAAGGCGGCATTGTGCCTTTTGTATTTAATTCCGATGCGATTTCTGTGTTTCATCGTCACTGCGAAGGTCCAAGGAATACATTGAACCTGCAGTGGTGTATCGGAAGCTAATACTGGGCTCACAGGAAAGGATCAAAGCACAGACTCTAAGAAGTCTCACTCATCTTGCAGTTAAGGCGGCATTGTTCCTTTTGTATTTAATTCCGATGTAATTTCAGTGTTTCATCGTCAATGAGTATGTCCAAGGAATACATTGAACCTGGAGTGGTGTATCGGAAACTAATACTGGTCTCACAGGGAATGCTCAAAGCACCGACTGTAAGAAGAGTCTCTATTCTTGTACGAAGGGCGGCATTGTGCCTTTTGTATTTAATTCCGATGCGATTTCTGTGTTTCATCGTCAATGTGAAGTTCCAAGGAATACATTGTACCTGCTGAGGTGTATCGGAATCTAATACTGGTCTCACAGGGAAAGCTCAAAGCACCGACTGTAAGAAGAGTCTCTATTCCTGTACTTAAGGCGGCATTGTGCCTTTTGTATTTAATTCCGATGCGATTTCTGTGTTTCACCGTCAATGCGAAGGTCCAAGGAATACATTGAACCTGCAGTGGAGTATCGGAAACTAATTCTGGTCTCACAGGAAAGGATCAAAGCACAGACTCTAAGATGTCTCACTCATCTTGCAGTTAAGGCGGCATTGTTCCTTTTGTATTTAATTCCGATGTAATTTCAGTGTTTCATCGTCAATGAGTATGTCCAAGGAATACATTGAACCTGGAGTCGTGTATCGGAAACTAATACTGGTCTCACAGGGAAAGCTCAAAGCACCGGCTGTAAGAAGAGTCTCTATTCATGCACGTATGGCGGCATTGTGCCTTTTGTATTTAATTCCGATGTAATTTCAGTGATTCATCGTCAATGTGTATGTCTAAGCAATACATTGAACCTGCAGTGGTGTGTCGGAAACTAGTACTGGTCTCACAGGGAAAGCTCAAAACACCGACTGTAAGAAGAGTCACTATTCTTGTACTTAAGGCGGCATTATGCCTTTTGTATTTAATTCCAATTCGATTTCTGTGTTTCATCATCAATGTGAAGGTCCAAGGAATACATTGAACCTGCAATGGTGTATCGGAAACTAATACTGGTCTCACAGTAAAGGATCAAAGCACAGACTCTAAGCAGTCTCATTCTTCTTGCACTTACGGCGGCATTGTTCCTTTTGTATTAAATTCCGATGTAATTTCAGTGTTTTATCGTCAATGTGTATGTCCTAGGAATACATTGTACCTGCAGTGGTGAATCGGCAACTAGTACTGGTCTCGCAGGGAATGCTCAAAGCACCGACTGTAAGAAGAGTCTCTATTCTTGTAATTAAGGCGGCATTGTGCCTTTTGCATTTAATTCCGATGCGATTTCTGTGTTTCATCGTCAATGTGAAGGTACAACGAATACATTGTACCAGCAGTGGTGTATCGGAAACTAATACTGGTCTCACAGGAATGCTCAAAGCACCGACTGTAAGAGGAGTCTCTATTCTTGTACGTAAGGCGGCATTGTGCATTTTGTATTTTATTCCGATGCGATTTCTGTGTTTCATCGACAATGTGTATGTCCAAGGAATACACTGAACCTGCAGTGGTGTATCGGAAACTAATACTGGTCTCTTAGGCAATGCCCAAAGCACCGACTGTAAGAAGAGTCTCTATTCTTGTAATTAAGGCGGCATTGTGCCTTTTGCATTTAATTCCGATGCGATTTCTGTGTTTCATCGTCAATGTGAAGGTACAACGAATACATTGTACCAGCAGTGGTGTATCGGAAACTAATACGCGTCTCACAGGAATGCTCAAAGCACCGACTGTAAGAGGAGTCTCCATTCTTGCACTTATGGTGGCATTGTGCCTTTTTTATTTAATTCCAATGTAATTTCAGTGTTTCTTCGTCAATGTGTATGTATAAGGACTACATTGATCCTGCAGTGGTGTATCGGAAACTAATACTGGTCTCACAGGGAATGCTCAAAGCACCGTCTGTAAGAAGAGTCTTTATTCTTGTACGTAAGGCGGCATTGTCCCTTTTGTATTAATTCCGAGGCGATTTCTGTGTTTCATCGTCAATGCGTATGTCCAAGGAATCCATTGAACCTGCAGTGGTGTATCCGAAGCTAATACTGGTCTCACAGGGAATGCTCAAAGCATCGACTGTAGGAAGAGTCTCAATTCTTGTACTTAAGGCGGCATTGTGCCTTTTGTATTTAATTCCGATGCGATTTCTGTGTTTCATCGTCAATGTGAAGTTCCAAGGAATACATTGTACCTGCTGAGGTGTATCGGAATCTAATACTGGTCTCACAGGGAATGCTCAAGGCACCGACTGTAAGAAGAGTCTCTATTCTTGTACTTATTGCGGCATTGTGCCTTTTGTATTTAGTTCCGATTCGATTTCTGTGTTTCATTGTCAATGCGAAGGTCCAAGGAATACATTGAACCTGCAGTGGTGTATCGGAAACTAATACTGGTCTCACAGGAAAGGATCAAAGCACAGACCTAAAGAAGTCTTACTCATCTTGCCGTTAAGGCGGCATTGTTCCTTTTGTATTTAATTCCGATGTAATTTCAGTGTTTCATCGTCAATGAGTATGTCCAAGGAATACATTGAACCTGCAGTGGTGTATCGGAAACTAATACTGGTCTCACAGGGAATGCTCAAAGCACCGATTGTAAGAAGAGTCTCTATTCTTGTACTTACTGCGGCATTGTGCCTTTTGTATTTAATTCCGATGCGAATTCTGTGTTTCATCGTCAATGTGAAGTTCCAAGGAATACATTGTACCTGCTGAGGTGTATCGGAATCTAATACTGGTCTCACAGGGAATGCTCAAAGCACCGACTGTAAGAAGAGTCTCTATTCTTGTACTTATTGCGGCATTGTGCCTTTTGTATTTAGTTCCGATTCGATCTCTGTGTTTCATCGTCAATGCGATGGTCCAAGGAATACATTGAACCTGCAATGGTGTATCGGAAACTAATACTGGTCTCACAGGAAAGGATCAAAGCACAGACTCTAAGAAGCCTCACTTATCTTGCCGTTAAGGCGGCATTGTTCCTTTTGAATGTAATTCCGATGTAATTTCAGTGTTCCATCGTCAATGAGTATGTCCAAGGAATACATTGAACCTGGTGTGGTGTATCGGAAACTAATACTGGTCTCACAGGGAATGCTCAAAGCACCGACTGTAAGATGAGTCTCTATTCTTGTACGTAAGGCGGAATTGTGCCTTTTGAATTTAATTCCGATGCGATTTCTATGTTTCATCGTCAGTGTGTATGTCCAAGCAATACATTGAACCTGCAGTGGTGTATCGGAAACTAATACTGGTCTCACAGGAAATGCTCAAAGCACCGACTGTAAGAAGAGACTCTATTCTTGTACTGAAGGCGGCATTATGCCTTTAGTATTTAATTCCGATGCGAATTCTGTGTTTCATCGTCAATGTGAAGGTCCAAGGAATACATTGATTCTGCAGTGGTGTATCGGAAACTAATACTGGTCTCACAGGGAAAGCTCAAAGAACCGACTGTAAGAAGAGTCTCTATTCTTGTACTTAAGGCGGCATTGTGCCTTTTGTATTTGATTCCGATGCGATTTCTGTGTTTCATCGTCAATGTGAAGGTCCAAGGAATACATTGAACCTGCAGTGGCGTATCGGATACTATTACTGGTCTCACAGGCAATGCTCAAAGCACCGACAGTAAGAAGAGTCTCTATTCTTGTACTTAAGGCGGCATTGTGCCTTTTGCATTTAATTCCGATGCGATTTCTGTGTTTCATCGTCAATGTGAAGGTACAAGGAATACATTGTACCTGCAGTGGTGTATCGGAAACTAATACTGATCTCACAGGGAATGCTCAAAGCACCGACTGTAAGAGGAGTCTCTATACTTGCACTTATGGTGGCATTGTGCCTTTTTTATTTAATTCCAATGTAACTTCAGTGTTTCATCGTCAATGTGTATGTCTAAGGAATACATTGAACCTGCAGTGGTGTATCGGAAACTAATACTGGTCTCACAGGAAATGCTCAAAGCACCGACTGTAAGAAGAGTCACTATTCTTGTGCTTATTGCGGCATTGTGCCTTTTGTATTAATTCCGAGGCGATTTCTGTGTTTCATCGTCAATGCGTATGTCCAAGGAATCCATTGAACCTGCAGTGGTGTATCGGAAACTAATACTGGTCTCACAGGGAATGCTCAAAGCATCGACTGTAGGAAGAGTCTCAATTCTTGTACTTAAGGCGACATTGTGCCTTTTGTATGTAATTCCGATGCGATTCCTGTGTTTCATCGTCAATGCGAAGGTCCAAGGAATACATTGAACCTGCAGTGGTGTATCGGAAACTAATACTGGTCTCACAGGAAAGGATCAAAGCACAGACTCTAAGAAGTCTCACTCATCTTGCAGTTAAGGCGGCATTGTTCCTTTTGTATTTATTTCCGATGTAATTTCAGTGTTTCATCGTCAATGAGTATGTCCAAGGAATACATTGAACCTGGAGTGGTGTATCGGAAACTAATACTGGTCTCACAGGGAATGCTCAAAGCACCGACTGTAAGAAGAGTCTCTATTCTTGTACGAAAGGCGGCATTGTGCCTTTTGTATTTAATTCCGATGCGATTTCTGTGTTTCATCGTGAATGTGAAGGTACAAGGAATACATTGTACCTGCAGTGGAGTATCGGAAACTAATACTGGTCTCACAGGAAATGCTCAAAGCACCGACTGTAAGAGGAGTCTCTATTCTTGTACTTATTGCGGCATTGTGCCATTTGTATGTAATTCCGATGCGATTCCTGTGTTTCATCGTCAATGCGTATGTCCAAGGAATACATTGAACCTGCAGTGGTATATCGGAAACTAATACTGGTCTCACAGGGAATGCTTAAAGCACCGACTGTAAGAAGAGTCTCTATTCCTGTACTTAAGGCGGCATTGTGCCTTTTGTATTTAATTCCGATGTAATTTCTGTGTTTCATCGTCAATGCGAAGGTCCAAGGAATACATTGAACCTGCAGTGGTGTATCGGAAACTAATACTGGTCTCACAGTAAAGGATCAAAGCACAGACCTTAAGAAGTCTTACTCATCTTGCCGTTAAGGCGGCATTGCTCCTTTTGTATTTAATTCCGATGTAATTTCAGTGTTTCATCGTCAATGAGTATGTCCAACGAATACATTGAACCTGGAGTGGTGTATCGGAAACTAATACTGGTCCCACAGGAAAGGATCGAAACACAGACTCTAAGAAGTCTCACTCATCTTGCAGTTAAGGCGGCATTGTTCCTTTTGTAATTAATTCCGATGTAATTTCAGTGTTTCGTCGTCAATGAGTATGTCCAAGCAATACATTGAACCTGCAGTGGTGTATCGGAAACTAATACTGGTCTCACAGGGAACGCTCAAGGCACCGACTGTAAGAAGTGTCTCTACTCTTGTACTTATTGCGGTATTGTGCATTTTGTATTTAGTTCCGATGTGATTTCTGTGTTTCATCGTCAATGCGAAGGTCCAAGGAATACATTGAACCTGCAGTGGTGTATCGGAAACTAATACAGGTCTCACAGGAAAGGATCAAAGCACAGACTCTAAGAAGCCTCACTCATCTTGCAGTTAAGGCGGCACTGTTCCTTTTGTATTTAATTCCGATGTAATTTCAGTGTTTCATCGTCATTGAGTATGTCCAAGGAATACATTGAACCTGGAGTGGTGTATCGGAAACTAATACTGGGCTCACAGGGAATGCTCAAACCACCTACTGTAAGAAGAGTCTCTATTCTTGTACGTAAGGTGGCATTGTGCCTTTTGTATTTAATTCAGATGCGATTTATGTGTGTCATCGGCAATGCGTATGTCCAAGG
Source organism: Schistocerca serialis cubense (assembly GCF_023864345.2). Lineage (NCBI taxonomy): Eukaryota > Metazoa > Arthropoda > Insecta > Orthoptera > Acrididae > Schistocerca > Schistocerca serialis. The sequence goes on from NC_064643.1 coordinate 27,219,617, forward strand.
AATACATTGAACCAGCAGTGGTGTATCAGAAACTAATACTGGTCTCACAGGGAATGCTCAAAGCACCGACTGTAAGAAGAGTCTCTATTCTTGTACTTAAGGCGGCATTGTGCCTTTTGTGTTTAATTCCCATGCGATTTCTGTGTTTCATCGTCAATGTGTATGTCCAAGCAATACATTGAACCTGCAGTTGTGTATCGGAAACTAAAACTGGTCTCGCAGGAAATGCTCAAAGCACCGACTGTAAGAAGAGACTCTATTCTTGTACTGAAGGTTGCATTATGCCTTTAGTATTTAATTCCGATGCAAATTCTGTGTTTCATCGTCAATGTGAAGGTACAAGGAATACATTGTACCTGCAGTGGTGTATCGGAAACTAATATTGGTCTCACAGGGAATGCTCAAAGCACCGACTGTAAGAGGAGTCTCTATTCTTGCACTTATGGCGGCATTGTGCCATTTGTATTTAATTCCGATGTAATATCAGTGTTTTATCGTCAATGTGTATGTCTAAGGAATACATAGAACCTTGAGTGGTGTATCGGAAACTAATACTGGTCTCACAGGGAATGCTCCAAGCACCGACTGTAAGAAGAGTCTCTATTCTTGTACTTATTGCGGCATTGTGCCTTTTGTATTTAGTTCCGATTCGATCTCTGTGTTTCATCGTCAATTCGATGGTCCAAGGAATACATTGAACCTGCAATGGTGTATCGGAAACTAATACTGGTCTCACAGGAAAGGATCAAAGCACAGTCTCTAAGAAGCCTCACTTATCTTGCCGTTAAGGCGGCATTGTTCCTTTTGAATTTAATTCCGATGTAATTTCAGTGTTCCATCGTCAATGAGTATGTCCAAGGAATACTTTGAAATTGGTGTGGTGTATCGGAAACTAATACTGGTCTCACAGGGAATGCTCAAAGCACCGACTGTAAGAAGAGTCTCTATTCCTGTACTTAAGGCGGCATTGTGCCTTTTGTATTTAATTCCGATGCGATTTCTGTGTTTCACCGTCAATGCGAAGGTCCAAGGAATACATTGAACCTGCAGTGGTGTATCGGAAACGAATACTGGTCTCACAGGAAAGGATCAAAGCACAGACTCTAAGATGTCTCACTCATCTTGCAGTTAAGGCGGCATTGTTCCTTTTGTATTTAATTCCGATGTAATTTCAGTGTTTCATCGTCAATGAGTATGTCCAAGGAATACATTGAACCTGGAGTGGTGTATCGGAAACTAATACTGGTCTCACAGGGAAAGCTCAAAGCACCAGCTGTAAGAAGAGTCTCTATTCATGCACGTATGGCGGCATTGTGCCTTTTGTGTTTAATTCCGATGTAATTTCAGTGATTCATCGTCAATGTGATGTTCCAAGGAATACATTGAACCTGCAGTGGTGTATCGGAAACCAATACTGGTCTCAAAGAGAATGCTCAAAGCACCGACTGTAAGAAGAGTCTCTATTCTTGTACTTAAGGCGGCATTGTGCCATTTGTATCTAATTCCGATGCCATTTCTGTGTTCCATCGTCAATGTGAAGGTCCAAGGAATACATTGTACCTGCAGTGGTGTATCGGAAACTAGTACTGGTCTCGCAGGGAATGCTCAAAGCACCGACTGTAAGAAGAGTCTATGTTCTTGCACTTATGGCGGCATTGTGACTTTTGTATTTAATTCCGATGTAATTTCAGTGTTTCATTTTCAATGTGTATGTCTAAGGAATACATTGAACCTGCAGTGGTGCATCAGAAACTAATACTGGTCTCACAGGGAATGCTCAAAGCACCGACTGTAAGAGAAGTCTCTATTCTTGTACGTAAGGCGGCATTGTGCATTTTGTATTTCATTCCGATGCGATTTCTGTGTTTCATCGTCAATGTGTATGTCCAAGGAATACACTGAACATGCAGTGGTGTATCGGAAACTAATACTGGTCTCTTAGGCAATGCTCAAAGCACCGACTGTAAGAAGAGTCTCTATTCTTGTACTTAAGGCGGCATTGTGCCTTTTGCATTTAATTCCGATGCGATTTCTGTGTTTCATCGTCAATGTGAAGGTACAAGGAACACATTGTACCAGCAGTGGTGTATCGGAAACTAATACTGGTCTCACAGGGAATGCTCAAAGCACCGACTGTAAGAGGAGTCTCTATTCTTGCACTTATGGTGGCATTGTGCCTTTTGTATTTAATTCCAATGTAATTTCAGTGTTTTTTCGTCAATGTGTATGTATAAGGAATACATTGATCCTGCAGTGGTGTATCGGAAACTAATACTGGTCTCACAGGGAATGCTCAAAGCACCGTCTGTAAGAAGAGTCTATATTCTTGTACGTAAGGCGGCATTGTCCCTTTTGTATTAATTCCGAGGCTATTTCTGCGTTTCATCGTCAATGCGTATGTCCAAGGAATCCATTGAACCTGCAGTGGTGTATCGGAAGCTAATACTGTCCTCACAGGTAATGCTCAAAGCATCGACTGTAGGAAGAGTCTCAATTCTTGTACTTAAGGCGGCATTGTGCCTTTTGTATTTAATTCCGATGCGATTTCTGTGTTTCATCGTCAATGTGATGTTCCAAGGAATACATTGAACCTGCAGTGGTGTATCGGAAACCAATACTGGTCTCAAAGAGAATGCTCAAAGCACCGACTGTAAGAAGAGTTTCTATTCTTGTACTTAAAGCGGCATTGTGCCTTTTGTATTTAATTCCGATGCGATTTCTGTGTTTCATCGTCAATGTGAAGTTCCAAGGAATACATTGTACCTGCTGAGGTGTATCGGAATCTAATACTGGTCTCACAGGGAATGCTCAAAGCACCGACTGTAAGGAGGGTCTCTATTCTGGCACTTATAGCGGCATTGTGCCTTTTGTGTTTAATTCCGATGCGATTTCTGTGTTTCATTGTCAATGTGTATGTCTAAGGAATACATTGCACCTGCAGTGGTGTATCGGAAACTAATACCGGTCTCACAGGGATTGCTCAAAGAACCGACTGTAAGAAGAGCCTCTATTCTTGTACTTAAAGCGGCATTGTGCCTTTTGTATTTAATTCCGATGCGATTTCTGTGTTTCATCGTCAATGTAAAGTTCCAAGGAATACATTGAACCAGCAGTGGTATATCGGAAACTAATACTGGTCTCACAGGGAATGCTCAAAGCACCGACTGTAAGAAGAGTCTCTATTCATGCACGTATGGCGGCATTGTGACTTTTGTATTTAATTCCGATGTAATTTCAGTGATTCAACGTCAATGTGTATGTCTAAGGAATACATTGAACCTGCAGTGGTGCATCAGAAACTAATACTGGTCTCACAGGGAATGCTCAAAGCACCGACTGTAAGAAAAGTCTCTATTCTTGTGCGTAAGGCGGCATTGTGCATTTTGTATTTCATTCCGATGCGATTTCTGTGTTTCATCGTCAATGTTTATGTCCAAGGAATACACTGAACCTGCAGTGGTGTATCGGAAACTAATACTGGTCTCTTAGGCAATGCTCAAAGCACCTACTGTAAGAAGAGTCTCTATTCTTGTACATAAGGCGGCATTGTGCCTTTTGCATTTAATTCCGATGCGATTTCTGTGTTTCATCGTCAATGTGAAGGTACAAGGAATACATTGTACCTGCAGTGGTGTATCGGAAACTAATACTGGTCTCACAGGGAATGCTCAAAGCTCCGACTGTAAGAGGAGTCTCTATTCTTGCACTTATGGTGGCATTGTGCCTTTTGTATTTAATTCCAATGTAATTTCAGTGTTTCTTCGTCAGTGTGTATGTCTAAGGAATACATTGATCCTGCAGTGGTGTATCGGAAACTAATACTGGTCTCACATTGAATGCTCAAAGCACCGTCTGTAAGAAGAGTCTCTATTCATGTACGTAAGGCGGCATTGTGCCTTTTGTATTTAATTCCGATGCGATTTCTGTGTTTCATCGTCAATGCGTATGTCCAAGAAATACATTGAACCTGCAGTGGTATATCGGAAACTAATACTGGTCTCACAGAGAATGCTCAAAGCACCGACTGTAAGAAGAGTCTCTATTCTTGTACTTAAGGCGGCATTGTGCCTTTTGTATTTAATTCCGATGCGATTTCTGTGTTTCATCGTCAATGTGAAGGTCCAAGGAATACATTGAACCTGCAGTGGTGTATCGGAAACTAATACTGGTCTCACAGGAAAGGATCAAAGCACAGACTCTAAGAAGTCTCACTCATCTTGCAGTTAAGGCGGCATTGTTCCTTTTGTATTTAATTCCGATGTAATTTCAGTGTTTCATCGTTAATGAGTATGTCCAAGGAATACATTGAACTTGGATTGGTGTATCGGAAACTAATACTGGTCTCACAGGGAATGCTCAAAGCACCGACTGTAAGGGGAGTCTCTATTATTGCACTAATGGCGGCATTGTTCCTTTTGTATTTAATTCCGATGTAATTTCAGTGTTTCATCGTCAATGTGTATGTCTAAAGAATACATAGAACCTGCAGTGGTGTATCGGAAACTAATACTGGTCTCACAAGGAATGCTCAAAGCACCGGCTGTAAGAAGAGTCTCTATTCTTGTACTTAAGGCGGCATTGTGCATTTTGTATTTAATTCCGATGCGATTTTTGTGTTTCCTCGTCAATTTGAAGGTCCAAGGAATACAGTGTACCTGCAGTGGTGTATCGGAAACTAATACTGGCCTCACAGGGAATGCTCAAAGCACCGACTGTAAGAAGAGTCTCGATTCATGCACGTATGGCGGCATTGTGCCTTTTGTATTTAATTCCGATGTAATTTCAGTGTTTCATCATCAATGTGTATGTCTAAGGAATACATTGAACCTGCAGTGGTGTACCATAAACTGATACTGGTCTCACAGGGAATGCTCAAAGCACCGACTGTAAGAAGAGTCTCTATTTTTGTACGTAAGGCGGCATTGTGCCTTTTGTATTTAATTCCGATACGATTTCTGTGTTTCATCGTCAATGCGTATGTCCAAGGAATACATTGAACCTGCAGTGGTATATCGGAAACTAATACTGGTCTCACAGGGAGTGCTCAAAGCACCGACTGTAAGAGGAGTCTCTATACTTGTACTTAAGGCGGCATTGTGCCTTTTGTACACTCCTGGAAATGGAAAAAAGAACACATTGATACCGGTGTGTCAGACCCACCATACTTGCTCCGGACACTGCGAGAGGGATGTACAAGCAATGATCACACGCACGGCACAGCGGACACACCAGGAACCGCGGTGTTGGCCGTCGAATGGCGCTAGCTGCGCAGCATTTGTGCACCGCAGCCGTCAGTGTCAGCCAGTTTGCCGTGGTATACGGAGCACCATCGCAGTCTTTAACACTGGTAGCATGCCGCGACAGCGTGGACGTGAACCGTATGTGCAGTAGACGGACTTTGAGCGAGGGCGTATAGTGGGCATGCGGGAGGCCGGGTGGACGTACCGCCGAATTGCTCAACACGTGGGGCGTGAGGTCTCCACAGTACATCGATGTTGTCGCCAGTGGTCGGCGGAAGGTGCACGTGCCCGTCGACCTGGGACCGGACCGCAGCGACGCACGGATGCACGCCAAGACCGTAGGATCCTACGCAGTGCCGTAGGGAACCGCACCGCCACTTCCCAGCAAATTAGGGACACTGCTGCTCCTGGGGTATCGGCGAGGACCATTCGCAACCGTCTCCATGAAGCTGGGCTACGGTCCCGCACACCGTTAGGCCGTCTTCCGCTCACGCCCCAACATCGTGCAGCCCGCCTCCAGTGGTGTCGCGACAGGCGTGAATGGAGGGACGTGACGTCTTCAGCGATGAGAGTCGCTTCTGCCTTGGTGCCAATGATGGTCGTATGCGTGTTTGGCGCCGTGCAGGTGAGCGCCACAATCAGGACTGCATACGACCGAGGCACACAGGGCCAACACCCGGCATCATGGTGTGGGGAGCGATCTCCTACACTGGCCGTACACCACTGGTGATCGTCGAGGGGACACTGAATAGTGCACGGTACATCCAAACCGTCATCGAACCCATCGTTCTACCATTCCTAGACCGGCAAGGGAACTTGCTGTTCCAACAGGACAATGCACGTCCGCATGTATCCCGTGCCACCCAACGTGCTCTAGAAGGTGTAAGTCAACTACCCTGGCCAGCAAGATCTCCGGATCTGTCCCCCATTGAGCATGTTTGGGACTGGAAGAAGCGTCGTCTCACGCGGTCTGCACGTCCAGCACGAACGCTGGTCCAACTGAGGCGCCAGGTGGAAATGGCATGGCAAGCCGTTCCACAGGACTACATCCAGCATCTCTACGATCGTCTCCATGGGAGAATAGCAGCCTGCGTTGCTGCGAAAGGTGGATATACACTGTACTAGTGCCGACATTGTGCATGCTCTGTTGCCTGTGTCTATGTGCCTGTGGTTCTGTCAGTGTGATCATGTGATGTATCTGACCCCAGGAATGTGTCAATAAAGTTTCCCCTTCCTGGGACAATGAATTCACGGTGTTCTTATTTCAATTTCCAGGAGTGTATTTAATTCCGATGCGATTTCTGTGTTTCATCGTCAATGTGTATGTCTAAGGAATACATTGAACCTGCAGTGGTGTATCGGAAACTAATACTGGTCTCACAGGGAATGCTCAAAGCACCGACTGTAAGAAAAGTCTCTATTCTTGTACAAAGGGCGGCATTGTGCCTTTTGTATTTAATTGCGATGCGATTTCTGTGTTTCATCGTCAATGTGAAGGTACAAGGAATACATTGTACCAGCAGTGGTGTATCGGAAACTAATACTGGTCGCACAGGGAATGCTCAAACCACCGACTGTAAGAGGAGTCTCTATTCTTGCACTTATGGCGGCATTGTGCCATTTGTATTTAATTCCGATGTAATTTCAGTGTTTCATCGTCAATGTGTATGTCTAAGGAATACATTGAACCTGCAGTGGTGTATCGGAATCTAATACTGGTCTCACAGGGATTGCTCGAAGCACCGACAGAAAGAAGAGTCTCTATTCTTGTACTTATAGCGGCCTTGTGCCTTTTGTATTTAGTTCCGATTCGATCTCTGTGTTTCATCGTCAATGCGAAGGTCCAAGGAATACATTGAACCTGCAGTGGTGTATCGGAAACTAATAATGGTCCCACAGGAAAGGATCAAAGCACAGACTCTAAGAAGTCTCATTCTTCTTGCACTTAAGACGGCGTTGTTCCTTTTGTATTTAATACCGATGTAATTTCAGTGTTTCATCGTCAATGTGTATCTCCTAGGAATACATGGAATCTGCAGTGGTGTATCGGAAGCTAATACTGGTCTAACAGGGAATGCTCAAAGCACCGACTGTAAGAAGAGTCTCTATTCTTGTACTTAAGGCGGCATTGTGCCATTTGTATTTAATTCCGATGCCATTTCTGTGTTCCATCGTCAATGTGAAGGTCCAAGGAATACATTGTACCTGCAGTGGTGTATCGGAAACTAGTACTGGTCTCGCAGGGAATGCTCAAAGCACTGACTGTAATAAGAGTCTATGGTCTTGCACTTATGGCGGCATTGTGCCATTTGTATTTAATTCCGATGTAATTTCAGTGTTTCATCGTCAATGTGTATGTCTAAGGAATACATAGAACCTGCAGTGGTATATCGGAAACTAATACTGACCTCACAGGGAATGCTCAAAGCACCGACTGTAAGAAGAGTCTCTATTCTTGTACGAAAGGCGGCATTGTGCATTTTGTATTTAATTCCGATGCGATTTCTGTGTTTCATTGTCAATGAGTATGTCCAAGGAATATATTGAACCTGGAGTGGTGTATCGGAAACTAATTCTGGTCTCACAGGGAATGCTCAAAGCACCGACTGTAAGAAGAGTCTCTATTCTTGTACTTAAGGGGGCATTGTGCCTTTTGTATTTAATTCCGATGCGATTTCTGTGTTTCATCGTCAATGCAAAGGTCCAAGGAATACATTGAACCTGCAGTGGTGTATCGGAAACTAATACTGGTCTCACAGGAGAGGATCAAAGCACAGACTCTAAGAAAACTCACTCATCTTGCAGTTAAGGCGGCATTGTTCCTTTTGTATTTAATTCCTATGTAATTTCAGTGTTTCATCGTCAATGAGTATGTCCAAGGAGTACATTGAACCTGGAGTGGTGTATCGGAAACTAATACTGGTCTCACAGGGAATGCTCAAAGCACCGACTGTAAGAAGAGTCTCTATTCTTGTACGAAAGGCGGCATTGTGCCTTTTGTATTTAATTCCGATGCGATTTCTGTGTTTCATTGTCAATGAGTATGTCCAAGGAATACATTGAACCTGGAGTGGTGCATCGGAAACTAATTCTGGTCTCACAGGGAATGCTCAAAGCACCGACTGTAAGAAGAGTCTCTATTCTTGTACTTAAGGGGGCATTGTGCCTTTTGTATTTAATTCCGATGCGATTTCTGTGTTTCATCGTCAATGCGAAGGTCCAAGGAATACATTGAACCTGCAGTGGTGTATCGGAAACTAATACTGGTCTCACAGGAAAGGATCAAAGCACAGACTCTAAGAAGTCTTACTCATCTTGCCGTTAAGGCGGCATAGTTCCTTTTGTATTTAATTCAGAAGTAATTTCAGTGTTTCATCGTCAATGAGTATGACCAAGGAATACATTGAACCTGGAGTGGTGTATCGGAAACTAATACTGGTCTCACAGGGAAAGCTCAAAGCACCGACTGTACGAGGAGTCTCTATTCTTGCACTTATGGCGGCATTGTGCCATTTGTATTTAATTCCGATGTAATCTCAGTGTTTCATCGTCAATGTGTATGTCTAAGCACTACATTGAACCTGCAGTGGTGTATCGGAAACTAATACTGGCCGGACAGGGAATGCTCAAAGCACCGACAGTAAGAAGAGTCTCTATTCTTGTACTTATTGCGGCATTGTGCCTTTTGTATTTAGTTCCGACTCGATTTCTGTGTTTCATCGTCAATGCGAAGGTCCTAGGAATACATTGAACCTGCAGTGGTGTATCGGAAACTAATACTGGTCTCACAGGAAAGGATCAAAGCACAGACTCTAGGAAGTCTTACTCATCTTGCCGTTAAGGCGGCATAGTTCCTTTTGTATTTAATTCCGAAGTAATTTCTGTGTTTCATCGTCAATGAGTATGTCCAAGGAATACATTGAACCTGGAGTGGTGTATCGGAAACTAATACTGGTCTCACAGGGAAAGCTCAAAGCACCGACTGAAAGAAGAGTCTCTATTCTTGCTCTTATGGCGGCATTGTGCCTTTTGTATTTAATTCCGATGTAATTTCAGTGTTTCATCGTCAATGTGTACGTCTAAGGAATTCATTGAATCTGCAGTGGTGTATCGGAATCTAATACTGGTCTCACAGGGAATGCTCAAAGCACCAACTGTAAGAAGAGTCTCTATTCTTGTACTTAGGGCGGCATTGTGCATTTTGTATTTAATTGCGATGCGATTTCTGTGTTTCATCGTCAATGTGAAGGTACATGGAATACATTGTACCAGCAGTGGTGTATCGGAAACTAATACTGACCTCACAGGGAATGCTCAAAGCACCGACTGTAAGAAAAGTCTCTATTCTTGTACGAAAGGCGGCATTGTGCATTTTGCATTTAATTCCGATGCGATTTCTGTGTTTCATTGTCAATGAGTATGTCCAAGGAATACATTGAACCTGGAGTGGTGTATCGGAAACTAATTCTGGTCTCACAGGGAATGCTCAAAGCACCGACTGTAAGAAGAGTCTCTATTCTTGTACATAAGGGGGCATTGTGCCTTTTGTATTTAATTCCGATGCGATTTCTGTGTCTTATCGTCAATGCGAAGGTCCAAGGAATACATTGAACCTGCAGTGGTGTATCGGAAACTAATACTGGTCTCACAGGAGAGGATCAAAGCACAGACTCTAAGAAGTCTCACTCATCTTGCAGTTAAGGCGGCATTGTTCCTTTTGTATTTAATTCCTATGTAATTTCAGTGTTTCATTGTCAATGAGTATGTCCAAGGAGTACATTGAACCTGGAGTGGTGTATCGGAAACTAATACTGGTCTCACAGGGAATGCTCAAAGCACCGACTGTAAGAAGAGTCTCTATTCTTGTACGAAAGGAGGCATTGTGCCTTTTGTATTTAATTCCGATGCGATTTCTGTGTTTCATTGTCAATGAGTATGTCCAAGGAATACATTGAACCTGGAGTGGTGTATCGGAAACTAATTCTGGTCTCACAGGGAATGCTCAAAGCACCGACTGTAAGAAGAGTCTCTATTCTTGTACTTAAGGGGGCATTGTGCCTTTTGTATTTAATTCCGATGCGATTTCTGTGTTTCATCGTCATTGCGAAGGTCCAAGGAATACATTGAACCTGCAGTGGTGTATCGGAAACTAATACTGGTCTCACAGGAAAGGATCAAAGCACAGACTCTAAGAAGTCTTACTCATCTTGCCGTTAAGGCGGCATAGTTCCTTTTGTATTTAATTCAGAAGTAATTTCAGTGTTTCATCGTCAATGAGTATGTCCAAGGAATACATTGAACCTGGAGTGGTGTATCGGAAACTAATACTGGTCTCACAGGGAAAGCTCAAAGCACCGACTGTACGAGGAGTCTCTATTCTTGCACTTATGGCGGCATTGTGCCATTTGCATTTAATTCCGATGTAATCTCAGTGTTTCATCGTCAATGTGTATGTCTAAGCACTACATTGAACCTGCAGTGGTGTATCGGAAACTAATACTGGCCTGACAGGGAATGCTCAAAGCACCGACTGTAAGAGGAGTCTCTATTCTTGTACTTATTGCGGCATTGTGCCTTTTGTATTTAGTTCCGACTCGATTTCTGTGTTTCATCGTCAATGCGAAGGTCCAAGGAATACATTGAACCTGCAGTGGTGTATCGGAAACTAATACTGGTCTCACAGGAAAGGATCAAAGCACAGACTCTAGGAAGTCTTACTCATCTTGCCGTTAAGGCGGCATAGTTCCTTTTGTATTTAATTCCGAAGTAATTTCAGTGTTTCATCGTCAATGAGTATGTCCAAGGAATACATTGAACCTGGAGTGGTGTATCGGAAACTAATACTGGTCTCACAGGGAAAGTTCAAAGCACCGACAGTAAGAAGAGTCTCTATTCTTGCTCTTATGGCGGCATTGTGCCTTTTGTATTTAATTCCGATGTAATTTCAGTGTTTCATCGTCAATGTGTATATCTAAGGAATTCATTGAATCTGCAGTGGTGTATCGGAATCTAATACTGGTCTCACAGGGAATGCTCAAAGCACCAACTGTAAGAAGTGTCTCTATTCTTGTACTTAGGGCGGCATTGTGCCTTTTGTATTTAATTGCGATGCGATTTCTGTGTTTCATCGTCAATGTGAAGGTACATGGAATACATTGTACCAGCAGTGGTGTATCGGAAACTAATACTGGTCTCACAGGGAATGCTCAAAGCACCGACTGTAAGAGGAGTCTCTATTCTTGTACTTATGGCGGCATTGTGCCATTTGTATTTAATTCCGATGTAATTTAAGTGTTTCATCGTCAATGTGTATGTCTAAAGAATACATTGAACCTGCAGTGGTGTATCGGAATCTAATACTGGTCTCACAGGGATTGCTCAAAGCACCGACTGTAAGAAGAGTCTCCATTCTTGTACTTATTGCGGCATTGTGCCTTTTGTATTTAGTTCCGATTCGATCTCTGTGTTTCATCGTCAATGCGAAGATCCAAGGAATACATTGAACCTGCAGTGGTTAATCGGAAACTAATAATGGTCTCACAGGAAAGGATCAAAGCACAGACTCTAAGAAGTCTCACTCATCTTGCCGTTAAGGCGGCATTGTTCCTTTTGTATTTAATACCGATGTAAATTCAGTGTTTCATCGTCAATGAGTATGTCTAAGGAATACATCGAACCTCGATTGGTGTATCGGAAACTAATTCTGGTCTCACAGGGAATGCTAAAAGCACCGACTGTTATTTGAGTCTCAATTCTTGTACGTAAGGCGGCATTGTACCTTTTGTATTTAATTCCGATGCGATTTCTGTGTTTCATCGTCAATGTGGATGTCCAAGCAATACATTGAACCCGCAGTGGTGTATCGGAAACTAATATTGGTCTCACACGAAATGCTCAAAGCACCGAGTGTAAGAAAAGTCTCTTTTCTTGTACTGAAGGCGGCATTATGCCTTTAGTATTTAATTCCGATGCGAATTCTGTGTTTCATCGTCAATGTCAAGGTCCAAGGAATACATTGAACCTGGAGTGGTATATCGGAAACTAATACTGGTCTCACAGGGAATGCTCAAAGTACCGACTGTAAGAAGAGTCTCTATTCTTGTACTTATGGCGGCATTGTGCCTTTTTTATTAAATTCCGATGCAATATCTGTGTTTCATCGTCAATGTGTATGTCCAAGGAATACATTGAACCTGCAGTGGTGTATGGGAAACTAATACTGGCCTCACAGGGAAAGCTCAAAGCACCGACTGTAAGAAGAGTCTCTATACTTCTACTTAAGGCGGCATTGTGCATTTTGTATTTAATTCCAATGCGATTTCTGTGTTTCATCGTCAATGAGAAGGTCCAAGGAATACATTGCACCTGCAGTGGTGTATCGGAAACTAATATTGGTCTCACAGGAAAGGATCAAAGCACAGACTCTAAGAAGTCTCAATCTTCTTGCACTTAAGGCGGCATTGTTCCTGTTGTATTTAATACCGATGTAATATCAGTGTTTCGTTGTCAATGTGTATGTCTAAGGAATACATTGAACCAGCAGTGGTGTATCAGAAACTACTACTGGTCTCACAGGGAATGCTCAAAGCACCGACTGTAAGAAAAGTCTCTATTCTTGTACTTAAGGCGGCATTGTGCATTTTGTATTTAATTCCGATGCGATTTCTGTGTTTCATCGTCAATGTGTATCTCCAAGGAAAACACTGAACCTGCAGTGGTGTATCGGAAACTGATACTGGTCACACAGGGAATGCTCAAAGCACCGGCTGTAAGAAGAGTCTCTATTCTTGTACTTAAGGCGGCATTGTGCCTTTTGCATTTAATTCCGATGCGATTTCTGTGTTTCATCGTCAATGTGAAGGTACAAGGAATTTATTGTAGCTGCTGTGGTGTATCGGAAACTAATACTGGTCTCACAAGGAATGCTCAAAGAACCGACAGTAACAGGAGTCTCTATTCTTGTACGTAAGGCGGCACTGTGCCTTTTGTATTTAGTTTCGATTCGATTTCTGTGTTTCATCGTCAATGCGAAGGTCCAAGGAACACATTGAACCTGCAGTGGTGTATCGGAAAATAATACTGGTCTCACATTGAGTGCTTAAAGCACCGACTGTAAGAAGAGTCTCTATTCTTGTACTTATTGCGGCATTGTGCCTTTTGTATTTAGTTCCGATTCGATTTCTGTGTTTCATCGTCAATGCGAAGGTCCAAGGAACACATTGAACCTGCAGTGGTGTATCGGAAAATAATACTGGCCTCACAGGAAAGGATCAAAGCACAGACTCTAAGAAGTCTTACTCATCTTGCCGTTAAGGCGGCATTGTTCCTTTTGTATTTAATTCCGATGTAATTTCAGTGTTTCATCGTCAATGAGTATGTCCAAGGAATACATTAAACCTGGAGTGGTGTATCGGAAACTAATACTGGTCTCACAGCGAATGCTCAAAGCACCGACTGTAAGAAGAGTCTCTATTCTTGTACGTAAGGCAGCATTGTGCCTTTTGTATTAATTCCGAGGTGATTTCTGTGTTTCATCGTCAATGCGTATGTCCAAGGAATCCATTCAACCTGCAGTTGTGTATCGGAAACTATTACTGGTCTCACAGGGAATGCTCAAAGCATCGACCGTAGGAAGAGTCTCAATTCTTGTACTTAAGGCGGCATTGTGGCTTTTGTGTTTAATTCCGATGCGATTTCTGTGTTTGATCGTCAATGTGAAGTTCCAAGGAATACATTGCACCTGCTGTGGTGTATCGGAAACTAATACTGGTCTCACAGGGAATGCTCAAACACCGACTGTAAGAAGCGTCTCTATTCTGGCACTAATGGCGGCATTGTGCCTTTTGTGTTTAATTCCGATGCGATTTCTGTGTTTCATTGTCAATGTGTATGTCCAAGGAATACATTGAACCTGCAGTGGTGTATCGGAAACCAATACTGGTCTCAAAGAGATTGCTCAAAGCACCGACTGTAAGAAGAGTCTGTATTCTTGTACTTAAGGCGGCATTGTGCATTTTGTGTTTAATTCCGACGCGATTTCAGTGTTTCATCGTCAATTTGAAGGTTTAAGGAATACATTGTGCCTGCAGTGGTGTATCGGAAACTAATACTGGCCTCATAGGGAATGCTCAAAGCACCGGCTGTAACAAGAGTCTCTATTCATGCACTTATGGCGGCATTGTGCGTTTTGTATTTAATTCCAATGTAATTACAGTGTTTCATCGTCAATGTGTATGTCTAAGGAATACATTGAACCTGCAGTGGTGTATGGGAAACTAATACTGGTCTCACAGGGAATGCTCAAAGCACCGACTGTAAGAAGAGTCTCTATTCTTGTACTTAAGGCGGCATTGTGCCTTTTGTATTTAATTCCGATGCGATATCTGTGTTTCATCGTCAATGCGAAGGTCAAAGGAATACATTGAACCTGCAGTGGTGTATCGGAAACTAATACTGGTCTCACAGGAAAGGATCAAAGCACAGACTCTAAGAAGTCTTACTCATCTTGCCGTTAAGGCGGCATTGTTCCTTTTGTATTTAATTCCGATGTAATTTCAGTGTTTCATCGTCAATGAGTATGTCCAAGGAATACATTGACCTGGAGTGGTGTATCGGAAACTAAAACTGGTCTCACAGGGAAAGCTCAAAGCACCGACTGTAAGAAGAGTGTCTATTCTCGTACGTAAGGCAGCATTGTGCCTTTTGTATTTAATTCCGATGCGATATCTGTGTTTCATCGTCAATGTGTATGTCCAAGGAATACATTGAACCTGCACTGGTGTATCAGAAACTAATACTGGTCTCACAGGGAATGCTCAAAGCACCGACTGTAAGAAGAGTCTCTATTCTTCTACTTAAGGCGGCATTGTGCCTTTTGTATTTAATTCCGATGCGATTTCTGTGTTTCATCGTCAATGTGAAGGTAGAAGGAATACATTGTACCTGCAGTGGTGTATCGGAAACTAATACTGGTCTCACAGGGAATGCTCAAAGCACCGACTGTAAGAGGAGTCTCTATTCTTGCACTTATGGCGGCATTGTGCCATTTGTATTTAATTCCGATGTAATTTTAGTGTTTCACCGTCAATGTGTATGTCTAAGGAATACATTGAACCTGCAGTGGTGAATGGGAAACTAATACTGGTATCACAGGGAATGCTCAAAGAACCGACTGTAAGAAGAGTCTCTATTCCTGTACGTAAGGCAGCCTTGTGCCTTTTGTGTTTAATTCCGATGCAATTTCTGTGTTTCATCGTCAATGCGTATGTCCAAGGAATACATTGAACCTGCAGTGGTATATCGGAAACTAATACTGGTTTCACAGGGAATGCTCAAAGCACCGACTGTAAGAAGAGTCTCTATTCTTGTACTTAAGGCGGCATTGTGCCTTTTGTATTTAATTCCGATGCGATATCTGTGTTTCATCGTCAATGCGAAGGTCAAAGGAATACATTGAACCTGCAGTGGTGTATCGGAAACTAATACTGGTCTCACAGGAAAGGATCAAAGCACAGACTCTAAGAAGTCTTACTCATCTTGCCGTTAAGGCGGCATTGTTCCTTTTGTATTTAATTCCGATGTAATTTCAGTGTTTCATCGTCAATGAGTATGTCCAAGGAATACATTGACCTGGAGTGGTGTATTGGAAACTAAAACTGGTCTCACAGGGAAAGCTCAAAGCACCGACTGTAAGAAGTGTGTCTATTCTCGTACGTAAGGCAGCATTGTGCGTTTTGTATTTAATTCCGATTTGATATCTATGTTTCATCGTCAATGTGTATGTCCAAGGAATACATTGAACCTGCACTGGTGTATCAGAAACTAATACTGGTCTCACAGGGAATGCTCAAAGCACCGACTGTAAGAAGAGTATCTATTCTTCTACTTAAGGCGGCATTGTGCCTTTTGTATTTAATTCCGATGCGATTTCTGTGTTTCATCGTCAATGTGAAGGTAGAAGGAATACATTGTACCTGCAGTGGTGTATCGGAAACTAATACTGGTCTCACAGGGAATGCTCAAAGCACCGACTGTAAGAGGGGTCTCTATTCTTGCACTTATGGCGGCATTGTGCCATTTGTATTTAATTCCGATGTAATTTTAGTGTTTCACCGTCAATGTATATGTCTAAGGAATACATTGAACCTGCAGTGGTGTATCGGAAACTAAAACTGGTCTCACAGGAAGGGATCAAAGCACAGACTCTAAGAAGTCTCACTCATCTTGCCGTTAATTCGGCATTGTTCCTTTTGTATTTATTTCCGATGTAATTTCAGTGTTTCATTGTCAATGTGTATGTCCAAGCAATACATTGAACCTGGAGTGGTGTATCGGAAACTAATACTTTTCTCACAGGGAATGCTCAAAACACCGACTGTTAGAAGAGTCTCTATTCTTGTACGTAAGGCGGCATTGTGCCTTTTCTATTTAATTCCGATGCGATTTCTGTGTTTCATCGTCAATTGGAAGTTCCAAGGAATACATTGTACCTGCTGTGGTGTATCGGAAACTAATACTGGTCTCACAGGGAATGCTCAAAGCACCGACTGTAAGAAGGGTCTCTATTCTGGCACTTATGGCGGCATTGAGCCTTTTGAGTTTAATTCCGATGCGATTTCTGTGTTTCATTGTCAATGTCTATGTCCAAGGAATACATTGAACCTGCAGTGGTGTATCGGAAAACAATACTGGTCTCAAAGGGAATGCTCAAAGCACCGACTGTTAGAAGAGTCTCTATTCTTGTACTTAAGGCGGCATTGTGCATTTTGTATTTAATTCCGATGCGATTTCTGTGTTTCATCGTCAATTTGAAGGTCCAAGGAATACATTGTACCTGCAGTGGTGTATCGGAAACTAATACTGGCCTCACAGGGAATGCTCAAAGCACCGACTGTAAGAAGAGTCTCTATTCATGCACTTATGGCGGCATTGTGCCTTTTGTATTTCATTCCGATGTAATTTCAGTGCTTCATCGTCAAGGTGTACGTCTAAGGAATATATTGAACCTGCAGTGGTGTATCGGAAACTAATACTGGTCTCACAGGGAATGCTCAAAGCACCGACTGTAAGAAGAGTCTCTATTCTTGTACGTAAGGCGGCATTTTTTCTTTTGTATTTATTTCCGATGCGAAATCTGTGTTTCATCGGCAATGCGTATGTCGAAGGAATACATTGAACCTGCAATGGTATATCGGAAACTAATACTGGTCTCACAGTTAATGCTCAAAGCACCGACTGTAAGTAGAGTCTCTATTCTTGTACTTAAGGCGGCATTGTGCCTTTTGTATTTAATTCCCATGTGACTTCAATGTTTCATCGTCAATGTGAAGGTCCAAGGAACACATTGAACCTGCAGTGATGTATCGGAAACTAATACTGGTCTCACAGGAAAGGATCAAAGCACAGACTCTAAGAAGTCTCACACATCTTGCACTTAAGGCGGCATTGTCCCTTTTGTATTTCATTCCGAATTAATTTCAGTGTTTCATCGTCAATGTGTATGTCCAAGGAATAGATCGAACCTGGAGTGGTGTGTCGGAAACTAATACTGGTCTCACAGGGAATGTTCAAAGCACTGACTGTCAGAAGAGTCTCCATACTTGTACTAATTTCATGGTCTCACAGGGAATGCTCAAAACACCGACTGTAAGACTGTAAGAAGAGTCTCTATTCTTGTACTTAAGGGGGCATTGTGCCTTTTGTATTTAATTCCGATGCGATTTCTGTGTTTCATCGTCAAGGTGTATGTCCAAGGAATACATTGAACCTGCAGTGGTGAATCGGAAACTAATACTGGTCTCACAGGAAAGGATCAAAGCACAGACTCAAAGAAGTCTCACTTTACTTGTACTTAAGGCGGCATTGTGCCTTTTGTATTTAATTCCGATGTAATTTCAGGGTTTCATTGTCAATGTGTATGTCTAAGGAATACATTGAACCTGCAGTGGTGTATCAGAAACTAATACTGGTCTCACAGGATATGCTCAAAGCACCGACTGTAAGAGGAGTCTCTATTCTTGTACGTAAGGCGGCATTGTGCCTTTTGAATTTAGTTCCACTGCGATTTCTGTGTTTCTTCGTCAATGCGAAGGTCCAAGGAATACAATGAACCTGCAGTGGTGTATCGGAAACTAATACAGGTCTCACAGAAAGGATCAAAGCACAGACTCTAAGAAGTCTCACTCATATTGCAGTTAAGGCGGCATTGTCCCTTTTGTATTTAATACCGAAGTAATATCAGTGTTTCATCGTCAATGAGTATGTCCAAGGAATACATTGAACCTGGAGTGGTGTATCGGAAACTAATACTGGTCTCACAGCGGATGCTCAAAGCACCGAGTGTAAGAAGAGGCTCTATTCTTGTATGTAAGGCGGCATTGTGCCTTTTGTATTAATTCCGAGGCGATTTCTGTGTTTCATCGTAAATGTGTATGTCCATGGAATCCATTGAACCTGTAGTGGTGTATCGGAAACTAATACTGGTCTCACAGGGAATGATCAAAGCATCGACGGTAGGAAGAGTCTCAATTCATGTATTTAAGGCGGCATTGTGCCTTTTGTTTGTAATTCCGATGCGATTTCTGTGTTTCATCGTCAATTTGAAGGTCCAAGGAATACATTGTACCTGCAGTGGTGTATCGGAAACTAATACTGGTCTCACAGGTAATGCTCAAAGCACCGACTGTAAGAAGAGTCTCTATTCATGCACTTATGGCGGCATTGTGCCTTTTGTATATGATTCCGATCTAATTTCAGTGTTTCATCGTCAAGGTGTATGTCTAAGGAATACATTGTACCTGCAGTGGTGTATCGGAAACTAATACTGGTCTCACAGGGAATGCTCAAAGCACCGACTGTAAGAAGAGTCTCTATTCTTGTACGTAAGGCGGCATTGTGCCTTTTGTATTTAATTCCGATGCGATTTCTGTGTTTCATCGTCAATGCGTATGTCCAAGGAATACATTGAACCTGCAGTGGTATATCGGAAACTAATACTGGTCTCACAGGGAATGCTCAAAGCACTGACTGTAAGAATAGTCTCTATTCCTGTACTTAAGGCGGCATTGTGCCTTTTGTATTTAATTCCCATGTGACTTCTATGTTTCATCGTCAATGCGAAGGTCCAATGAACACATTGAACCTGCAGTGATGTATCGGAAACTAATACTGGTGTCACAGGAAAGGATCAAAGCACGGACTCTAAGAAGTCTCACACATCTTGCACTCAAGGCGGCATTGTCCCTTTTGTATTTCATTCCGATTTAATTTCAGTGGTTCATCGTCAATGTGTAAGTCCGAGGAATACATTGAACCTGGAGTGGTGTGTCGGGAACTAATACTGGTCTCACAGGTAATGTTCAAAGCACCGACTGTAAGAAGAGTCTCCATACTTGTACTAATTTCATGGTCTCACAGGGAATGCTCGAAACACCGACTGTAAGACTGTAAGAAGAGTCTCTATTCTTGTACTTAAGGGGGCATTGTGCCTTTTGTATTTAATTCCGATGCGATTTATGTGTTTCATCGTCAAGGTGTATGTCCAAGAAATACATTGAACCTGCAGTGGTGTATCGGCAACTAATACTGGTCTCACAAAGAATGCTTAAAGCACAGCCTGTTATATGAGTCTGCATTATTGTCCTTAAGGCTGCATTGTTTCTTTTGTATTTTATTCCGATGCGGTTTCGGTGTTTCATCGTCAATGTGTATGTCCATGGAATACATTGGACCTGCAGTGGTATATCGGAAAACAATACTGGTCTCAGAGGGCATGTTCAAAGCACCGACTGTAAGAAGAGTCTCTATTCTTGTACTTAAGGCGGCATTGTGCATTTTGTATTTAATTCCGATGCGTTTTCTGTGTTTCATCGTCAATTTGAAGGTCCAAGGAATACATTGTACCTGCAGTGGTGTATCGGAAACTTATACTGGCCCCACAGGGAATGCTCAAAGCACCGACTGTAAGAAGAGTCTCTATACATGTACTTATGGCGGCATTGTGCCTTTTGTATTTCATTCCGATGTCATTTCAGTGTTTCATCGTCAAGGTGTATGTCTAAGGAATACATTGAATTTGCAGTGGTGTATCGGAAACTAATACTGGTCTCACGGAAAATGCTCAAAGAACCGACTGTAAGAAGAGTCTCTATTCTTGTACTTAAGGTGGCATTGTGCATTTTGTATTTAATTCCGATGCGAATTCTGCGTTACATCGTCAATGTGAAGGTCCAAAGAATTCATTGAACCGGCAATGGTGTATCGGAAACTAATACTGGTCTCACAGGGAATGCTCAATGCACCGACTGTAAGAAGAGTCTCTATTCCTGTACTTAGGGCGGCATTGTGCCTTTTGTATTTAATGCCGATGCGATTTCTGTGTTTCATCGTCAATTTGAAGGTCCATGGAATACATAGACCCTGCAGTGGTGTATGGGAAACTAATACTGTTCTCACAGGGAATGCTCAAAGTACCGACTAAGAAGACTCTCTCTTCTTGTACTTAAGGCGGCATTGTGCTATTTGTATTTAATTCCGATGCCATTTCTGTGTTCCATCGGCAATGTGAATGTCCAAGGAATACATTGTACCTGCAGTTGTGTATCGGAAACTAGTACTGGTCTCGCAGGGAATGCTCAAAGCACCGACTGTAAGAAGAGTCTATGTTCTAGCACTTATGGCAGCATTGTGACTTTTGTATTTAATTCCGATGTAATTTCAGTGTTTCATTGTCAATGTGTATGTCTAAGGAATACATTGAACCTGCAGTGGTGTATCAGAAACTAATACTGGTCTCACAGGGAATGCTCAAAGCACCGACTGTAAGAGGAGTCTCTATTCTTGTACGTAAGGCGGCATTGTGCCTTTCGAATTTAGTTCCACTGCGATTTCTGTGTTTCTTCGTCAATGCGAAGGTCCAAGGAATACAATGAACCTGCAGTGGTGTATCGGAAACTAATACTGGTCTCACAGGGAATGATCAAAGCATCGACGGTAGGAAGATTCTCAATTCATGTACTTAAGGCGGCATTGTGAATTTTGTATTTAATTCCGATGCGATTTCTGTGTTTCATCGTCAATTGGAAGTTCCAACTAATACATTGTACCTTCTGTGGTGTATCGGAAACTAATACTGGTCTCACAGGGAATGCTCAAAGCACAGACTGTAAGAAGGGTCTCTATACTGGCACTTATGGCGGCATTGTGCCTTTTGTGTTTAATTCCGAAGCGATTTCTGTGTTTCATTGTCAATGTGTATGTCCAAGGAATACATTGAACCTGCAGTGGTGTATCGGAAAACAATACTGGTCTCAGAGGGAATGTTCAAAGCACCGACTGTAAGAAGAGTCTCTATTCTTGTACTTAAGGCGGCGTTGTGCATTTTGTATTTAAATCCGATGCGATTTCTGTGTTTCATCGTCAATTTGAAGGTCCAAGGAATACATTGTACCTGCAGTCGTGTATCGGAAACTTATACTGGCCTCACAGGGAATGCTGAAAGCACCGACTGTAAGAAGAGTCTCTATACATGTACTTATGGCGGCATTGTGCCTTTTGTATTTCATTCCGATGTCATTTCAGTGTTTCATCGTCAAGGTGTATGTCTAAGGAATACATTGAATTTGCAGTGGTGTATCGGAAACTAATACTGGTCTCACAGGGAATGCTCAAAGCACCGACTGTAAGAAGAGTCTCCATACTTGTACTAATTTCATGGTCTCACAGGGAATGCTCAAAACACCGACTGTAAGACTGTAAGAAGAGTCTCTATTCTTGTACTTAAGGGGGCATTGTGCCTTTTGTATTTAATTCCGATGCGATTTCTGTGTTTCATCGTCAAGGTGTATGTCCAAGGAATACATTGAACCTGCAGTGGTGAATCGGAAACTAATACTGGTCTCACAGGAAAGGATCAAAGCACAGACTCAAGGAAGTCTCACTTTACTTGTACTTAAGGCGGCATTGTGCCTTTTGTATTTAATTCCAATGTAATTTCAGGGTTTCATCGTCAATGTGTATGTCTAAGAAATACATTGGACCTGCAGTGGTGTATCGGAAACTAATACTGGTCTCACAGGGATTGCTCAAACACCGACTGTAAGAAGAGTCTCTATTCTTGTACTTAAGGCGGCATTGCGCCTTTTGTATTTAATTCCGATGCGATTTCGGTGTTTCATCGTCAATGTGAAGGTCCAAGGAATACATTGAACCTGCAGTGGTGTATCGGAAACTAATACTAGTCTCACAGGAAAGGATCAAAGCACAGACTCAAAGATGACTCACTTTTCTCGTACTTAAGGCGGCATTGTGCCTTTTGTATTTATTTACGATGTAATTTCAGTGTTTCATCGTCAATGTGTAAGTCTAAGGAATATATTGAAACTGTAGTGGTGTAACGGAAACTGATACTGGTCTCACAGGGAATGCTCAAAACACCGACTGTAAGAAGAGACTTTATTCTTGCACTTAAGGCGGCATTTCGCCTTTTGTATTTAATATCGATGCGTTTCTGTGTTTCATCGTCAATGTGAAGGTCCAAGGAGTACATTGAACTTGCTGTGGTGTAACGGAAACTAATACTGGTCTCACAGGGAATGCTCAATCAACGACTGTAAGAAGAGTCTCTATTCCTGTACATAAGGCGGCATTGTGCCTTTTGTATTTAATTCCGATGCGATTTCTGTGTTTCATCGTCAATGTGTATGTCCAAGGAATACATTGAAACTGCAGTGGCGTATCGGAAGCTAATACTGGTCTCACAGGAATGGATCAAAGCACAGACTCTAAGAAGTCCCACTCTTCTTGCACTTAAGGCGGCATTGTGCGTTTTGTATTTAATTCCGATGTAATTTCAGTGTTTCATCGTCAATGTGTATGTCCATGGAATACATTGGACCTGCAGTGGTGTATCGGAAGCTAATACTGGTCTCACGGGGAATGCTCAAAGCACCGACTGTAAGAAGAGACTCTATTCTTGTACTTAAGGCGGCATTGTGCCGGTTGTGTTTAATTCCGATGCGATTTCTGTGTTTCATCGTCAATGTGTATGTCCAAGGAATACACTGAATCTGCAGTGGTGTATCGGAAACTAATACTGGTCTCGCAGGGAATGCTCAAAGCACAGCCTGTAAGGTGAGTCTGCATTCTTGTCCTTAAGGCTGCATTGTTTCTTTTGTATTTTATTCCGATGCGATTTCGGTGTTTCATCGTCAATGTGAAGGTCCAAGGAATATATTGAACCTGTAGTGGTGTAGCGGAAACTAATACTGGTCTCACAGGAAAGGATCAAAGCACAGATTTTAAAAAGTTTCACTCTTCTTGCACTTAAGGCGGAATTGTTCCTCTTGTATTTAATTCCGATGTAATTTCAGTGTTTCATTGTCATTGTGTATGTCCAAGGAATACATAGAAACTGCAGTGGTGTATCGGAAACTAATACTGGTCTCACACGGAATGCTCAAAGCATCGACATTAAGTGGAGTCTCTATTCTTGTACTTAAGGCGGCATTGTGCCTTTTCTATTTAATTACGATGCGATTTCTGTGTTTCATCGTCAATGTGTATGTCCAAGGAATACATTGAACCTGCAGTGGTGTATGGGAAACTAATACTGGTCTCACACGGAATGCTCAAAGCACCGACTTCTGGAAGAGTCTCTTTTCTTGTACTTAAGGTCACATTGTGCCTTTTGTATTTAATTCCGATGCGATTTCTGTGTTTCATCGTCAATGTGTATGTCCAAGGAATACATTGAACCTGCAGTGGTGTATCGGAAACTAATACTGTTCTCACAGGAACGGATCAAAGCACAGTCTCTAAGAAGTCTCACTCTTCTTGCACTAAAGGCGGCTTTGTGCCTTTTGTATTTAATTCCGATGTAATTTCAGTGTTTGATCGACAATGTGTATGTCCAAGGAATAACTTGAACCTGCTGTGGTGTATCGGAAACTAATACTGGTCTCACAGGGAATGATCAAAGCACCGACTGTAAGAAGAATCTCTATTCTTGTGCTTAAGGCGGCATTGTGCCTTTTGTATTTAATTCCGATCCGATTTCTGTGTCTCATCGTCAATGTGAATTTCCATGGAATACTTTGAAACTGCAGTGGTGTATCGGAAACTAATACTGGTCTCACAGGGAATGCTCAAAGATCCGACTGTAAGAAATGTCACTGTTCTTGCACTTAAGGCGGTATTGTGCCATTTGTATTTAATTCCGATGCGATTTCAGTGTTTCATCGTCAATTTGAAAGTCCGTGGAATACATTGAACCTGCAGTGCAGTGTCGGAAACTAATACTGGTCTCACAGGAAAGGATCAAAGCACAGGCACTAAGAAGTCTCACTCTTCTTGCACTTAAGGCGGCATTGTGCCTTTTGTATTTAATTCCGATGTAATTTCAGTTTTCCATCGTCAATGTGTATGTCCAAGAAATACATTGAACCTGCAGTGGTGTATCGGAAACTAATACTGGTCTCACAGGGAATGGTCATAGCACCGACTGTAAGAAGAGTCTCTATTCTTGTACTTAAGGCGGCATTGTGCATTTTGTATTTATTTCCGATGCTATTTCTGTGTTTCATCGTCAATTTGAAGGTCCAAGGAATACATTGTACCTGCAGTGGTGTATCGGAAACTTATACTGGCCTCACAGGGAATGCTCAAAGCACCGACTGTAAGAAGAGTCTCTATACATGTTCTTATGGCGGCATTGTGCCTTTTGTATTTCATTCCGATGTCATTTCAGTGTTTCATCGTCAAGGTGTATGTCTAAGGAATACATTGAATTTGCAGTGGTGTATCGGAAACTAATACTGGTCTCACAGGGAATGCTCAAAGCACCGACTGTAAGAAGAGTCTCTATGCTTGTACGTAAGGCGGCATTGTGCCTTTTGTATTTAATTCCGATGCGATTTCTGTGTTTCATCGTCAATGCGTATGTCCAAGTAATGCATTGAACCTGCAGTGTTATATCGGAAACTAATACTGGTCTCACAGGGAATGCTCAAAGCACCGACTGTAAGGGGAGTCTCTATTCTTGTACTTAAGACGGCATTGTGCCTTTTGTATTTAATTCCCATGTGACTTCTATGTTTCATCGTCAATGTGAAGGTCCAAGGAACACATTGAACCTGCAGTGATGTATCGGAAACTAATACTGGTCTCACAGGAAAGGATCAAAGCACAGACTCAAAGATGACTCACTTTTCTCGTACTTAAGGCGGCATTGTGCCTTTTGTATTTATTTACGATTAAATTTCAGTGTTTCATCGTCAATGTGTATGTCCAAGAAATACATTGAACCTGCAGTGGTGTATCGGAAACTAATACTGGTCTCACAGGGAATGGTCATAGCACCGACTGTAAGAAGAGTCTCTATACTTACACTTAAGGCGACATTGTGCCTTTTGTATTTAATTCCGCTGCGATTTCTGTGTTTCATTGTCAATGTGATGCTCCAAAGAATACATTGAACCTGCAGTGGTGTATCGGAAACATACTGGTCTCACAGCAAAGGATCAAATCACAGACTTTAAGAAGTCTCACTCTCCTTGCACTTAAGGCGGCATTGTGCCTTTTGTATTAAATTCCGATGTAATTTCAGTGTTTCATCGTCAACGTGTATGTCCAAGGAATACATTGTACCTGCAGTGGTGTATCGGAAACTAATACTGGTCTCACAGGAAAGGATCAAAGCTCAGATTTTAAGAAGTTTCACACTTCTTGCACTTAGGGCGGAATTAATTTCAGTGTTTCATTGTCAATGTGTATGTCCAAGGAATACATTGAACCTGCAGTGGTGTATCGGAAATTAATAGTAGTCTCACACGGAATGCCTAAGCACCGACTTTAAGAAGAGTCTCTATTCTTGTACTTAAGGGGGCATTGTGCCTTTTGTATTTAATTCCGATGCGATTTCTGTGTTACATCGTCAATGTGAAGGTCTAAGGAATACATTGAACCTGCAGTGGTGTATCGGAAATTAATACTGGTCTCACAATGAATGCTCAAATCACCGACCGTATGAAGAGTCTCTATTCTTGCACTTAAGGCGGCATTGTGCCTTTTGTATTTAATTCCGATGCGATTTCAGTGTTTCATCGTCAATGTGTATGTCCAAGGAATACATTGAACCTGCAGTGGAATGCTCAAAGCACCGACTGTAAGAAGAGTCTCTATTCTTGCACTTATGGCGGCATTGTGCCTTTTGTATTTAATTCCGATGTAATTTCAGTGTTTCATGGTCAATGTGTATGTCTAAGGAATACATAGAACCTGCAGTGGTGTATCGGAAACTAATACTGGTCTGGCAGGGAATGCTCAAAGCACCGACTATAAGAAGAGTCTCTATTCGTGTACCTAAGGCGCCATTGTGATTTTTGTATTTAATTCCGATGCGATATCTGTGTTTCATCGTCAATGTGTATGTCCAAGGAATACATTGAACCTGCAGTGGTGTATCGGAAACTAATACTGGTCTCAAAGGGAATGCTCAAAGCACCGACTGTAAGAAGAGTCTCTATTCTTGTACTTGAGGCGGCATTGTGCCTTTTGTATTTAATTCCGATGTGATTTCTGTGTTTCATCGTCAATGTGAAGGTCTAAGGAATACATTAAACCTGCAGTGGTGTATCGGAAACTAATACTGGTCTCACGGGAAAGGATCAAAGCGCAGACTCTACGAAGTATCACCCTTTTTGCACTTAAGGCGGCATTGTGCGTTTTGTATGTAATTCCGATGTAATTTCAGTGTTTCATCGTCAATGTGTATGTCCAAGGAATACATTGAACCTGCAGTGGTGTATCGAAAGCTAATACTGGTCTCACGGGGAATGCTCAAGGCACCGACTGTAAGAAGAGTCTCTATTCTTGTACTTAAGGCGGCATTGTGCCGTTGGTATTTAATTCCGATGCGATTTCTGTGTTTTATCGTCAATGTGAAGGTCCAAGGAATACACTGAACCTGCAAAGGTGTATCGGAAACTGATACTGGTCTCAAAGGGAATGCTCAAAGTACCGACTGAAGTAAGAGTCTCAATTCATGTACTTAAGGCGGCATTGTGCCTTTTGTATTTAATTCCGATGCGATTTCTGTGTTTCATCGTCAATTGGAAGTTCCAAGGAATACATTGTACCTGCTGAGGTGTATCGGAAACTAATACTGGTCTCACAGGGAATGCTCAAAGCACCGACTGTAAGAAGGGTCTCTATTATGGCACTTATAGCGGCATTGTGCCTTTTGTGTTTAATTCCGATGCCATTTCTGTGTTTCATTGTCAATGTGTATGTCCAAGGAATACATTGAACCTGCAGTGGTGTATCGGAAAACAATACTGGTCTCAAAGGGAATGCTCAAAGCACCGACTGTAAGAAGAGTCTCTATTCTTGTACGTAAGGCGGCATTGTGCATTTTGTATTTAATCCCGATGCGATTTCTGTGTTTCATCGTCAATTTGAATGTCCAAGGAATACATTGTACCTGCAGTGGTGTATCGGAAACTAATACTGGCCTCACAGGGAATGCTCAAAGCACCGACTGTAAGAAGAGTCTTTATTCATGCACTTATGGCGGCATTGTGCCTTTTGTATTTCATTCCGATGTAATTTCAGTGTTTCATCGTCAAGGTGTATGTCTAAGGAATATATTGAAGCTGCAGTGGAGTAACGGGAACTGATACTGGTCTCACAGGAAATGCTCAAAGCACCGACTGTAAGAAGAGACTTTTTTCTTGCACTTAAGGCGGCATTGTGCCTTTTGTATTTAATACCGATGCGTTACTGTGTGTCATCGTCAATGTGAAGGTCCAAGGTGTACATTGAACCTGCAGTGGTATATCGGAAACTAATACTGGTCTCACAGGGAATGCTCAAAGCACCGACTGTAAGAAGAGTCTCTAATCTTGTACTTAAGGCGGCATTGTGCCTTTTGTATTTAATTCCCATGTGACTTCTATGTTTCATCGTCAATGTGAAGGTCCAAGGAACACATTGAACCTGCAGTGATGTATCGGAAACTAATACTGGTCTCACAGGAAAGGATCAAAGCACGGACTCTAAGAAGTCTCACACATCTTGCACTTAAGGCGGCAATGTCCCTTTTGTATTTCATTCCGATTTAATTTCAGTGTTTCATCGTCAGTGCGTATGTCCAAGGAATACATTGAACCTGGAGTGGTGTGTCGGAAACTAATACTGGTCTCACAGGGAATGCTCAAAGCACCGACTCTAAGAAGAGTCTCCATACTTGTACTAATTTCATGGTCTCACAGGGAATGCTCAAAACACCGACTGTGAGACTGTAAGAAGAGTCTCTATTCTTGTACTTAAGGGGGCATTGTGCCTTTTGTATTTAATTCCGATTCGATCTCTGTGTTTCATCGTCAAGGTGTATGTCCAAGGAATACATTGAACCTGCAGTGGTGAATCGGAAACTAATACTGGTCTCACAGGAAAGGATCAAAGCACAGACTCAAAGAAGTCTCACTTTTCTTGTACTTAAGGCGGCATTGTGCCTTTTATTTAATTCCTATGTAATTTCAGGGTTTCATCGTCAATGTGTATGTCTAAGGAATACATTGGACCTGCAGTGGTGTATCGGAAACTAATACGGGTCTCACAGGGAATGCTCAAACAACGACTGTAAGAAGAGTCTCTATTCCTGTACATAAGGCGGCATTGTGCCTTTTGTATTTAATTCCGATGCGATTTCTGTGTTTCATCGTCCATGTGTATGTCCAAGGAATACATTGAACCTGCAGTGGCGTATCGGAAGCTAATACTGGTCTAACAGGAATGGATCAAAGCACAGACTCTAAGAAGTCCCACTCTTCTTGCACGTAAGGCGGCATTGTGCGTTTTGTATTTAATTCCGATGTAATTTCAGTGTTTCATCGTCAATGTATATGTCCAAGGAATACATTGGACCTGCAGTGGTGTATCGCAAGCTAATACTGGTCTCACGGGGAATGCTCAAAGCACCGACAGTAAGAAGAGTCTCTATTCTTGTACTTAAGGCGGCATTGTGCCCTTTGTATTTAATTCTGATGCGAATTCTGTGTTTCATCGTCAATGTGAAGGTCCAAGGAATACACTGAACCTGCTATGGTGTATCGGAAACTAATACTGGTCTCAAAGGGAATGCTCAAAGAACCGACTGTAAGATGAGTCTCTATTCTTGTACTTAAGGTGACATTGTGCCTTTTGTATTTAATTCCGATTGGAATTCTGTGTTACATCGTCAATGTGAAGGTCCAAAGAATTCATTGAACCGACAATGGTGTATCGGAAACTAATACTGGTCTCACAGGGAATGCTCAAAGCACCGACTGTAACAAGAGTCTCTATTCCTGTTCTTAAGGCGGCATTGTGCCATTTGTATTTAATTCCGATGCGATTCCTGTGTTTCATCGTCTATGTGAAGGTCGAAGGAATACATTGAACCTGCAGTGGCGTATCGAAAACTGATACTGGTCGCACAGGAATGGATAAAAGGACAGACTCTAAGAAGTCTCACTCTTCTTGCACTTAAGGCGGCATTGTACCTTTTGTATTTAATTACGATGTAATTTCAGTGTTTCATCGTCAATGTGTATGTCCATGGAATACATTGGACCTGCAGTGGTGTATCGCAAGCTAATACTGGTCTCACGGGGAATGCTCAAAGCACCGACTGAAAGAAGAGTCTCTATTCTTGTACTTAAGGCGGCATTGTGCCGTTTGTATTTAATTCCGATGCGATTTCTGTGTTTCATAGTCAATGTGAAGGTCCAAGGAATTCACTGAACCTGCTATGGTGTATCGGAAACTAATACTGGTCTCAAAGGGAATGCTCAAAGAACCGACTGTAAGAAGAGTCTCTATTCTTGTACTTAAGGTGGCATTGTGCATTTTGTATTTAATTCCGATGCGAATTCTGTGTTACATCGTCAATGTGAAGGTCCAAAGAATTCATTGAACCGGCAATGGTGTATCGGAAACTAATACTTGTCTCACAGGGAATGCTCAATGCACCGACTATGAGAAGAGTCTCTATTCTTGTGCTTAATGCGGCATTGTGCCTTTTGTATTTAAATCCGATGCGATTCCGGTGTTTCATCGTCTATGTGAAGGTCCAAGGAATACATTGAACCTGCAGTGGTGTATCGGAAACTAATACTGGTCTCACACGGAATGCTCAAAGCACCGACTTTAAGAGGAGTCTCTATTCTTGTACTTGAGGCGGCATTGTGCCTTTTCTATTTAATTCCGATGCGATTTCTGTGTTTCATCGTCAATGTGTATGTCCAAGGAACACATTGAACCTGCAGTGATGTATCGGAAACTAATACTGGTCTCACAGGAAAGGATCAAAGCACAGACTCAAAGATGACTCACTTTTCTCGTACTTAAGGCGGCATTGTGCCTTTTGTATTTATTTACGATTTAATTTCAGTGTTTCATCGTCAATGTGTATGTCCAAGGAATACATGGAACCTGGAGTGGTGTGTCGGAAACTAATACTGGTCTCACAGGGAATGCTCAAAGCACCGACTGTAAGAAGAGTCTCCATACTTGTACTAATTTCATGGTCTCACAGGGAATGCTCAAAACACCGACTGTAAGACTGTAAGAAGAGTCTCTATTCTTGTACTTAAGGGGGCATTGTGCCTTTTGTATTTAATTCCGATGCGATTTCTGTGTTTCATCGTCAAGGTTTATGTCCAAGGAATACATTGAACCTGCAGTGGTGAATCGGAAACTAATACTGGTCTCACAGGAAAGGATCAAAGTACAGACTCAAAGAAGTCTCACTTTACTTGTACTTAAGGCGGCATTGCGCCTTTTGTATTTAATTCCGATGCGATTTCGGTGTTTCATCGTCAATGTGAAGGTCCAAGGAATACATTGAACCTGCAGTGGTGTATCGGAAACTAATACTGGTCTCACAGGAAAGGATCAAAGCACAGACTCAAAGATGACCCACTTCTCTCGTACTTAAGGCGGCATTGTGCCTTTTGTATTTATTTACGATGTAATTTATGTGTTTCATCATCAATGTGTAAGTCTAAGGAATATATAGAAACTGTAGTGGTGTAACGGAAACTGATACTGGTCTCACAGGGAATGCTCAAAGCACCGACTGTAAGAAGAGACTTTATTCTTGCACTTAAGGCGGCATTTCGCCTTTTGTATTTAATATCGATGCGTTTCTGTGTTTCATCGTCAATGTGAAGGTCCAAGGAGTACATTGAACTTGCGGTGGTGTAACGGAAACTAATACTGGTCTCACAGGGAATGCTCAAACAACGACTGTAAGAAGAGTCTCTATTCCTGTACATAAGGCGGCATTGTGCCTTTTGTATTTAATTCCGATGCGATTTCTGTGTTTCATCGTCAATGTGTATGTCCAAGGAATACATTGAAACTGCAGTGGCGTATCGGAAGCTAATACTGGTCTCACAGGAATGGATCAAAGCACAGACTCTAAGAAGTCCCACTCTTCTTGCACTTAAGGCGGCATTGTGCGTTTTGTATTTAATTCCGATGTAATTTCAGTGTTTCATCGTCAATTTGTATGTCCATGGAATACATTGGACCTGCAGTGGTGTATCGGAAGCTAATACTGGTCTCACGGGGAATGCTCAAAGCACCGACTGTAAGAAGTGTCTCTATTCTTGTACTAAAGGCGGCATTGTGCCGTTTGTGTTTAATTCCGATGCGATTTCTGTGTTTCATCGTCAATGTGAAGGTCCAAGGAATTCACTGAACCTGCTATGGTGTATCGGAAACTAATACTGTCTCAAAGGGAATGCTCAAAAAACCGACTGTAAGAAGAGTCTCTATTCTTGTACTTAAGGTGGCATTGTGCATTTTGTATTTAATTCCGATGCTAATTCTGTGTTACATCGTCAATGTGAAGGTCCAAAGAATTCATTGAACCGGCAATGGTGTATCGGAAACTAATACTGGTCTCACAGGGAATGCTCGATGCACCGACTGTAAGAAGAGTCTCTATTCTTGTACATAAGGCGGCATTGTGCCTTTTGTATTTAATTCCGATGCGATTTCTGTGTTTCATTGTCAATGAGTATGTCCAAGGAGTACATTGAACCTGGAGTGGTGTATCGGAAACTAATACTGGTCTCACAGGGAATGCTCAAAACACCGACTGCAAGAAGAGTCTCTATTCTTCTACTTAAGGCAGCATTGTGCCTTTTGTATTTAATTCCGATGCGATTTCTGTGTTTCATCGTCAATGTGTATGTCCAAGGAATACATTGAATCTGCAGTGGTGTATCGGAAACTAATACTGGTCTCACAGGGAATGCTCAAAGCACAGCCTGTAAGATGAGTCTGCATTCTTGTCCTTAAGGCTGCATTGTTTCTTTTGTATTTTATTCCGATGCGATTTCGGTGTTTCATCGTCAACGTGAAGGTCCAAGGAATAGATTGAACCTGTAGTGGTGTATCGGAAACTAATACTGGTCTCACAGGAAAGGATCAAAGCACAGATATTAAAAAGTTTCACTCTTCTTGCACTTAAGGCGGAATTGTTCCTCTTGTATTTAATTCCGATGCAATTTCAGTGTTTCATTGTCATTGTGTATGTCCAAGGAATACATAGAACCTGCAGTGGTGTATCGGAAACTAATACTGGTCTCACACGGAATGCTCAAAGCACCGACATTAAGAGGAGTCTCTATTCTTGTACTTAAGGCGGCATTGTGCCTTTTCTATTTAATTCCGATGCGATTTCTGTGTTTCATCGTCAATGTGTATGTCCAAGGAGTACATTGAACCTGAAGTGGTGTATGGGAAACTAATACTGGTCTCACACGGAATGCTCAAAGCACCGACTTCTCTAAGAGTCTCTATTCTTGTACTTCAGGTGGCATTGTGCCTTTTGTATTTAATTCCGATGCGATTTCTGTGTTTCATCGTCAATGTGTATGTCCAAGGAATACATTGAACCTGCAGTGGTGTATCGGAAACTAATACTGTTCTCACAGGAACGGATCAAAGCACAGTCTCTAAGAAGTCTCACTCTTCTTGCACTTAAGGCGGCTTTGTGCCTTTTGTATTTAATTCCGATGTAATTTCAGTGTTTGATCGTCAATGTGTATGTCCAAGGAATAACTTGAACGTGCTGTGGTGTATCGGAAACTAATACTGGTCTCACAGGGAATGATCAAAGCACCGACTGTAAGAAGAATCTCTATTCTTGTGCTTAAGGCGGCATTGTGCCTTTTGTATTTAATTCCGATCCGATTTCTGTGTCTCATCGTCAATGTGAATTTCCATGGAATACATTGAACCTGCAGTGGTGTATCGGAAACTAATACTGGTCTCACAGGGAATGCTCAAAGATCCGACTGTAAGAAATGTCACTCTTCTTGCACTTAAGGCGGTATTGTGCCATTTGTATTTAATTCCGATGCGATTTCAGTGTTTCATCGTCAATTTGAAAGTCCGTGGAATACATTGAACCTGCAGTGCAGTATTGGAAACTAATACTGGTCTCACAGGAAAGGATCAAAGCACAGACACTAAGAAGTCTCACTCTTCTTGCACTTAAGGCGGCATTGTGCCTTTTGTATTTAATTCCGATGTAATTTCAGTTTTTCATCGTCAATGTGTATGTCCAAGAAATACATTGAACCTGCAGTGGTGTATCGGAAACTAATACTGGTCTCACAGGGAATGGTCATAGCACCGACTGTAAGAAGAGTCTCTATTCTTGTACTTAAGTCGGCATTGTGATTTTTGTATTTAATTCCGATGCGATTTCTGTCTTTCATCGTCAATGTGATGGTCCAAGGAATACATTGAACCTGCAGTGGTGTATCGGAAACATACTGGTCTCACAGCAAAGGATCAAATCACAGACTTTAAGAAGTCTCACTCTTCTTGCACTTAAGGCGGCATTGTGCCTTTTGTATCTAATTCCGATTTAATTTCAGTGTTTCTCCGTCAATGTGTGTGTCTAAGGTATACATTGAACCTGCAGTGGTGTAACGGAAACTAATACTCGTCTTGCAGGAAATGCTCAAAGCACCGACTGTACGAAGAGTCTCTATTCTTGTACGTAAGGCGGCATTGTGCCTTTCGAATTTAGTTCCACTGCGATTTCTGTGTTTCTTCGTCAATGCGAAGGTCCAAGGAATACAATGAACCTGCAGTGGTGTATCGGAAACTAATACTGGTCTCACAGGGAATGATCAAAGCATCGACGGTAGGAAGATTCTCAATTCATGTACTTAAGGCGGCATTGTGAATTTTGTATTTAATTCCGATGCGATTTCTGTGTTTCATCGTCAATTGGAAGTTCCAACTAATACATTGTACCTTCTGTGGTGTATCGGAAACTAATACTGGTCTCACAGGGAATGCTCAAAGCACAGACTGTAAGAAGGGTCTCTATACTGGCACTTATGGCGGCATTGTGCCTTTTGTGTTTAATTCCGAAGCGATTTCTGTGTTTCATTGTCAATGTGTATGTCCAAGGAATACATTGAACCTGCAGTGGTGTATCGGAAAACAATACTGGTCTCAGAGGGAATGTTCAAAGCACCGACTGTAAGAAGAGTCTCTATTCTTGTACTTAAGGCGGCGTTGTGCATTTTGTATTTAAATCCGATGCGATTTCTGTGTTTCATCGTCAATTTGAAGGTCCAAGGAATACATTGTACCTGCAGTCGTGTATCGGAAACTTATACTGGCCTCACAGGGAATGCTGAAAGCACCGACTGTAAGAAGAGTCTCTATACATGTACTTATGGCGGCATTGTGCCTTTTGTATTTCATTCCGATGTCATTTCAGTGTTTCATCGTCAAGGTGTATGTCTAAGGAATACATTGAATTTGCAGTGGTGTATCGGAAACTAATACTGGTCTCACAGGGAATGCTCAAAGCACCGACTGTAAGAAGAGTCTCCATACTTGTACTAATTTCATGGTCTCACAGGGAATGCTCAAAACACCGACTGTAAGACTGTAAGAAGAGTCTCTATTCTTGTACTTAAGGGGGCATTGTGCCTTTTGTATTTAATTCCGATGCGATTTCTGTGTTTCATCGTCAAGGTGTATGTCCAAGGAATACATTGAACCTGCAGTGGTGAATCGGAAACTAATACTGGTCTCACAGGAAAGGATCAAAGCACAGACTCAAGGAAGTCTCACTTTACTTGTACTTAAGGCGGCATTGTGCCTTTTGTATTTAATTCCAATGTAATTTCAGGGTTTCATCGTCAATGTGTATGTCTAAGAAATACATTGGACCTGCAGTGGTGTATCGGAAACTAATACTGGTCTCACAGGGATTGCTCAAACACCGACTGTAAGAAGAGTCTCTATTCTTGTACTTAAGGCGGCATTGCGCCTTTTGTATTTAATTCCGATGCGATTTCGGTGTTTCATCGTCAATGTGAAGGTCCAAGGAATACATTGAACCTGCAGTGGTGTATCGGAAACTAATACTAGTCTCACAGGAAAGGATCAAAGCACAGACTCAAAGATGACTCACTTTTCTCGTACTTAAGGCGGCATTGTGCCTTTTGTATTTATTTACGATGTAATTTCAGTGTTTCATCGTCAATGTGTAAGTCTAAGGAATATATTGAAACTGTAGTGGTGTAACGGAAACTGATACTGGTCTCACAGGGAATGCTCAAAACACCGACTGTAAGAAGAGACTTTATTCTTGCACTTAAGGCGGCATTTCGCCTTTTGTATTTAATATCGATGCGTTTCTGTGTTTCATCGTCAATGTGAAGGTCCAAGGAGTACATTGAACTTGCTGTGGTGTAACGGAAACTAATACTGGTCTCACAGGGAATGCTCAATCAACGACTGTAAGAAGAGTCTCTATTCCTGTACATAAGGCGGCATTGTGCCTTTTGTATTTAATTCCGATGCGATTTCTGTGTTTCATCGTCAATGTGTATGTCCAAGGAATACATTGAAACTGCAGTGGCGTATCGGAAGCTAATACTGGTCTCACAGGAATGGATCAAAGCACAGACTCTAAGAAGTCCCACTCTTCTTGCACTTAAGGCGGCATTGTGCGTTTTGTATTTAATTCCGATGTAATTTCAGTGTTTCATCGTCAATGTGTATGTCCATGGAATACATTGGACCTGCAGTGGTGTATCGGAAGCTAATACTGGTCTCACGGGGAATGCTCAAAGCACCGACTGTAAGAAGAGACTCTATTCTTGTACTTAAGGCGGCATTGTGCCGGTTGTGTTTAATTCCGATGCGATTTCTGTGTTTCATCGTCAATGTGTATGTCCAAGGAATACACTGAATCTGCAGTGGTGTATCGGAAACTAATACTGGTCTCGCAGGGAATGCTCAAAGCACAGCCTGTAAGGTGAGTCTGCATTCTTGTCCTTAAGGCTGCATTGTTTCTTTTGTATTTTATTCCGATGCGATTTCGGTGTTTCATCGTCAATGTGAAGGTCCAAGGAATATATTGAACCTGTAGTGGTGTAGCGGAAACTAATACTGGTCTCACAGGAAAGGATCAAAGCACAGATTTTAAAAAGTTTCACTCTTCTTGCACTTAAGGCGGAATTGTTCCTCTTGTATTTAATTCCGATGTAATTTCAGTGTTTCATTGTCATTGTGTATGTCCAAGGAATACATAGAAACTGCAGTGGTGTATCGGAAACTAATACTGGTCTCACACGGAATGCTCAAAGCATCGACATTAAGTGGAGTCTCTATTCTTGTACTTAAGGCGGCATTGTGCCTTTTCTATTTAATTACGATGCGATTTCTGTGTTTCATCGTCAATGTGTATGTCCAAGGAATACATTGAACCTGCAGTGGTGTATGGGAAACTAATACTGGTCTCACACGGAATGCTCAAAGCACCGACTTCTGGAAGAGTCTCTTTTCTTGTACTTAAGGTGGCATTGTGCCTTTTGTATTTAATTCCGATGCGATTTCTGTGTTTCATCGTCAATGTGTATGTCCAAGGAATACATTGAACCTGCAGTGGTGTATCGGAAACTAATACTGTTCTCACAGGAACGGATCAAAGCACAGTCTCTAAGAAGTCTCACTCTTCTTGCACTAAAGGCGGCTTTGTGCCTTTTGTATTTAATTCCGATGTAATTTCAGTGTTTGATCGACAATGTGTATGTCCAAGGAATAACTTGAACCTGCTGTGGTGTATCGGAAACTAATACTGGTCTCACAGGGAATGATCAAAGCACCGACTGTAAGAAGAATCTCTATTCTTGTGCTTAAGGCGGCATTGTGCCTTTTGTATTTAATTCCGATCCGATTTCTGTGTCTCATCGTCAATGTGAATTTCCATGGAATACTTTGAAACTGCAGTGGTGTATCGGAAACTAATACTGGTCTCACAGGGAATGCTCAAAGATCCGACTGTAAGAAATGTCACTGTTCTTGCACTTAAGGCGGTATTGTGCCATTTGTATTTAATTCCGATGCGATTTCAGTGTTTCATCGTCAATTTGAAAGTCCGTGGAATACATTGAACCTGCAGTGCAGTGTCGGAAACTAATACTGGTCTCACAGGAAAGGATCAAAGCACAGGCACTAAGAAGTCTCACTCTTCTTGCACTTAAGGCGGCATTGTGCCTTTTGTATTTAATTCCGATGTAATTTCAGTTTTCCATCGTCAATGTGTATGTCCAAGAAATACATTGAACCTGCAGTGGTGTATCGGAAACTAATACTGGTCTCACAGGGAATGGTCATAGCACCGACTGTAAGAAGAGTCTCTATTCTTGTACTTAAGGCGGCATTGTGCATTTTGTATTTATTTCCGATGCTATTTCTGTGTTTCATCGTCAATTTGAAGGTCCAAGGAATACATTGTACCTGCAGTGGTGTATCGGAAACTTATACTGGCCTCACAGGGAATGCTCAAAGCACCGACTGTAAGAAGAGTCTCTATACATGTTCTTATGGCGGCATTGTGCCTTTTGTATTTCATTCCGATGTCATTTCAGTGTTTCATCGTCAAGGTGTATGTCTAAGGAATACATTGAATTTGCAGTGGTGTATCGGAAACTAATACTGGTCTCACAGGGAATGCTCAAAGCACCGACTGTAAGAAGAGTCTCTATGCTTGTACGTAAGGCGGCATTGTGCCTTTTGTATTTAATTCCGATGCGATTTCTGTGTTTCATCGTCAATGCGTATGTCCAAGTAATGCATTGAACCTGCAGTGTTATATCGGAAACTAATACTGGTCTCACAGGGAATGCTCAAAGCACCGACTGTAAGGGGAGTCTCTATTCTTGTACTTAAGACGGCATTGTGCCTTTTGTATTTAATTCCCATGTGACTTCTATGTTTCATCGTCAATGTGAAGGTCCAAGGAACACATTGAACCTGCAGTGATGTATCGGAAACTAATACTGGTCTCACAGGAAAGGATCAAAGCACAGACTCAAAGATGACTCACTTTTCTCGTACTTAAGGCGGCATTGTGCCTTTTGTATTTATTTACGATTAAATTTCAGTGTTTCATCGTCAATGTGTATGTCCAAGAAATACATTGAACCTGCAGTGGTGTATCGGAAACTAATACTGGTCTCACAGGGAATGGTCATAGCACCGACTGTAAGAAGAGTCTCTATACTTACACTTAAGGCGACATTGTGCCTTTTGTATTTAATTCCGCTGCGATTTCTGTGTTTCATTGTCAATGTGATGCTCCAAAGAATACATTGAACCTGCAGTGGTGTATCGGAAACATACTGGTCTCACAGCAAAGGATCAAATCACAGACTTTAAGAAGTCTCACTCTCCTTGCACTTAAGGCGGCATTGTGCCTTTTGTATTAAATTCCGATGTAATTTCAGTGTTTCATCGTCAACGTGTATGTCCAAGGAATACATTGTACCTGCAGTGGTGTATCGGAAACTAATACTGGTCTCACAGGAAAGGATCAAAGCTCAGATTTTAAGAAGTTTCACACTTCTTGCACTTAGGGCGGAATTAATTTCAGTGTTTCATTGTCAATGTGTATGTCCAAGGAATACATTGAACCTGCAGTGGTGTATCGGAAATTAATAGTAGTCTCACACGGAATGCCTAAGCACCGACTTTAAGAAGAGTCTCTATTCTTGTACTTAAGGGGGCATTGTGCCTTTTGTATTTAATTCCGATGCGATTTCTGTGTTACATCGTCAATGTGAAGGTCTAAGGAATACATTGAACCTGCAGTGGTGTATCGGAAATTAATACTGGTCTCACAATGAATGCTCAAATCACCGACCGTATGAAGAGTCTCTATTCTTGCACTTAAGGCGGCATTGTGCCTTTTGTATTTAATTCCGATGCGATTTCAGTGTTTCATCGTCAATGTGTATGTCCAAGGAATACATTGAACCTGCAGTGGAATGCTCAAAGCACCGACTGTAAGAAGAGTCTCTATTCTTGCACTTATGGCGGCATTGTGCCTTTTGTATTTAATTCCGATGTAATTTCAGTGTTTCATGGTCAATGTGTATGTCTAAGGAATACATAGAACCTGCAGTGGTGTATCGGAAACTAATACTGGTCTGGCAGGGAATGCTCAAAGCACCGACTATAAGAAGAGTCTCTATTCGTGTACCTAAGGCGCCATTGTGATTTTTGTATTTAATTCCGATGCGATATCTGTGTTTCATCGTCAATGTGTATGTCCAAGGAATACATTGAACCTGCAGTGGTGTATCGGAAACTAATACTGGTCTCAAAGGGAATGCTCAAAGCACCGACTGTAAGAAGAGTCTCTATTCTTGTACTTGAGGCGGCATTGTGCCTTTTGTATTTAATTCCGATGTGATTTCTGTGTTTCATCGTCAATGTGAAGGTCTAAGGAATACATTAAACCTGCAGTGGTGTATCGGAAACTAATACTGGTCTCACGGGAAAGGATCAAAGCGCAGACTCTACGAAGTATCACCCTTTTTGCACTTAAGGCGGCATTGTGCGTTTTGTATGTAATTCCGATGTAATTTCAGTGTTTCATCGTCAATGTGTATGTCCAAGGAATACATTGAACCTGCAGTGGTGTATCGAAAGCTAATACTGGTCTCACGGGGAATGCTCAAGGCACCGACTGTAAGAAGAGTCTCTATTCTTGTACTTAAGGCGGCATTGTGCCGTTGGTATTTAATTCCGATGCGATTTCTGTGTTTTATCGTCAATGTGAAGGTCCAAGGAATACACTGAACCTGCAAAGGTGTATCGGAAACTAATACTGGTCTCAAAGGGAATGCTCAAAGTACCGACTGAAGTAAGAGTCTCAATTCATGTACTTAAGGCGGCATTGTGCCTTTTGTATTTAATTCCGATGCGATTTCTGTGTTTCATCGTCAATTGGAAGTTCCAAGGAATACATTGTACCTGCTGAGGTGTATCGGAAACTAATACTGGTCTCACAGGGAATGCTCAAAGCACCGACTGTAAGAAGGGTCTCTATTATGGCACTTATAGCGGCATTGTGCCTTTTGTGTTTAATTCCGATGCCATTTCTGTGTTTCATTGTCAATGTGTATGTCCAAGGAATACATTGAACCTGCAGTGGTGTATCGGAAAACAATACTGGTCTCAAAGGGAATGCTCAAAGCACCGACTGTAAGAAGAGTCTCTATTCTTGTACGTAAGGCGGCATTGTGCATTTTGTATTTAATCCCGATGCGATTTCTGTGTTTCATCGTCAATTTGAATGTCCAAGGAATACATTGTACCTGCAGTGGTGTATCGGAAACTAATACTGGCCTCACAGGGAATGCTCAAAGCACCGACTGTAAGAAGAGTCTTTATTCATGCACTTATGGCGGCATTGTGCCTTTTGTATTTCATTCCGATGTAATTTCAGTGTTTCATCGTCAAGGTGTATGTCTAAGGAATATATTGAAGCTGCAGTGGAGTAACGGGAACTGATACTGGTCTCACAGGAAATGCTCAAAGCACCGACTGTAAGAAGAGACTTTTTTCTTGCACTTAAGGCGGCATTGTGCCTTTTGTATTTAATACCGATGCGTTACTGTGTGTCATCGTCAATGTGAAGGTCCAAGGTGTACATTGAACCTGCAGTGGTATATCGGAAACTAATACTGGTCTCACAGGGAATGCTCAAAGCACCGACTGTAAGAAGAGTCTCTAATCTTGTACTTAAGGCGGCATTGTGCCTTTTGTATTTAATTCCCATGTGACTTCTATGTTTCATCGTCAATGTGAAGGTCCAAGGAACACATTGAACCTGCAGTGATGTATCGGAAACTAATACTGGTCTCACAGGAAAGGATCAAAGCACGGACTCTAAGAAGTCTCACACATCTTGCACTTAAGGCGGCAATGTCCCTTTTGTATTTCATTCCGATTTAATTTCAGTGTTTCATCGTCAGTGCGTATGTCCAAGGAATACATTGAACCTGGAGTGGTGTGTCGGAAACTA
Organism: Schistocerca serialis cubense; assembly: GCF_023864345.2. Taxonomy (NCBI): domain Eukaryota; kingdom Metazoa; phylum Arthropoda; class Insecta; order Orthoptera; family Acrididae; genus Schistocerca; species Schistocerca serialis. The sequence goes on from NC_064643.1 coordinate 27,261,263, forward strand.
ATACTGGTCTCACAGGGAATGCTCAAAGCACCGACTCTAAGAAGAGTCTCCATACTTGTACTAATTTCATGGTCTCACAGGGAATGCTCAAAACACCGACTGTGAGACTGTAAGAAGAGTCTCTATTCTTGTACTTAAGGGGGCATTGTGCCTTTTGTATTTAATTCCGATTCGATCTCTGTGTTTCATCGTCAAGGTGTATGTCCAAGGAATACATTGAACCTGCAGTGGTGAATCGGAAACTAATACTGGTCTCACAGGAAAGGATCAAAGCACAGACTCAAAGAAGTCTCACTTTTCTTGTACTTAAGGCGGCATTGTGCCTTTTATTTAATTCCTATGTAATTTCAGGGTTTCATCGTCAATGTGTATGTCTAAGGAATACATTGGACCTGCAGTGGTGTATCGGAAACTAATACTGGTCTCACAGGGAATGCTCAAACAACGACTGTAAGAAGAGTCTCTATTCCTGTACATAAGGCGGCATTGTGCCTTTTGTATTTAATTCCGATGCGATTTCTGTGTTTCATCGTCCATGTGTATGTCCAAGGAATACATTGAACCTGCAGTGGCGTATCGGAAGCTAATACTGGTCTAACAGGAATGGATCAAAGCACAGACTCTAAGAAGTCCCACTCTTCTTGCACGTAAGGCGGCATTGTGCGTTTTGTATTTAATTCCGATGTAATTTCAGTGTTTCATCGTCAATGTATATGTCCAAGGAATACATTGGACCTGCAGTGGTGTATCGCAAGCTAATACTGGTCTCACGGGGAATGCTCAAAGCACCGACAGTAAGAAGAGTCTCTATTCTTGTACTTAAGGCGGCATTGTGCCCTTTGTATTTAATTCTGATGCGAATTCTGTGTTTCATCGTCAATGTGAAGGTCCAAGGAATACACTGAACCTGCTATGGTGTATCGGAAACTAATACTGGTCTCAAAGGGAATGCTCAAAGAACCGACTGTAAGATGAGTCTCTATTCTTGTACTTAAGGTGACATTGTGCCTTTTGTATTTAATTCCGATTGGAATTCTGTGTTACATCGTCAATGTGAAGGTCCAAAGAATTCATTGAACCGACAATGGTGTATCGGAAACTAATACTGGTCTCACAGGGAATGCTCAAAGCACCGACTGTAACAAGAGTCTCTATTCCTGTTCTTAAGGCGGCATTGTGCCATTTGTATTTAATTCCGATGCGATTCCTGTGTTTCATCGTCTATGTGAAGGTCGAAGGAATACATTGAACCTGCAGTGGCGTATCGAAAACTGATACTGGTCGCACAGGAATGGATAAAAGGACAGACTCTAAGAAGTCTCACTCTTCTTGCACTTAAGGCGGCATTGTACCTTTTGTATTTAATTACGATGTAATTTCAGTGTTTCATCGTCAATGTGTATGTCCATGGAATACATTGGACCTGCAGTGGTGTATCGCAAGCTAATACTGGTCTCACGGGGAATGCTCAAAGCACCGACTGAAAGAAGAGTCTCTATTCTTGTACTTAAGGCGGCATTGTGCCGTTTGTATTTAATTCCGATGCGATTTCTGTGTTTCATAGTCAATGTGAAGGTCCAAGGAATTCACTGAACCTGCTATGGTGTATCGGAAACTAATACTGGTCTCAAAGGGAATGCTCAAAGAACCGACTGTAAGAAGAGTCTCTATTCTTGTACTTAAGGTGGCATTGTGCATTTTGTATTTAATTCCGATGCGAATTCTGTGTTACATCGTCAATGTGAAGGTCCAAAGAATTCATTGAACCGGCAATGGTGTATCGGAAACTAATACTTGTCTCACAGGGAATGCTCAATGCACCGACTATGAGAAGAGTCTCTATTCTTGTGCTTAATGCGGCATTGTGCCTTTTGTATTTAAATCCGATGCGATTCCGGTGTTTCATCGTCTATGTGAAGGTCCAAGGAATACATTGAACCTGCAGTGGTGTATCGGAAACTAATACTGGTCTCACACGGAATGCTCAAAGCACCGACTTTAAGAGGAGTCTCTATTCTTGTACTTGAGGCGGCATTGTGCCTTTTCTATTTAATTCCGATGCGATTTCTGTGTTTCATCGTCAATGTGTATGTCCAAGGAACACATTGAACCTGCAGTGATGTATCGGAAACTAATACTGGTCTCACAGGAAAGGATCAAAGCACAGACTCAAAGATGACTCACTTTTCTCGTACTTAAGGCGGCATTGTGCCTTTTGTATTTATTTACGATTTAATTTCAGTGTTTCATCGTCAATGTGTATGTCCAAGGAATACATGGAACCTGGAGTGGTGTGTCGGAAACTAATACTGGTCTCACAGGGAATGCTCAAAGCACCGACTGTAAGAAGAGTCTCCATACTTGTACTAATTTCATGGTCTCACAGGGAATGCTCAAAACACCGACTGTAAGACTGTAAGAAGAGTCTCTATTCTTGTACTTAAGGGGGCATTGTGCCTTTTGTATTTAATTCCGATGCGATTTCTGTGTTTCATCGTCAAGGTTTATGTCCAAGGAATACATTGAACCTGCAGTGGTGAATCGGAAACTAATACTGGTCTCACAGGAAAGGATCAAAGTACAGACTCAAAGAAGTCTCACTTTACTTGTACTTAAGGCGGCATTGCGCCTTTTGTATTTAATTCCGATGCGATTTCGGTGTTTCATCGTCAATGTGAAGGTCCAAGGAATACATTGAACCTGCAGTGGTGTATCGGAAACTAATACTGGTCTCACAGGAAAGGATCAAAGCACAGACTCAAAGATGACCCACTTCTCTCGTACTTAAGGCGGCATTGTGCCTTTTGTATTTATTTACGATGTAATTTATGTGTTTCATCATCAATGTGTAAGTCTAAGGAATATATAGAAACTGTAATGGTGTAACGGAAACTGATACTGGTCTCACAGGGAATGCTCAAAGCACCGACTGTAAGAAGAGACTTTATTCTTGCACTTAAGGCGGCATTTCGCCTTTTGTATTTAATATCGATGCGTTTCTGTGTTTCATCGTCAATGTGAAGGTCCAAGGAGTACATTGAACTTGCGGTGGTGTAACGGAAACTAATACTGGTCTCACAGGGAATGCTCAAACAACGACTGTAAGAAGAGTCTCTATTCCTGTACATAAGGCGGCATTGTGCCTTTTGTATTTAATTCCGATGCGATTTCTGTGTTTCATCGTCAATGTGTATGTCCAAGGAATACATTGAAACTGCAGTGGCGTATCGGAAGCTAATACTGGTCTCACAGGAATGGATCAAAGCACAGACTCTAAGAAGTCCCACTCTTCTTGCACTTAAGGCGGCATTGTGCGTTTTGTATTTAATTCCGATGTAATTTCAGTGTTTCATCGTCAATTTGTATGTCCATGGAATACATTGGACCTGCAGTGGTGTATCGGAAGCTAATACTGGTCTCACGGGGAATGCTCAAAGCACCGACTGTAAGAAGTGTCTCTATTCTTGTACTAAAGGCGGCATTGTGCCGTTTGTGTTTAATTCCGATGCGATTTCTGTGTTTCATCGTCAATGTGAAGGTCCAAGGAATTCACTGAACCTGCTATGGTGTATCGGAAACTAATACTGTCTCAAAGGGAATGCTCAAAAAACCGACTGTAAGAAGAGTCTCTATTCTTGTACTTAAGGTGGCATTGTGCATTTTGTATTTAATTCCGATGCTAATTCTGTGTTACATCGTCAATGTGAAGGTCCAAAGAATTCATTGAACCGGCAATGGTGTATCGGAAACTAATACTGGTCTCACAGGGAATGCTCAATGCACCGACTGTAAGAAGAGTCTCTATTCTTGTACATAAGGCGGCATTGTGCCTTTTGTATTTAATTCCGATGCGATTTCTGTGTTTCATTGTCAATGAGTATGTCCAAGGAGTACATTGAACCTGGAGTGGTGTATCGGAAACTAATACTGGTCTCACAGGGAATGCTCAAAACACCGACTGCAAGAAGAGTCTCTATTCTTCTACTTAAGGCAGCATTGTGCCTTTTGTATTTAATTCCGATGCGATTTCTGTGTTTCATCGTCAATGTGTATGTCCAAGGAATACATTGAATCTGCAGTGGTGTATCGGAAACTAATACTGGTCTCACAGGGAATGCTCAAAGCACAGCCTGTAAGATGAGTCTGCATTCTTGTCCTTAAGGCTGCATTGTTTCTTTTGTATTTTATTCCGATGCGATTTCGGTGTTTCATCGTCAACGTGAAGGTCCAAGGAATAGATTGAACCTGTAGTGGTGTATCGGAAACTAATACTGGTCTCACAGGAAAGGATCAAAGCACAGATATTAAAAAGTTTCACTCTTCTTGCACTTAAGGCGGAATTGTTCCTCTTGTATTTAATTCCGATGCAATTTCAGTGTTTCATTGTCATTGTGTATGTCCAAGGAATACATAGAACCTGCAGTGGTGTATCGGAAACTAATACTGGTCTCACACGGAATGCTCAAAGCACCGACATTAAGAGGAGTCTCTATTCTTGTACTTAAGGCGGCATTGTGCCTTTTCTATTTAATTCCGATGCGATTTCTGTGTTTCATCGTCAATGTGTATGTCCAAGGAGTACATTGAACCTGAAGTGGTGTATGGGAAACTAATACTGGTCTCACACGGAATGCTCAAAGCACCGACTTCTCTAAGAGTCTCTATTCTTGTACTTCAGGTGGCATTGTGCCTTTTGTATTTAATTCCGATGCGATTTCTGTGTTTCATCGTCAATGTGTATGTCCAAGGAATACATTGAACCTGCAGTGGTGTATCGGAAACTAATACTGTTCTCACAGGAACGGATCAAAGCACAGTCTCTAAGAAGTCTCACTCTTCTTGCACTTAAGGCGGCTTTGTGCCTTTTGTATTTAATTCCGATGTAATTTCAGTGTTTGATCGTCAATGTGTATGTCCAAGGAATAACTTGAACGTGCTGTGGTGTATCGGAAACTAATACTGGTCTCACAGGGAATGATCAAAGCACCGACTGTAAGAAGAATCTCTATTCTTGTGCTTAAGGCGGCATTGTGCCTTTTGTATTTAATTCCGATCCGATTTCTGTGTCTCATCGTCAATGTGAATTTCCATGGAATACATTGAACCTGCAGTGGTGTATCGGAAACTAATACTGGTCTCACAGGGAATGCTCAAAGATCCGACTGTAAGAAATGTCACTCTTCTTGCACTTAAGGCGGTATTGTGCCATTTGTATTTAATTCCGATGCGATTTCAGTGTTTCATCGTCAATTTGAAAGTCCGTGGAATACATTGAACCTGCAGTGCAGTATTGGAAACTAATACTGGTCTCACAGGAAAGGATCAAAGCACAGACACTAAGAAGTCTCACTCTTCTTGCACTTAAGGCGGCATTGTGCCTTTTGTATTTAATTCCGATGTAATTTCAGTTTTTCATCGTCAATGTGTATGTCCAAGAAATACATTGAACCTGCAGTGGTGTATCGGAAACTAATACTGGTCTCACAGGGAATGGTCATAGCACCGACTGTAAGAAGAGTCTCTATTCTTGTACTTAAGTCGGCATTGTGATTTTTGTATTTAATTCCGATGCGATTTCTGTCTTTCATCGTCAATGTGATGGTCCAAGGAATACATTGAACCTGCAGTGGTGTATCGGAAACATACTGGTCTCACAGCAAAGGATCAAATCACAGACTTTAAGAAGTCTCACTCTTCTTGCACTTAAGGCGGCATTGTGCCTTTTGTATCTAATTCCGATTTAATTTCAGTGTTTCTCCGTCAATGTGTGTGTCTAAGGTATACATTGAACCTGCAGTGGTGTAACGGAAACTAATACTCGTCTTGCAGGAAATGCTCAAAGCACCGACTGTACGAAGAGTCTCTATTCTTGTACTTATGGTGGCATTGTGCCTTTTGTATTTAATTCCGATGCGATTTCTGTGTTTCATCGTCAATATGAAGGTCCAAGGAACACATTGAACCTGCAGTGGTGTATCACAAGCTAATACTGGTCTCACAGGGAATGCTCAAAGCACCGACTGTAAGAAGAGTCTCTATTCTTGTACTTACGGCGGCATTGTGCCTTTTGTATTTAATTCCAATGCGATTCTGTGTTTCATCGACAACGTGAAGGTCCAAGGAATACATTGAACCTGCAATGGTGTATCGGAAACTAATACTGGTCTCTCAGGGAATGCTCAAAGCACCGACTGTAAGAAGAGTCTCTATTCTTGTACTTAAGGGGGCATTGTGCCTTTTGTATTTAATTCCGATGCGATTTCTGTGTTTCATCGTCAATGTGAAGGTCTAAGGAATACATTGAACCTGCAGTGGTGTATCGGAAATTAATACTGGTCTCACAATGAATGCTCAAATCACCGACCGTATGAAGAGTCTCTATTCTTGTACTTACGGCGGCATTGTGACTTTTGTATTTAATTCCGATGTAATTTCAGTGTTTCATCGTCAATGTGTATGTCCAAGGAATACATTGAACCTGGAGTTGTGTGTCGGAAACTAATACTGGTCTCACAGGGAATGCTCAAAGCACCGACTGTAAGAAGAGTAGCTATACTTGTACTTATTTCATGGTCTCACAGGGAATGCTCAAAACACCGACTGTAAGACTGTAAGAAAAGTCTCTATTCTTGTACTTAAGTCGGCACTGTGCCTTTTGTATTTAAGTCCGATGCGATTTCTGTGTTTCATCGTCAAGGTGTATGTCCAAGGAATACATTGAACCTGCAGTGGTGTATCGGAAACTAATACTGGTGTCACAGGGAATGCTCAAAACACCGACTGTAAGAAGAGTCACTATTCTTGTACTTGAGGCGGCATTGCGCCTTTTGTATTTAATTCCGATGTGATTTCTGTGTTCCATCGTCAATGTGAAGGTCCAAGGAATACATTAAACCTGCAGTGGTGTATCGGAAACTAATACTGGTCTCACAGGAAAGGATCAAAGCGCAGACTCTACGAAGTATCACCCTTCTTGCACTTAAGGCGGCATTGTGCGTTTTGTATGTAATTCCGATGTAATTTCAGTGTTTCATCGTCAATGTGTATGTCCAAGGAATACATTGACCCTGCAGTGGTGTATCGGAAGCTAATACTGGTCTCACGGGGAATGCTCAAGGCACCGACTGTAAGAAGAGTCTCTATTCCTGTACTTAAGGCGGCATTGTGCCGTTTGTATTTAATTCCGATGCGATTTCTGTGTTTTATCGTCAATGTGAAGGTCCAAGGAATACACTGAACCTGCTATGGTGTATCGGAAACTAATACTGGTCTCAAAGGGAATGCTCAAAGTACCGACTGAAGTAAGAGTCTCAATTCATGTAATTAAGGCGGCATTGTGCCTTTTGTATTTAATTCCGATGCGATTTCTGTGTTTCATCGTCAATTGGAAGCTCCAAGGAATACATTGTACCTGCTGTGGTGTATCGGAAACTAATACTGGTCTCACAGGGAATGCTCAAAGCACCGACTGTAAGAAGGGTCTCTATTATGGCGCTTATAGCGGCATTGTGCCTTTTGTGTTTAATTCCGATGCCATTTCTGTGTTTCATTGTCAATGTGTATGTCCAAGGAATACATTGAACCTGCAGTGGTGTATCGGAAAACAATACTGGTCTCAAAGGGAATGCTCAAAGCACCGACTGTAAGAAGTGTCTCTATTCTTGTACGTAAGGAGGCATTGTGCATTTTGTATTTAATTCCGATGCGATTTCTGTGTTTCATCGTCAATTTGAATGTCCAAGGAATACATTGTACCTGCAGTGGTGAATCGGAAACTAATACTGGCCTCACAGGGAATGCTCAAAGCACCGACTGTAAGAAGAGTCTTTATTCATGCACTTATGGCGGCATTGTGCCTTTTGTATTTCATTCCGATGTAATTTCAGTGTTTCATCGTCAAGGTGTAAGTCTAAGGAATATATTGAAGCTGCAGTGGAGTAACGGAAACTGATACTGGTCTCACAGGAAATGCTCAAAGCACCGACTGTAAGAAGAGACTTTTTTCTTGCACTTAAGGCGGCATTGTGCCTTTTGTATTTAATACCGATGCGTTACTGTGTTTCATCGTCAATGTGAAGGTCCAAGGAGTACATTGAACCTGCAGTGGTATATCGGAAACTAATACTGGTCTCACAGGGAATGCTCAAAGCACCGACTGTAAGAACAGTCTCTATTCTTGTACTTAAGGCGGCATTGTGCTTTTTGTATTTAATTCCCATGTGACTTCTATGTTTCATCGTCAATGTGAAGTTCCAAGGAACACATTAAACCTGCAGTGATGTATCGGAAACTAATACTGGTCTCACAGGAAAGGATCAAAGCACGGACTCTAAGAAGTCACACACATCTTGCACTTAAGGCGGCAATGTCCCTTTTGTATTTCATTCCGATTTAATTTCAGTGTTTCATCGTCAATGTGTATGTCCAAGGAATACATTGAACCTGGAGTGGTGTGTCGGAAGCTAATACTGGTCTCACAGGGAATGCTCAAAGCACCGACTGTAAGAAGAGTCTCTATTCTTGTACTTGAGGCGGCATTGCGACTTTTGTATTTAATTCCGATGTGATTTCAGTGTTCCATCGTCAATGTGAAGGTCCAAGGAATACATTAAACCTGCAGTGGTGTATCGGAAACTAATACTGGTCTCACAGGAAAGGATCAAAGCGCAGACTCTACGAAGTATCACCCTTCTTGCACTTAAGGCGGCATTGTGCGTTTTGTATGTAATTCCGATGTAATTTCAGTGTTTCATCGTCAATGTGTATGTCCAAGGAATACATTGACCCTGCAGTGGTGTATCGGAAGCTAATACTGGTCTCACGGGGAATGCTCAAGGCACCGACTGTAAGAAGAGTCTCTTTTCCTGTACTGAAGGCGGCATTGTGCCGTTTGTATTTAATTCCGATGCGATTTCTGTGTTTTATCGTCAATGTGAAGGTCCAAGGAATACACTGAACCTGCTATGGTGTATCGGAAACTAATACTGGTCTCAAAGGGAATGCTCAAAGTACCGACTGAAGTAAGAGTCTCAATTCATGTAATTAAGGCGGCATTGTGCCTTTTGTATTTAATTCCGATGCGATTTCTGTGTTTCATCGTCAATTGGAAGTTCCAAGGAATACATTGTACCTGCTGTGGTGTATCGGAAACTAATACTGGTCTCACAGGGAATGCTCAAAGCACCGACTGTAAGAAGGGTCTCTATTATGGCACTTATAGCGGCATTGTGCCTTTTGTGTTTAATTCCGATGCCATTTCTGTGTTTCATTGTCAATGTGTATGTCCAAGGAATACATTGAACCTGCAGTGGTGTATCGGAAAACAATACTGGTCTCAAAGGGAATGCTCAAAGCACCGACTGTAAGAAGTGTCTCTATTCTTGTACGTAAGGCGGCATTGTGCATTTTGTATTTAATTCCGATGCGATTTCTGTGTTTCATCGTCAATTTGAATGTCCAAGGAATACATTGTACCTGCAGTGGTGAATCGGAAACTAATACTGGCCTCACAGGGAATGCTCAAAGCACCGACTGTAAGAAGAGTCTTTATTCATGCACTTATGGCGGCATTGTGCCTTTTGTATTTCATTCCGATGTAATTTCAGTGTTTCATCGTCAAAATGTAAGTCTAAGGAATATATTGAAGCTGCAGTGGAGTAACGGAAACTGATACTGGTCTCACAGGAAATGCTCAAAGCACCGACTGTAAGAAGAGACTTTTTTCTTGCACTTAAGGCGGCATTGTGCCTTTTGTATTTAATACCGATGCGTTACTGTGTTTCATCGTCAATGTGAAGGTCCAAGGAGTACATTGAACCTGCAGTGGTATATCGGAAACTAATACTGGTCTCACAGGGAATGCTCAAAGCACCGACTGTAAGAACAGTCTCTATTCTTGTACTTAAGGCGGCATTGTGCTTTTTGTATTTAATTCCCATGTGACTTCTATGTTTCATCGTCAATGTGAAGGTCCAAGGAACACATTGAACCTGCAGTGATGTATCGGAAACTAATACTGGTCTCACAGGAAAGGATCATAGCACGGACTCTAAGAAGTCACACACATCTTGCACTTAAGGCGGCAATGTCCCTTTTGTATTTCATTCCGATTTAATTTCAGTGTTTCATCGTCAATGTGTATATCCAAGGAATACATTGAACCTGGAGTGGTGTGTCGGAAGCTAATTCTGGTCTCACAGGGAATGCTCAAAGCACCGATTGTAAGAAGAGTCTCCATACTTGTACTAATTTCATGGTCTCACAGGGAATGCTCAAAACACCGACTGTAAGACTGTAAGAAGAGTCTCTATTCTTGTACTTAAGGGGGCATTGTGCCTTTTGTATTTAATTCCGATTCGATTTCTGTGTTTCATCGTCAAGGTGTATGTCCAAGGAATACATTGAACCTGCAGTGGTGAATCGGAAACTAATACTGGTCTCACAGGAAAGGATCAAAGCACAGACTCAAAGAAGTCTCACTTTTCTTGTACTTAAGGCGGCATTGTGCCTTTTGTATTTAATTCCTATGTAATTTCAGGGTTTCATCGTCAATGTGTATGTCTAAGGAATACGTTGGACCTGCAGTGGTGTATCGGAAACTAATACTGGACTCACAGGGATTGCTCAAACACCGACTGTAAGAAGAGTCTCTATTCTTGTACTTAAGGCGGCATTGCGCCTTTTGTATTTAATTCCGATGCGATTACGGTGTTTCATCGTCAATGTGAATGTCCAAGGAATACATTGAACCTGCAGTGGTGTATCGGAAACTAATACTGGTCTCACAGGAAAGGATCAAAGCACAGTCTCAAAGAAGACTCACTTTTCTCGTACTTAAGGCGGCATTGAGCCTTTTGTATTTAATTCCGATGTAATTTCAGTGTTTCATCGTCAATGTGTAAGTCTAAGGAATATATTGATGCTGCTGTGGAGTAACGGAAACTGATACTGGTCTCACAGGAAATGCTCAAAGCACCGACTGTAAGAAGAGACTCTTTTCTTGCCCTTAAGGCGGCATTGTGCATTTTGTATTTAATACCGACGCGTTACTGTGTTTCATCGTCAATGTGAAGGTCCAAGGAGTACATTGAACTTGCTGTGGTGTATCGGAAACTAATACTGGTCTCACAGGGAATGCTCAAACAACGACTGTAAGAAGAGTCTCTATTCCTGTACATAAGGCGGCATTGTGCCTTTTGTATTTAATTCCGATGCGATTTCTGTGTTTCATCGTCAATGTGTATGTCCAAGGAATACATTGAACCTGCATTGGCGTATCGGAAGCTAATACTGGTCTAACAGGAATGGATCAAAGCACAGACTCTAAGAAGTCCCACTCTTCTTGCACTTAAGGCGGCATTGTGCGTTTTGTATTTAATTCCGATGTAATTTCAGTGTTTCATCGTCAATGTATATGTCCAAGGAATACATTGGACCTGCAGTGGTGTATCGCAAGCTAATACTGGTCTCACGGGGAATGCTCAAAGCACCGACAGTAAGAAGAGTCTCTATTCTTGTACTTAAGGCTGCATTGTGCCGTTTGTATTTAATTCCGATGCGATTTCTGTGTTTCATCGTCAATGTGAATGTCCAAGGAATACACTGAACCTGCTGTGGTGTATCGGAAACTAATACTGGTCTCAAAGGGAATGCTCAAAGAACCGACTGTAAGAAGAGTCTCTATTCTTGTACTTAAGGTGACATTGTGCATTTTGAATTTAATTCCGATTGGAATTCTGTGTTACATCGTCAATGTGAAGGTCCAAAGAATTCATTGAACCGACAATGGTGTATCGGAAACTAATACTGGTCTCACAGGGAATGCTCAAAGCACCGACTGTAACAAGAGTCTCTATTCCTGTACTTAAGGCGGCATTGTGCCATTTGTATTTAATTCCGATGCGATTCCTGTGTTTCATCGTCTATGTGAAGGTCGAAGGAATACATTGAACCTGCAGTGGCGTATCGGAAACTGATACTGGTCGCACAGGAATGGATAAAAGGACAGACTCTAAGAAGTCTCACTCTTCTTGCACTTAAGGCGGCATTGTACCTTTTGTATTTAATTACGATGTAATTTCAGTGTTTCATCGTCAATGTGTATGTCCAAGGAATACATCGAACCTGCAGTGGTGTATCGGAAACTAATACTGGTCTCCCAGGGGATGCTCAAAGCACAGCCTGTAAGATGAGTCTGCATTCTTGTTCTTACGGCTGCATTGTGTCTTTTGTATTTTATTCCGTTGCGATTTCGATGTTTCATCGCCAATGTGTATGTCCAAGGAATACGTTGAACCTGTAGTGGTGTATCGGAAACTAATACTGTTCTCACAGGAAAGGATCAAAGCACAGACTCTAAGAAGTCTCACTCTTCTTGCACTTAAGGCCGCTTTGTGCCTTTTGTATTTAATTCCGATGTAATTTCAGTGTTTGATCGTCAATGTGTATGTCCAAGGAATACCTTGAATTTGCTGTGGTATATCGGAAACTAATACTGGTCTCACAGGGAATGCTCAAAGCACCGACTGTAAGAAGAGTCTCTATTCTTGTGGTTAAGGCGGCATTGTGCCTTTTGTATTTAATTCCGATCCGATTTCTGTGTCTCATCGCCAATGTGAATTTCCATGGAACACATTGAACCTGCAGTGGTGTATCGGAAACTAATAATGGTCTCACAGGGAATGCTCAAAGAACCGACTGTAAGAAGTGTCACTCTTCTTGCACTGAAGGCGGTATTGTGCCTTTCGTATTTAATTCCGATGCGATTTCAGTGTTTCATCGTCAATTGATAGTCCGTGGAATACATTGAACCTGCAGTGCTGTATCGGAAACTAATACTGGTCTCACAGGAAAGGATCAAAGCACAGACTCTAAGAAGTCTCACTCTTCTTGCACTTAAGGCGGCATTGTGCCTTTTGTATTTAATTCCGATGTAATTTCAGTTTTCCATCGTCAATGTGTATGTCCAAGAAATACATTGAACCTGCAGTGGTGTATCGGAAACTAATACTGGTCTCACAGGGAATGGTCATAGCACCGACTGTAAGAAGAGTCTCTATTCTTGTACTTAAGTTGGCATTGTGATTTTTGTATTTAATTCCAATGCGATTTCTGTGTTTCATCGTCAATGTGATGGTCCAAGGAATACATTGAACTTGCAGTGGTGTATCGGAATCGAATACTGGTCTCACGGAGTATGTCCAAAGCACCGACTGTAAGAAGAGTCTCTATTCTTGTACTTAAGGCGGCATTGTGCCTTTTGTATTTAATTCCGATGCGATTTCTGTGTTTCATTGTCAATGTGATGGTCCAAAGAATGCATTGAACCTGCAGTGGTGTATCGGAAACATACTGGTCTCACAGCAAATGAACAAATCACAGACTTTAAGACGTCTCACTCTTCTTGCACTTAAGGCGGCATTTAGCCTTTTGTATCTAATTCCGATTTAATTTCAGTGTTTCTTCGTCAATGTGTGTGTCTAAGGTACACATTGAACCTGCAGTGGTGTATCGGAAACTAATACTCGTCTTGCAGGTAATGCTCAAAGCACCGACTGTAAGATGAGTCTCTATTCTTGTACTTATGGTGGCATTGTGCCTTTTGTATTTAATTCCGATGCGATTTCTGTGTTTCATCACCATTATGAAGGTCCAGGGAACACATTGAACCTGCTGTGGTGTATCACAAGCTAATAGTGGTCTCACAGGGAATGCTCAAAGCACCGACCGTAAGAAGAGTCTCTATTCTTGTACTTAAGGCGGCATTGTGCCTTTTGTATTTAATTCCGATGCGACTTCTGTGTTTCATCGACAATGTGAAGGTCCAGGGAATACATTGAACCTGCAGTGGCGTATCGGCAACTAATACTGGTCGCACAGGAAAGGATAAAAGCACAAATCCTAAGAAGACTCACTCTTCTTGCACTTAAGGCGGCATTGTACCTTTTGTATTTATTTACGATGTAATTTCTGTGTTTCATCGTCAATGTGTATGTCCAAGGAATACATTGAATCTGCAGTGGTGTATCGGAAACTAAAACTGGTCTCACAGGAAAGGATCAAAGCACAGAATCTAAGAAGACTCACTCTTCTGGCACTTAGGGCGGTATTGTGCCTTTTGTATTTAATTCCGATGTAATTTCAGTGTTTCATCGTCAACGTGTATGTCCAAGGAATACATTGTACCTGCAGTGGTGTATCGGAAACTAATACTGGTCTCACAGGAAAGGATCATAGCACGGACTCTAAGAAGTCACACACATCTTGCACTTAAGGCGGCAATGTCCCTTTTGTATTTCATTCCGATTTAATTTCAGTGTTTCATCGTCAATGTGTATATCCAAGGAATACATTGAACCTGGAGTGGTGTGTCGGAAGCTAATTCTGGTCTCACAGGGAATGCTCAAAGCACCGACTGTAAGAAGAGTCTTTATTCATGCACTTATGGCGGCATTGTGCCTTTTGTATTTCATTCCGATGTAATTTCAGTGTTTCATCGTCAAAATGTAAGTCTAAGGAATATATTGAAGCTGCAGTGGAGTAACGGAAACTGATACTGGTCTCACAGGAAATGCTCAAAGCACCGACTGTAAGAAGAGACTTTTTTCTTGCACTTAAGGCGGCATTGTGCCTTTTGTATTTAATACCGATGCGTTACTGTGTTTCATCGTCAATGTGAAGGTCCAAGGAGTACATTGAACCTGCAGTGGTATATCGGAAACTAATACTGGTCTCACAGGGAATGCTCAAAGCACCGACTGTAAGAACAGTCTCTATTCTTGTACTTAAGGCGGCATTGTGCTTTTTGTATTTAATTCCCATGTGACTTCTATGTTTCATCGTCAATGTGAAGGTCCAAGGAACACATTGAACCTGCAGTGATGTATCGGAAACTAATACTGGTCTCACAGGAAAGGATCATAGCACGGACTCTAAGAAGTCACACACATCTTGCACTTAAGGCGGCAATGTCCCTTTTGTATTTCATTCCGATTTAATTTCAGTGCTTCATCGTCAATGTGTATATCCAAGGAATACATTGAACCTGGAGTGGTGTGTCGGAAGCTAATTCTGGTCTCACAGGGAATGCTCAAAGCACCGACTGTAAGAAGAGTCTCCATACTTGTACTAATTTCATGGTCTCACAGGGAATGCTCAAAACACCGACTGTAAGACTGTAAGAAGAGTCTCTATTCTTGTACTTAAGGGGGCATTGTGCCTTTTGTATTTAATTCCGATTCGATTTCTGTGTTTCATCGTCAAGGTGTATGTCCAAGGAATACATTGAACCTGCAGTGGTGAATCGGAAACTAATACTGGTCTCACAGGAAAGGATCAAAGCACAGACTCAAAGAAGTCTCACTTTTCTTGTACTTAAGGCGGCATTGTGCCTTTTGTATTTAATTCCTATGTAATTTCAGGGTTTCATCGTCAATGTGTATGTCTAAGGAATACGTTGGACCTGCAGTGGTGTATCGGAAACTAATACTGGACTCACAGGGATTGCTCAAACACCGACTGTAAGAAGAGTCTCTATTCTTGTACTTAAGGCGGCATTGCGCCTTTTGTATTTAATTCCGATGCGATTACGGTGTTTCATCGTCAATGTGAATGTCCAAGGAATACATTGAACCTGCAGTGGTGTATCGGAAACTAATACTGGTCTCACAGGAAAGGATCAAAGCACAGTCTCAAAGGAGACTCACTTTTCTCGTACTTAAGGCGGCATTGAGCCTTTTGTATTTAATTCCGATGTAATTTCAGTGTTTCATCGTCAATGTGTAAGTCTAAGGAATATATTGATGCTGCTGTGGAGTAACGGAAACTGATACTGGTCTCACAGGAAATGCTCAAAGCACCGACTGTAAGAAGAGACTCTTTTCTTGCCCTTAAGGCGGCATTGTGCATTTTGTATTTAATACCGACGCGTTACTGTGTTTCATCGTCAATGTGAAGGTCCAAGGAGTACATTGAACTTGCTGTGGTGTATCGGAAACTAATACTGGTCTCACAGGGAATGCTCAAACAACGACTGTAAGAAGAGTCTCTATTCCTGTACATAAGGCGGCATTGTGCCTTTTGTATTTAATTCCGATGCGATTTCTGTGTTTCATCGTCAATGTGTATGTCCAAGGAATACATTGAACCTGCATTGGCGTATCGGAAGCTAATACTGGTCTAACAGGAATGGATCAAAGCACAGACTCTAAGAAGTCCCACTCTTCTTGCACTTAAGGCGGCATTGTGCGTTTTGTATTTAATTCCGATGTAATTTCAGTGTTTCATCGTCAATGTATATGTCCAAGGAATACATTGGACCTGCAGTGGTGTATCGCAAGCTAATACTGGTCTCACGGGGAATGCTCAAAGCACCGACAGTAAGAAGAGTCTCTATTCTTGTACTTAAGGCTGCATTGTGCCGTTTGTATTTAATTCCGATGCGATTTCTGTGTTTCATCGTCAATGTGAAGGTCCAAGGAATACACTGAACCTGCTGTGGTGTATCGGAAACTAATACTGGTCTCAAAGGGAATGCTCAAAGAACCGACTGTAAGAAGAGTCTCTATTCTTGTACTTAAGGTGACATTGTGCATTTTGAATTTAATTCCGATTGGAATTCTGTGTTACATCGTCAATGTGAAGGTCCAAAGAATTCATTGAACCGACAATGGTGTATCGGAAACTAATACTGGTCTCACAGGGAATGCTCAAAGCACCGACTGTAACAAGAGTCTCTATTCCTGTACTTAAGGCGGCATTGTGCCATTTGTATTTAATTCCGATGCGATTCCTGTGTTTCATCGTCTATGTGAAGGTCGAAGGAATACATTGAACCTGCAGTGGCGTATCGGAAACTGATACTGGTCGCACAGGAATGGATAAAAGGACAGACTCTAAGAAGTCTCACTCTTCTTGCACTTAAGGCGGCATTGTACCTTTTGTATTTAATTACGATGTAATTTCAGTGTTTCATCGTCAATGTGTATGTCCAAGGAATACATCGAACCTGCAGTGGTGTATCGGAAACTAATACTGGTCTCCCAGGGGATGCTCAAAGCACAGCCTGTAAGATGAGTCTGCATTCTTGTTCTTACGGCTGCATTGTGTCTTTTGTATTTTATTCCGTTGCGATTTCGATGTTTCATCGCCAATGTGTATGTCCAAGGAATACGTTGAACCTGTAGTGGTGTATCGGAAACTAATACTGTTCTCACAGGAAAGGATCAAAGCACAGACTCTAAGAAGTCTCACTCTTCTTGCACTTAAGGCCGCTTTGTGCCTTTTGTATTTAATTCCGATGTAATTTCAGTGTTTGATCGTCAATGTGTATGTCCAAGGAATACCTTGAATTTGCTGTGGTATATCGGAAACTAATACTGGTCTCACAGGGAATGCTCAAAGCACCGACTGTAAGAAGAGTCTCTATTCTTGTGCTTAAGGCGGCATTGTGCCTTTTGTATTTAATTCCGATCCGATTTCTGTGTCTCATCGCCAATGTGAATTTCCATGGAACACATTGAACCTGCAGTGGTGTATCGGAAACTAATAATGGTCTCACAGGGAATGCTCAAAGAACCGACTGTAAGAAGTGTCACTCTTCTTGCACTGAAGGCGGTATTGTGCCTTTCGTATTTAATTCCGATGCGATTTCAGTGTTTCATCGTCAATTGATAGTCCGTGGAATACATTGAACCTGCAGTGCTGTATCGGAAACTAATACTGGTCTCACAGGAAAGGATCAAAGCACAGACTCTAAGAAGTCTCACTCTTCTTGCACTTAAGGCGGCATTGTGCCTTTTGTATTTAATTCCGATGTAATTTCAGTTTTCCATCGTCAATGTGTATGTCCAAGAAATACATTGAACCTGCAGTGGTGTATCGGAAACTAATACTGGTCTCACAGGGAATGGTCATAGCACCGACTGTAAGAAGAGTCTCTATTCTTGTACTTAAGTTGGCATTGTGATTTTTGTATTTAATTCCAATGCGATTTCTGTGTTTCATCGTCAATGTGATGGTCCAAGGAATACATTGAACTTGCAGTGGTGTATCGGAATCGAATACTGGTCTCACGGAGTATGTCCAAAGCACCGACTGTAAGAAGAGTCTCTATTCTTGTACTTAAGGCGGCATTGTGCCTTTTGTATTTAATTCCGATGCGATTTCTGTGTTTCATTGTCAATGTGATGGTCCAAAGAATGCATTGAACCTGCAGTGGTGTATCGGAAACATACTGGTCTCACAGCAAATGAACAAATCACAGACTTTAAGACGTCTCACTCTTCTTGCACTTAAGGCGGCATTTAGCCTTTTGTATCTAATTCCGATTTAATTTCAGTGTTTCTTCGTCAATGTGTGTGTCTAAGGTACACATTGAACCTGCAGTGGTGTATCGGAAACTAATACTCGTCTTGCAGGTAATGCTCAAAGCACCGACTGTAAGATGAGTCTCTATTCTTGTACTTATGGTGGCATTGTGCCTTTTGTATTTAATTCCGATGCGATTTCTGTGTTTCATCACCATTATGAAGGTCCAAGGAACACATTGAACCTGCTGTGGTGTATCACAAGCTAATAGTGGTCTCACAGGGAATGCTCAAAGCACCGACCGTAAGAAGAGTCTCTATTCTTGTACTTAAGGCGGCATTGTGCCTTTTGTATTTAATTCCGATGCGACTTCTGTGTTTCATCGACAATGTGAAGGTCCAGGGAATACATTGAACCTGCAGTGGCGTATCGGCAACTAATACTGGTCGCACAGGAAAGGATAAAAGCACAAATCCTAAGAAGACTCACTCTTCTTGCACTTAAGGCGGCATTGTACCTTTTGTATTTATTTACGATGTAATTTCTGTGTTTCATCGTCAATGTGTATGTCCAAGGAATACATTGAATCTGCAGTGGTGTATCGGAAACTAAAACTGGTCTCACAGGAAAGGATCAAAGCACAGAATCTAAGAAGACTCACTCTTCTGGCACTTAGGGCGTGTAGCGTTGCTCTTGGGGCACATAAATAAAAAGAATTGTTACTTTTTTTTTTAATGTCGAAAAAATGAATATTTTGGTGGGCCACTTGGCAACAGAATCAGGGATTTATTACGCTATTATAATAACATACGTTGACCATTAAATACCTGAATAAGAGCAGCATATTGATATATATATATATATATATATTTGAGATCGCTCGGAAGAAACATTATCATTTCTGTGCATTTTTATAGTCGCGATGTAGTCATACCCGGATCAACACTAAGGGACCAGAAGATTTATAGACTTTAAAAGAAATGCAACACTACACAATTAAAAAGAGTTGGTTCAGAAATAATAGGAAAACGATAAAGTTCCTTCTGCCTCATGCTGCGTTCGGCCCATCAGCGTGATCGTAATTTCTGATGAAGTAACACAAAAATAATTATCATTCAGTTAAATCAGGAGATGGAATCATCAAGGTTAATTTACGAAAATAAGCACACTTATCTTTAACACACGTTTTTTTAAATGCTACGTACCTTTTCATATTAAATTACAATAGATGACCATTGTGGTTAAATACTTTATACATAACAGTCAAAATGTCCTCTTGACGCTGTCTGTTCGATATCAGTTACAAGAAACTACATCTTTTGTGATTGGAAAAAATAACAATTAGCATATTCACTCAATATTTTCACATCAAATATAATATACAGTTGTGGAACGCAGCAAGTCCGCGTCCGCCTCTCATGGAATACAAACAGTAAAAGGTGAGGCGCGAAAAGCCTCATTTGTCTTGAAACAACAGAATTCTTTTTTTATACCATTAATCGATACATGTACATAGAGATTTACTGGCACCGCGCAAGAAGGGCAAAGATAAAGAATAATAGATTCTGTCGCTGCTATGCGATGATTCATTTCTTTTACTTTACAATTTTTCGATAACTTTAGGCCATCAGGCGTTTACTATTGAGCGTATATTAATGTTTGTGAGGCGAAAATTACTAATATTACACTGCCTCCCATGAGGAGGGAAGGAATACCGAAGGTATTACTTTCATCCTCATGCACATTGGAATATTTGTAATTTTCGAGTGTAACATACAGGTTATTAAAAGTTTCATTTTATATTCATTCCATAATAAAAGAATTAACGTTTCAATTTGTAATTACTGACGGTGGATCATTGTGAATTTGTTCTGTTTTCTATCAGTGTTTGCATGGATTCAGTCTTTCTTGGTGATTCTTAAAATTAAGCCTATAAGTACACATATTTACAAAATTTATAAGGAAATAGAGTCACACTTCAGTTTTCATCGTTGCAAAAGTAATTTGACTATCACAACTGGTACACAACTTTCTGTTTTGACAGTATTCATTATATTGTCATCGTCTTGTCGATTGATTGCCTTGTCCGTCGTCGCATTTAATTATACATTTATTTTCGTCGCACATACACTATTTATGATAGACTTGGATTGTAGAGCGGCCACTGGTGATGGCTTCGAAAAGAAAGTCCATATCTTTCACTTTCAGGGCTCGAGTGTGGCTCTCCGAATTATTTCACATATGAAACAGATAAAATGTCTTATATTAGAATAGCTTACAAAACTAATTTTATATACATGTGGGATGGGATATAGGAAGGATCGGATCCTTTGACGTATTTTCGTGTGCTTATTTTCATTCGTATCGTGACCTTTCGTTAAAGTTTACATTTCAACAGTGTTCAGAGGTGACCTTGTGACTTGTCTCTGTGTACAATCAGTCATTATAATAATTACGTTAACTTCTCTATCTTAGAGTCTCTCGGAAGGTTTATGATACATACAAAATGTTTTCAGTACTGGGTGTGAATGTTTTTGCTACAGAATGTAGCGCACAGCAACTGTGTTGTCGGTTGAACGTTTACATTATTTCGTCACGTGTGGCTGTCCGCCTCCACTGTTGCGAGCAATCTTGAAATTCAGTCTGTGCGCGCGCACGTGACCGGAGCTTTCTTGCAGAGCGTTGATTTCGCGCTTGAGGTGCCGTGCGTCGCTTTTGTTCGGCGGATCGTGGCTTTGTGCTTTTTAGATTGCTGGAGGGAGCTTCTGCCACCGAAACTGCCTCACATCACTTCCTGTCCACTATCCAGTTACGGATTCACAGGTAAGTGGTAGCTACCGCTGCAACTGCATGTGTGGAATGACACTGATTATTACACACTGCACACATCAACGAAATTGTTCACACATATGGTGCAGTAGAATACTGCCACTGACAATCGTCGAACTTTAAAACTTCACTTGCACTGTGGTGAGCGTCTGCGTGAACGGTGTATTAACAGAAATTCTCGCGTCATAACATCACACGGTGTTTACAAGTTGATTTACATACTAATATTTACAAGAGTTCATTTAAATCGATAAATAATCTAATTGACCACTTTGAATCAAAACAATTGTATCTCAATTAGTCTTTTTTTTATATAAGTACTTTTTCTTTGACCAAATCCATTCCAATCTCCTTTACAAATTAATTTCATTCATAGTAATCTTTATCACGCTTGCTTATTCATTTTGTAGGACCAATACTTTTTTTTTTTTAGTGCTCGTCTTGTTTAGTGTCAAAAGTTTTTCTCGTATGTGCTTGTCTTTAAAGAAAGTTCGAGGACAGATTTGAAAATAGCAATTCCGCCTCTGAGTTTCGTGTAGAAATACAAACAGTCGAAAAAAGAAAGGTGGGAAAAGCGGGTCTACTCGCTGATCGTCGACAGAATTTAAATTACTCCTCTACCAGGTCGAAAATTTAATTTACATTGCGCATTACAAAAGCAATTTGCGCGTCGCGAACCTACTCATTTTTATATGTAGTGCCTCACTTCCTAAGCACACGTGCATCTTTACAAGTTGATCCTGAGGAGTGGATAGGATCAAGGATCTTAAAGGATTTGCACTTAGGAAAGGGATTCAATAATCACATAATCACAGAGAAAACAATAAATATTGCAGTGCACACTTAAAATAAAATCTATCACTTCAAGCATGTATATCTAATATGTATCTTGCTGCAGCTTGCTTACTACTCTTTGCTCATTTCTTAGACTAAGTCAAGTTTATGCATTACGCATTTGGGTATTAATTATCATTTGTATATATAAGCCTCTCACTAGAGTGTTGTTTTTTGCTGCTGTCGCTACCTGTGAAGCTTGGGCGAGATCCTTATTATATGTGCTGCTAGCTTGTGAATTTGCAGTATCGCTAATGCTCAATAGTACCGTGAAGTTGGCATAATAAACCATGTTACTCATATGTTCTTTTACTCAGCTTGTTTATAGTCTGGACTCATCTTACTTTGCGTTATATAATAAACTTCCTTTTTATTCCATCTCGCTTTTACTTAAGGTTAACGTCAGGCCTTTTTAGAACAATTGCACTGCGTTATCAATCTGTTCCTGCTTAATCCTAGGTATCTGTTCACTTCAAAGAGATGTTATTTTATCGCTGGCACAGCACTGTGCTGGAATTTACAAGTTAAATCTACCGACTGTTTTACGCTAACAGGTGGTGCCTTATTTATGTCACCTCTTTTGTCTGGACGTTTAAGTATTTCCTTTTAAAACAGGTAATTAATTTGTCCTCGATTAAATTTCACTTACTAATACTAAGCACATATAATCATCATTTTCATATTACTATTTAGGGAGAGAAGTGCATTATTCGCTCCTTCCTGCTCATTCTCAAATTACTATTTAGCGAGAGAAGTGCATTATTCGCTCCTTCCTCTTTCCTCATTTTAGTACCTCGGGGCTAATTAATACCTCTCGAGTACATCATTTTCCTTACATACTAACTTATAACTAAAATTGAAAATCGCCTCTAGGACATGTCCTCCTGTTTACATAAAGATTATTCATGTAAATACTTGTCTACAACTTATTCTGTATTTTATTTTCCAGACACGTTGTTTTGATACATAAGGGTTCCTTTTAGCACCGGCTAACGTCCGTAGTCAGTTCAGTTCCGTTCTTGTTACCCATTGGTTAATCCTGATCTCCAATACCTTAGAATTTTCTTACAGCTTAAATTAACTTAATTCCTGGCGTTATAAAATTTTCTTAAATCTTGATGGTGGAACAATCCTTTGATTTTATTCGTGGCAGGGTCAGATAACAAATAGCTACCAATGTGTGGTTTCCTCATTATCACAAAGGGACCTTCATAAATGTGTTGCCACTTACGATTCTTCTTTAACAACAGGGATGGACAATAAAGGACTCGAATAAGGTGAATGAGATACTTCTATCACATTCCAGCGTAACATTTTCTTGATCTCGCACTTGACAGCTTCGCGTCTCGCATATGGAATGGAATAGCTTGTTCTACAGTAGGTTGAATGGGGCAGGACATCCATTCGATATTCAAAGCCTTTTATTAGTCCAGGTTTCTTAGAAAATACTTGAACGTAATCTGTTAACAAATTGTAAAGCTCATTCTTCTGCTGTTTGGATAATTCAATGGACTCACTAGCTTTACCGTATAATTCATTCTGACCGGGAATTAGGTCTTTATACTCATCGTCATTAACACTTTCAAGATCTGTCATGTCTTCTGTCTGACTGTACTGTTGTCTTTTAGTCCATGGCCGTACTGCTGTTTGAAGCACCCCAAAGTTTGTCTTCACCTTACTTCTTAACAAATTTACAGTTACTTGTTGCTGGCTCGCTACTAGAGTACAGATTCCACACTCGATGTCAATTTTAGCTTTCGTCTGCCTCAAGAATTCCATACTCAGGATACATGGCACTGATAGGTTTTTAACAATAAGAAAAATGCACGTTACTGAAATAGACTCTATCTGGATTTGAAGCTGAGTCTGAAGATTTACACGTTGTGTTAGTGGACCAATTGCTCCCGATATGGTGCAACCTTGAATTGGAAGTGATAAAACTTTGCATACAGAGGATATTTGCTTAAATAAACATAAAGATAAGACATTTATATTAGCTCCTGTATCTACAATAGCTGTTACTGGTATGTTGGCAATTGATACCCTTATGGAAGCTTGAACTTGTTCGTCCCATACGTCATCATTGTCTTTCGTCTCAGTGTCTGCTACTAGATCATCCCGTAAGTTTGTCTCTTTGTCATACCTAATTGCTTTAATTTCGTGTGGACTAAGGGACAGGGTGCCCCCATTCAAACCTGCAGCATCCTCTAGGAGGCTCAAAGGTGCTGCTTTTAATTTTCCGCTCGACGCTTACTTTCCTGCTGATTTATATTTCTTAATGTTTCTTCCGTCTGGAACTGGTGTTGGTTTTGTGGTACGAACTCTGTTGGAAACGGATCTTGTTGTGCTGGCGTATTCGCTTGCGCATAATAAATTTGCGTATTATGCGGGCGTTTAGGCTTCAGAGTTCCCGAAGGTCCGTTCGCTTGTTGCGTGAAGTGTATATTTTGTGGCTGAAAGGTATTTTGCTGTGGCTTGTGTTGATTGTAACCGTTACTGAAAGGTGTACATTGGTCTCCACCTTGATTATGCCATTTATTTCTTTTCCACTGACGATTTGAATCGTAAGACTGATCGTTTTGATAATTACCGTTGATCGGTTGCGTGTTTCCATATTGCCGGGGCTGTGTGCTATAATGTGTATTTTCGTACTGAGGTGGTGACGAATTATATATTGGATTGTATCTCTGGCCGTTATTGTACTTATTTTTGTATTTGCTGTTGGAGTACGTAGTGTGTTTATTTTTGAAACCGTTGTAGGGTTGGTACTGGCTGTCGCTGTGACGCGCTTTCGCTCGGCCACCATTGTTGCCTGCGTATTCTGTATTGTGCTGGCCGCCTGCACTGAAGTGGGCGTTGCCAACATCAACTCTAGCGTCCTCGTAAATCAGATCTAACGAGTCTAACACAGATAGGAAAGTGTCCGTATCGTCCTCAGACACGTTTACTAACTTTTCTCTGATCGCAATCGGTAGCTTAGTTTTTAGAATCATAATAACGTCTTTGGCGGTGATCGGCGAATCCCAGAACTTGATTTTCGCTAAATACTTTTCAAAATATCTTCTCAAACTACCGCGCTTACTGTTAAACACTTCGGCGTTGTAAACCTCTTTTCTCAGGCGCTGCTGCACACCAGAACTCCATAATTTAGCTAAAAACATCTGTTCAAACTCTTTGTAACTTTTACAAGAGTCGACCATTTCGGTTCCCCATAAGGCAGCATCGCCTACGATAAATCCACTAACGAATTGAATTCGCTGGCGGTCACTCCAGCTACTCGGGAAAATTCCTGAAAAATTTCGGAGGAACACTATAGGATGAATTTCTCTTTTCTGTGGGTGAAAGGTCGGAAAAATACGATGTTTGATCACGCTTTCCTCCTGCATCAAACTGACAAAAGTGGATGGGCTGGTAGTCTGGTTAACTTGTGCTTCTATAGAACTATGAGTTTGAGCGTTATCAAATGGTGAACGGTAATGTACCTGCTGTTGTTCATTACTTCGTGGTGAATTATTCCAGTTTCCTGACACGGGAGGTGGGGAATTTTCAACTTGACATTTTAGTGTACGAACTTCATCAACTATCTGTTGACGCCATTCAGGTAAATCTTGAGCTAACGTTCGTCTTATCTGGCCTAATTCTGACATCACCGTGTCTCCTGTTTTTCCAGGGGCTGCCAATATTTCAAAGGTCATGTTTTTGACAGTTTCCCTGAGTTCGTTCTTGACCTTGTTTTCTATGAATCCGTCTTTGTTTTTAATCCACTCTTGGTAGTGATCAGACAATGCTTCAGCATGTGCCTTAACAGTATTCTTTATTTGGTCCTCTACATTAAGAGTCTCAATCTGTTTCGAAAGATCATCAACAACATTCTCGATCGTGTCTACTGCGGTTTTAACTCCTTTGACCTCATCAGAGATTGCAGTATAATCTTCTTTTAAGGTCGCAGCTTGTTTTTGATATTCTATCACTTTTGAATTTATCTCTCCCTTGGCTGCTTCGATTTTTTCATCTAACCGTTTTGAAATATCCTCTATTTTTGACTCTACTTGTGTGTCAATTTCTAGCCTCATGATCGTGATCTGACTGCTGATTTGGCTTTGGACATTACCCAACAGGGTATTTAAATCAGCTGTTATGTCTGCCTTTAGTTCGGCCTTTACCGAATTTAACCGTGTATTTAGGTCATTTATCTCCGTTTGCAGATCTGTTTTTAC
Organism: Schistocerca serialis cubense; assembly: GCF_023864345.2. Classification (NCBI taxonomy): domain Eukaryota; kingdom Metazoa; phylum Arthropoda; class Insecta; order Orthoptera; family Acrididae; genus Schistocerca; species Schistocerca serialis. The sequence continues at coordinate 27,287,449 of NC_064643.1, forward strand.
TGAATTTATGTCTGTTTTTACCGAATTTATTTCTGTTTTTACTGAATTTATGTCTTCTTTTACTGAGTTGCACAGATTTGTAAGGACCTGATTTTTATTATGCCGTCTTTCGGCCTTCTCTTTTTCTTCGCGGGCCTTTTCATCTAATTTTTCCTGCTTTTCACGTTCCTGTCTTTGCGCCTCTCTCTGTCTTTGACTTTCGAACTTGCGTTCCATTATTGCTTCGATCATTGCAGCCAAGTCATTTTTTTCAAAAGCGGGAATAGTTTGCACACTAGGACCAGCTTCTAAAACTTCGGTCGAGGCTGCTTCTGCCTCCGCTCGTGTACCTATCGCGCGTGATCGTAATGGATAGTGAGGTCCATTCGCATCACCGCTGTCGTCTGGTTTTGTTTGTGTCCGCTGTTTACCGTCAGCCATGTTCATGAATTATTTGTCAAACGTCAAAATGCTACAGATATTGTTTGTCACTGCCGTCAGTCGTTTGTCTGTGACGTAGTGCTATGGCTTACTGGGACCTAAGATAAAATTTTATCTCTGTGTAACAACTGACGTTCATTTACGCCAAGAAGACAAGATGGTTCCTACTAATTACAAACAAATGAAATATCACACGTTTTACCGGTTTTGAGCGTAGTTATCCGCCATATCGTAATTTTTTTTATGCACTGACAACAATGTTACACTTTCACTGAATTTAACTACGTAAGAATGGACTATGGACAAATTGAAATAAAGCTGTTTCAAGGCAAGGAAAGACAGGTTTACGTTCTGATCAACTCGAAAGACGCTACGTCACTACGAAAGCTTGGCTACTGCGTATAAAAATTTGACTTACTATGGCTGTCTTGATAATGATACAGCTGGATACTCGCGTTTTTTGGTAATTTCATCTATCGTTCTTCTGAATTAAGTAAAAGGTTTTCCCACTTCTCTTTCTCGGTTGAATTGCATCCACATGAAAAAATGAAACAGTTATTAGAACAAGCAAAGAAAATTTTTTAAACACATACATGAAATGATTTTTTGATCAAGTCCCTGTTCGGGCGCCAAGTGTAGCGTTGCTCTTGGGGCACATAAATAAAAAGAATTGTTACTTTTTTTTTTTAATGTCGAAAAAATGAATATTTTGGTGGGCCACTTGGCAACAGAATCAGGGATTTATTACGCTATTATAATAACATACGTTGACCATTAAATACCTGAATAAGAGCAGCATATTGATATATATATATATATATATATTTGAGATCGCTCGGAAGAAACATTATCATTTCTGTGCATTTTTATAGTCGCGATGTAGTCATACCCGGATCAACACTAAGGGACCAGAAGATTTATAGACTTTAAAAGAAATGCAACACTACACAATTAAAAAGAGTTGGTTCAGAAATAATAGGAAAACGATAAAGTTCCTTCTGCCTCATGCTGCGTTCGGCCCATCAGCGTGATCGTAATTTCTGATGAAGTAACACAAAAATAATTATCATTCAGTTAAATCAGGAGATGGAATCATCAAGGTTAATTTACGAAAATAAGCACACTTATCTTTAACACACGTTTTTTTAAATGCTACGTACCTTTTCATATTAAATTACAATAGATGACCATTGTGGTTAAATACTTTATACATAACAGTCAAAATGTCCTCTTGACGCTGTCTGTTCGATATCAGTTACAAGAAACTACATCTTTTGTGATTGGAAAAAATAACAATTAGCATATTCACTCAATATTTTCACATCAAATATAATATACAGTTGTGGAACGCAGCAAGTCCGCGTCCGCCTCTCATGGAATACAAACAGTAAAAGGTGAGGCGCGAAAAGCCTCATTTGTCTTGAAACAACAGAATTCTTTTTTTATACCATTAATCGATACATGTACATAGAGATTTACTGGCACCGCGCAAGAAGGGCAAAGATAAAGAATAATAGATTCTGTCGCTGCTATGCGATGATTCATTTCTTTTACTTTACAATTTTTCGATAACTTTAGGCCATCAGGCGTTTACTATTGAGCGTATATTAATGTTTGTGAGGCGAAAATTACTAATATTACAGGCGGCATTGTGCCTTTTGTATTTAATTCCGATGTAATTTCAGTGTCTCATCGTCAATGTGAATGTCCAAGGAATTCATTGAACCTCCAGTGGTGTATCGGAAGCTAATACTGGTCTCACAGGGAATGCTCAAAGCACCGACTGTAAGAAGAGTCTCTATTCTTGTGCTTAAGGCGGCATTGTGCCTTTTGTATTTAATTCCGATGCGATTTCTGTGTTTCATCGTCAATGTGAAGGTCCAAGGAATACATTGAACCTGCAGTGGTGTATCGGAAACTAATACTGGTCTCACAGGGAATGCTCAAAGCACCGACTGTAAGAAGAGTCTCTATTCTTGTACTTAAGGCGGCATTGTGCCTTTTGTATTTAATTCCGATGCCATTACTGTGTTTCATCGTCAATGAGAAGGTCCAAGGAATAAACTGAACCTGCAGTGGTGTATCGGAAACTAATACTAATCTCACAGGGAATGCTCAAAACACCGACTGTAAGAAGAGTCTCTATTCTTGTACTTAAGGCGGCATTGTGCCTTTTGTATTTAATTCCGATGCCATTTCTGTGTTTCATCGTCAATGTGAAGGTCCAAGGAATAAACTGAATCTGCAGAGGTGTAGCGGAAACTAATACTGGTCTCACAGGAAATGCTCATAGCACCGGCTGTAAGAAGGTTCTCTATTCTTGTACTTAAGGCGGCGTTGTGCCTTTTGTGTTTAATTCCGATGCCATTTCTGTGATTCATCGTCAATGTGAAGGTCCAAGGAATAAACTGAACCTGCAGAGGTGTAGCGGAAACTAATACTAGTCTCACAGGGAATGCTCATAGCACCGACTGTAAGAAGATTCTCTATTCTTGTATTTAAGGCGCATTGTGCCTTTTGTATTTAATTCCGATGCCATTTCTGTGTTTCATCGTCAATGTGAAGGTCCAAGGAATAAACTGAACCTGCAGAGGTGTAGCGGAAACTAATACTGGTCTCACAGGGAATGCTCAAAGCACCGACTGTAAGAAGAGTCTCTATTCTTGTACTTAAGGCGGCAATTTGCCTTTTGTATTTAATTCCGATGCGATTTTTGTGTTTCATCGTCAATGTGAAGTTCCAAGGAATACATTGAACCTGCAGTGGTGTATCGGAAACTAATACTGGTCTCAGAGGGAATGCTCAAAGCTCCGACTGTAAGAAGAGTCTCTATTCTTGTACTTAAGGCGGCATTGTGCATTTTGTATTTAATTCCGATACCATTTCTGTGTTTCATTGTCAATGTGAAGGTCCAAGGAATAAACTGAACATGCAGAGGTGTAGCGGAAACTAATACTGGTCTCACAGGGAATGCTCAAAGCACCGACTGTAAGAGGAGTCTCTATTCTTGTACTTAAGGCGGCATTGTGCCTTTTGTATTTAATTCCGATGCCATTTCTGTGTTTCATCGTCAATGTGCAGGTCCAAGGAATAAACTGAACCTGCAGTGGTGTAGCGGAATCTAATACTGGTCTCACAGGGAATGCTCAAAGCACCGACTGTAAGAAGAGTCTCTATTCTTGTACTTAAGGCGGCATTGCGCCATTTGTATTTAATTCCGATGCGATTTCTATGTTTCATCGTCAATGTGAAGTTTCAAGGAACACATTGAACCCGCAGTGGTGTATCGGAAACTAATACGGGTCTCACAGGGAATGCTCAAAGCACCGACTGTAAGAAGAGTCTCTATTCTTGTACTTAAGGCGGCATTGTGCATTTTGTATTTAATTCCGATGCGATTTCTGTGTTTCATCGTCAATGTGAAGGTCCAAGGAATAAACTGAACCTGCAGAGGTGTAACGGAAACTAATACTGGTCTCACAGGGAATGCTCAAAGCACCGACTGTAAGAAGAGTCTCTATTCTTGTACTTAAGGCGGCATTGTGCCTTTTGTATTTTATTCCGATGCCATTTCTGTGTTTCATCGTCAATGTGAAGGTCCAAGGAATAAACTGAACCTGCAGAGGTGTAGCGGAAACTAATACTGGTCTCACAGGGAATGCTCAAAGCACCGACGGTAAGAACAGTCTCTATTCCTGTACTTAAGGCGGCATTGTGAATTTTGTATTTAATTCCGATGTAATTTCAGTGTTTCATCGTCAATGTGAATGTCCAAGGAATTCATTGTACCTCCAGTGGTGTATCGGAAACTAATACTAGTCTCACAGGGAATGCTCAAAGCACCGACGGTAAGAAGAGTCTCTATTCTTGTACTTAAGGCGGCATTGTCCCTTTTGTATTTAATTCCGATGTAATATCAGTGTTTCATCGTCAATGTGTATGTCCAAGGAATAGATTGAACCTGCTGTGGTGTATCGGATACTATTACTGGTCTCACAGGGAATGCTCAAAGCACCGACTGTAAGAAGAGTCTCTATTCTCGTACTTAAGGCTGCATTGTGCCTTTTGTACTTACTTCCGATGCGATTTCTGTGTTTCATCGTCAATGTGAAGGTCCAAGGAATACATTGAACCTGCAGTGGTGTATCGGAAACTAATACTGGTCTCACAGGGGATGCTCAAAGCACCGACTTTAAGTAGAGTCTGTATTCTTGTACATAAGGCGGCATTGAGCGTTTTGGGTTTAATTCCGATGCGATTTGTGTGTTTCATCGTCAATGTGAAGCTCCAAGGAATACATTGAACCTGCAGTGGTGTATCGGAAACTAATACTGCTCTCACAGGGAATGCTCAAAGCACCGACTGTGAGAAGAGTCTCAATTCTTGTACTTAAGGCGGCATTTTGCCTTTTGTATTTAATTCCGATGCCATTTCTGTGTTTCATCGTCAATGTGAAGGTCCAAGGAATAAACTGAACCTGCGGAGGTGTAGCGGAAACTAATACTGGTCTCACAGGGAATGCTCAAAGCACCGACTGTAAGAAGAGTCTCTATTCTTGTACTTAATGCCGCATTGTGCCTTTTGTATTTAATTCCGATACCATTTCTGTGTTTCATCGTCAATGTGAAGGTCCAAGGAATAAACTGAACCTGCAGAGGTGTAGCGGAAACTAATACTGGTCTCACAGGGAATGCTCAAAGCACCGACGGTAAGAACAGTCTCTATTCTTGTAATTAAGGCGGCATTGTGAATTTTGTATTTAATTCCGATGTAATTTCAGTGTTTCATCGTCAATGTGAATGTCCAAGGAATTCATTGAACCTCCAGTGGTGTATCGGAAGCTAATACTGGTCTCACAGGGAATGCTCAAACACCGACGGTAAGAAGAGTCTCTATTCTTGTACTTAAGGCGGCATTGTCCCTTTTGTATTTAATTCCGATGTAATTTCAGTGTTTCATCGTCAATGTGTATGTCCAAGGAATAGATTGAACCTGCAGTGGTGTATCGGATACTATTACTGGTCTCACAGGGAATGCTCAAAGCACCGACTGTAAGAAGAGTCTCTATTCTTGCACTTAAGGCGGCATTGTGCCTTTTGTATTTGATTCCGATGCCATTTCTGTGTTTCATCGTCAATGTGAAGGTCCAAGGAATACATTGAACCTGCAGTGGTCTATCGGAAACTAATACTGGTCTCACAGGGAATGCTCAAAGCACCGACTGTAAGTAGAGTCTGTATTCTTGTACATAAGGCGGCATTGAGCGTTTTGGATTTAATTCCGATGCGATTTCTGTGTTTCATCGTCAATGTGAAGGTCCAAGGAATACATTGAACCTGCAGTGGTGTATCGGAAACTAATACTGGTCTCACAGGGAATGCTCAAAGCACCGACTGTGAAAAGAATCTCTATTCTTGTACTTAAGGCGGCATTTTGCCTTTTGTATTTAATTCCGATGCCATTTCTGTGTTTCATCGTCAATGTGAAGGTCCAGGGAATAAACTGAACCTGCGGAGGTGTAGCGGAAACTAATACTGGTCTCACAGGGAATGCTCAAAGCACCGACTGTAAGAAGAGTCTCTATTCTTGTACTTAAGGCGGCATTGTGTCTTTTGTATTTAATTCCGATGCCATATCTGTGTTTTATCGTCAATGTGAAGGTCCAAGGAATACATTGAACCTGCAGTGGTGTATCGGAAACTAATACTGGTCTCACAGGGAATGCTCAAAGCACCGACTGTAAGAAGAGTGTCTATTCTTGTACTTAAGGCGGCATTGTCACTTTTGTATTTAATTCCGATGTAATTTCAGTGTTTCATCGTCAATGTGTATGTCCAAGGAATAGATTGAACCTGCAGTGGTGTATCGGATACTATTACTGGTCTCACAGGGAATGCTCAAAGCACCGACTGTAAGAAGAGTCTCTATTCTTGTACTTAAGGCGGCATTGTGCCTTTTGTATTTGCTTCCGATGCGATTTCTGTGTTTCATCGTCAATGTGAAGGTCCAAGGAATACATTGAACCTGCAGTGGTGTATCGGAAACTAATACTGTCTCACAGGGAATGCTCAAAGCACCGACTGTAAGTAGAGTCTGTATTCTTGTACATAAGGCGGCATTGAGCTTTTTGGATTTAATTCTGATGCGATTTCTGTGTTTCATCGTCAATGTGAAGGTCCAAGGAATACATTGAACCTGCAGTGGTGTATCGGAAACTAATACTGCTCTCACAGGGAATGCTCAAAACACCGACTGTGAGAAGAGTCTCTATTCTTGTACTTAAGGCGGCATTTTGCCTTTTGTATTTAATTCCGATGAAATTTCTGTGTTTCATCGTCAATGTGAAGGTCCAAGGAATAAACTGAACCTGCGGAGGTGTAGCGGAAACTAATACTGGTCTCACAGGGAATGCTCAAAGCACCGACTGTAAGAAGAGTCTCTATTCTTGTACTTAAGGCGGCATTGTGTCTTTTGTATTTAATTCCGATGCCATTTCTGTGTTTCATCGTCAATGTGAAGGTCCAAGGAATACATTGAACCAGCAGTGGCGTATCGAAAACTAATACACGTCGCACAGGAAAGGATCAAAACACAGACTCTAAGAAGTCTCACTCTTCTTGCACTTATGGCGGTATTGTGCCTTTTGTATTTAATTCCGATGTGATATCAGTATTTCATCGTCAATGTGTATGTCCGAGGAATACATTGAACCTGCAGTGGTGTATCGGAATCTAATACTGGTCTCACACGGAATGCTCAAAACACCGACTTCAAGAAGAGTCTCTATTCTTGTACTTAAGGCGGCATTGTGCCTTTTGTATTTAATTCCGATGCGATTTCAGTGTTTCATCGTCAATGTGTATGTCCAAGGAATACATTGAAACTGCTGTGGAGTATCGGAAACTAATACTGTTCTTACAGGAAAGGATCAAAGCACAGACTCTAAGAAGTCTCACGCTTCTTGCCCTTGATGCGACCTTGTGCCTTTTGTATTTAATTCCGATGTAATTTCGGTGTTTGGTCGTCAATGTGTATGTCCAAGGAATACATTGAACCTGCAGTGGTGTATCGGACACTAATACTGGTCTCACAGGGAATGCTCAAAGCACCGACTGTAAGAAGAGTCTCTATTCTTGTACTTAAGGCGGCATTGTAACTTTTGTATTTAATTCCGATGCGATTTCTGTGCTTCATCGTCAATCTGAAGGTCCAAGGAATACATTGAACCTGAAGTGGTGTACCGCAATCTAATACTGGTCTCGCAGGAAAGGATCAAAGAACGGACTCTAAGAAGACTCACTCTTCTTGCACTTAGGGCGCCATTGTGCCTTTTGTATTTAATTCCGATGCTATTTCTGTGTTTCATCGTCAATGTGTATGTCCAAGGAATACATTGAACCTGCAGTGGTGTATCGGAAACTAATACTGGTCTCACAGGAATAGATCAAAGCACAGACTATAAGAAGTCTCACTCGTCTTGCATTTAAGGAGTCATTGTGCCTTTTGTATTTAATTCCCATGTGATTTCGGTGTTTCATCGTCAATGTGTATGTCCAAGGAATACAATGAACCTGCTGTGGTGTATCGGAAACTAATAATGGTCTCACAGGGAATGCTCAAAGCACCGACTGTAAGAAGAGTCTCTACTCTTGCACTTAAGGCGGCATTGTGCCTTTTATATTTAATTCCGATGTAATTTCAGTGTTTCATCGTCAACGTGTATGTCCAAGGATTACATTGAACCTGCAGTGGTGTATCGGGAACTAATTCTGGTCTCACAGGGAATGCTCAAAACACCGACTGTAAGAAGAGTCTCTATTCTTGTATTTAGGGCGGCATTGTGAATTTTGTATTTAATTCCAATGCGATTTCTGTGTTTCATCGTCAATGTGACGGTCCAAGGAACACATTGAACCTGCAGTGATGTATCGGAAGCTAATACCGGTCTCACAGGAATGGATCAAAGCACAGACTCTAAGAAGTCTCACATAGCTTGCACTTAAGGCGGCATTGTCCCTTTTGTATTTAATTCCGATGTAATTTCAGTGTTTCATCGTCAATGTGTATGTCCAAGGAATACATTGAACCTGGAGTGGTGTATCGGAAACTAATACTGGTCTCACAGGAAAGGATCAAAGCACAGATTTTAAGAAGTTTCACTCTTCTAGCACTTAAGGCGGAAATGTTCCATTTGTATTTAATTCTGATGTAATTTCAGTGTTTCATTGTCATTGTGTATGTCCAAGGAATACATTGAACCTGCAGTGGTGTATCGGAAACCAATAGTGGTCTCACACGGAATGCTCAAAGCACCGACCTTAAGAAGAGTCTCTATTCTTGTACTTAAGGAGGCATTGTGCCTTTTGTACTTAATTCCGATGCGATTTCTGTGTTTCATCGTCAATGTGTAAGTCCAAGGAATACATTGAACCTGCAGTGGTGTATGGGAAACTAATACTGGTGTCAATGGGATTGCTCAAAACACCGACTGTAAGAAGAGTCTCTATTCTTGTACTTAGGGCGGCATTGTGCCTTTTGTATTTAATTCCAATGCGATTTCTGTGTTTCATCGTCAATGTGAAGGTCCAAGGAACACATTGAACCTGCAGTGATGTATCGGAAACCAATACTGGTCTCAGAGGAAAGGATCAAAGCACAGACTCTAAGAAGTCTCCAATATCTTGCACTTAAGGCGGCATTGTTCTTTTGTATTTAATTCCGTTGTAATTTCAGTGATTCATTGCCATTGTGTATGTCCAAGGAATTCATTGAACCTGCAGTGGCGTATCGGAAACTAATACTGGTCACACACGGAATGCTCAAAGCACCAACCTTAAGATGAGTCTCTATTCTTGTACTTATGGCGGCATTGTGCCTTTTGTATTTAATTCCGATGCGATTTCTGTGTTTCATCGTCAATGTGTATGTCCAAGGAATACATTGAACCTGCAGTGGTGTATGGGAAACTAATACTGGTCTCACACGGAATGCTCAAAGCACCGACTTCAAGAAGAGTTTCTATTCTTGTACTTAAGGCGGCATTGTGCCTTTTGTATTTAATTCCGATGCGATTTCTGTGTTTCATCATCAATGTGTATGTCCAAGGAATACATTGAACCTACTGTGGAGTATCGGAAACTAATACTGTTCTTACAGGAAAGGATCAAAACACAGACTCTAAGAAGTCTCACGCTGCTTGCACTTGATGCGGCTTTGTGCCTTTTGTATTTAATTCCGATGTAATTTCAGTGTTTGATCGTCGATGTGTATGTCCAAGGAATACATTGAACCTGCTGTGGTGTATCGGAAACTAATACTGGTCTCACAGGGAATGCTCAAAGCACCGACTGTAAGAAGAGTCTCTATTCTTGTGCTTAAGGCGGCATTGTGCCTTATGTATTTAATTCCGATCCGATTTCTGTGTCACATCGTCAATGTGAATTTCCAAGGAATACATTGAACCTTCAGTGGTGTATCGGGAACTAATACTGGCCTCACAGGGAATGCTCAAAGCACCGACTGTAAGAAGAGTCTCTATTCTTGTACTTACGGAGCATTGTGCCTTTTGTACTTAATTCCGATGGGATTTCTGTGTTTCATCGTCAATGTGTATGTCCAAGGAATACATTGAACCTGCAGTGGTGTATGGGAAACTAATACTGGTCTCACACGGATCGCTCAAAGCACCGTCTTCAAGAAGAGTCTCTATTCTTGTACTTAAGGCGGCATAGTGCCTTTTGTATTTTATTACGATGCGATTTCTGTGTTTCATCGTCAATATGAAGGTCCAAGGAATACATTGAACCTGCAGTGGTGTATCGGAAACTAATACTGGTCTCACAGGAAAGGATCAAAGCACAGACTCCAAGAAGTGTCACGCTTCTTGCACTTAAGGCGGCTTGTGCCTTTTGTATTTAATTCCGATGCAATTTCAGTGTTTCATCGTCAATTTGAAAGTCCGTGGAATACATTGAATCTGCAGTGGGGTATCGGAAACTAATACCGGTCTCACAGGAAAGGATCAAAGCACAGATTTTAAGAAGTTTCACTCTCCATTTGTATTTAATTCAGATGTAATTTCAGTGTTTCATTGTCATTGTGTATGTCCAATGAAAACATTGAACCTGCAGTGGTGTATCGGAAACTAATACTGGTCTCACACGGAGTGCTCAAAGCACCAACCTTAAGAAGAGTCTCTATTCTTGTACTTATGGCGGCATTGTGCCTTTTGTATTTAATTCCGATGCGATTTCTGTGTTTCATCGTCAATGTGTATGTCCAATGAATACATTGAACCTGCAGTGGTGTATGGGAAACTAATACTAGTCTCACAGGGAATGCTCAAAGCACCGAGTGTAAGAAGAGTCTCTACTCTTGTGCTTAAGGCGGCATTGTGCCTTATGTATTTAATTCCGATCCGATTTCTGTGTCTCATCGTCAATGTGAATTTCCAAGGAATACATTGAATCTGCAGTGGTGTATCGGAAACTAATACTGGTCTCACAGGAAAGATTCAAAGCACAGACTCTAAGAAGTCTCACTCTTTTTGCACTTAAGCCGGCCTTGTGCATTTTGTATTTAATTCCGATGTAGTTTCAGTGTTTCATCGTCAATGTGTATGTCCAAGGAATACATTGAACCTCCAGTGGTGTATCGCAAGCTAATACTGGTCTCACGGGGAATGCTCATAGCACCGACTGCAAGAAGAGTCCCTATTCCTGTACTTAAAGCGGCATTGTGGAGTTTGTATTTAATTCCGATGCGATTTCTGTGTTTCATCGTCAATGTGAAGGTCCAAGGAATACATTGAACCTGCAGTGGCGTATCGGAAACTAATAATGGTCTCGCAGGGAATGCTCAAACACCGACTGTAAGAAGAGTCTCTATTCTTGTACTTAAGGCGGCAATGTGCCTTTTGTATTTCATTCCGATGCGATTTCTGTGTTTCATCGTCAATGTGAAGGTCCAAGGAATACATTGAACCTGCTATGGTGTATCGGAAACTAATACTGGTCTCAAAGGGAATGCTCAAAGAACCGACTGTAAGAGGAGTCTCTATTCTTGTACTTAAGGCGGCATTGTGCCTTTTGTATTGAATTCCGATGCGATTTCTGTGTTACATCGTCAATGTGAAGGTCCAAAGAATACATTGAACCTGCAGTGGTGTATCGAAAACTTATACTGGTCTCACAGGGAATGCTCAAAGCACCGACTGTAAGAAGAGTCTCTATTCTTGTACTTAAGGCGGCATTGTGCCATGTGTATTTAATTCCGATGCGATTTCTGTGTTTCATCGTCAATGTGAAGGTCCAAGGAATACATTGAACCTGCAGTGGCGTATCGGAATCTGATACTGGTCGCGCAGAAAAGGATAAAAGCACAGTCTCTAAGAAGTCTCACTCTTCTTGCACTTAAGACGGCATTATACCTCTTGTATTTAATTACGATGTAATTTCAGTGTTTCATCGTGAATGTGTATGTCCAAGGAATACATTGATTGTGCAGTGGTGTATCGGAATCTAATACTGGTCTCACACGGAATGCTCAAAGCACCGACTTCAAGAAGAGTCTCTATTCTTGTACTTAAGGCGGCATTGTGCCTTTTGTATTTAATTCCGATGTAATTTCGGTGTTTGATCGTCAATGTGTATGTCCAAGGAATACATTGAACCTGCTGTGGTGTATCGGAAACTAATACTGGTCTCACAGGGACTGCTCAAAGCACCGACTGTAAGAAGAGTCTCTATTCTTGTACTTAAGGCGGCATTGTAACTTTTGTATTTAATTCCGATGCTATTTCTGTGTTTCATCGTCAATGTGTATGTCCAAGGAATCCATTGAACCTGCAGTGGTGTATCGGAAACTAATACTGGTCTCACAGGAATAGATCAAAGCACAGACTATAAGAAGTCTCACTCTTCTTGTATTTAAGGAGTCATTGTGCCTTTTGTATTTAATTCCGATGTTATTTCGGTGTTTCATCGTCAATGTGTATGTCCAAGGAATACAATGAACCTGCTCTGGTGTATCGGAAACTAATACTGGTCTCACAGGGAATGCTCAAAGCACCGACTGTAAGAAGAGTCTCTACTCTAGCACTTAAGGCGGCATTGTGCCTTTTATATTTAATTCCGATGTAATTTCAGTGTTTCTTCGTCTACGTGTATGTCCAAGGAATACATTGAACCTGCAGTGGTGTATCGGAATCTAATACTGGTCTCGCAGGAAAGGAACAAAGCACAGACTCTAAGAAGTCTCACATAGCTTGCACTTAAGGCTGCATTGTCCCTTTTGTATTTAATTCCGATGTAATTTCAGTGTTTCATCGTTAATGTGTATGTCCAAGGAATACATTGAACCTGGAGTGGTGTATCGGAAACTAATACTGGTCTCACAGGAAAGGATCAAAGCACAGATTTTAAGAAGTTTCACTCTTCTAGCACTTAAGGCGGAATTGTTCCATTTGTATGTAATTCTGATGTAATTTCAGTGTTTCATTGTCATTGTGTATGTCCAAGGAATACATTGAACCTGCAGTGGTGTACCGGAAACTACTACTGGTCTCACAGGGAATGCTCAAAGCACCGACTGTAAGAAGAGTCTCTATTCTTGTACTTAAGGCGGCATTGTGCCTTTTGTATTTAATTCCGATGCCATTTCTGTGTTTCATCGTCAATGTGAAGGTCCAAGGAATAAACTGAACCTGCAGAGGTGTAGCGGAAACTAATACTGGTCTCACAGGGAATGCTCAAATCACCGACTGTATGAAGAGTCCCTATTCTTGTACTTAAGGCGGCATTGTGCCTTTTGTATTTAATTCCGATGCATTTCTGTGTTTCATCGTCAATGTGAAGGTCCAAGGAATAAACTGAACCTGCAGAGGTGTAGCGGAAACTAATACTGGTCTCACAGGGAATGCTCAAAGCACCGACGGTAAAAACAGTCTCTATTCTTGTACTTAAGGCGGCATTGTGAATTTTGTATTTAATTCCGATGTAATTTCAGTGTTTCATCGTCAATGTGAATGTCCAAGGAATTCATTGAACCTCCAGTGGTGTATCGGAAACTAATACTGGACTCACAGGGAATGCTCAAAGCACTGACGGTGACGGTAAGAAGAGTCTCTATTCTTGTACTTAAGGCGGCATTGTGCCTTTTGTATTTAATTCCGATGCCATTTCTGTGTTTCATCGTCAATGTGAAGGTCCAAGGAATAAACTGAACCTGCAGAGGTGTAGCGGAAACTAATACTGGTCTCACAGGGAATGCTCAAAGCACCGACTGTAAGAAGAGTCTCTATTCTTGTACTTAAGGCGGCATTGTGCCTTTTGTATTTAATTCCGATGCATTTCTGTGTTTCATCGTCAATGTGAAGGTCCAAGGAATAAACTGAACCTGCAGAGGTGTAGCGGAAACTAATACTTGTCTCACAGGGAATGCTCAAAGCACCGACGGTAAAAACAGTCTCTATTCTTGTACTTAAGGCGGCATTGTGATTTTTGTATTTAATTCCGATGTAATTTCGGTGTTTCATCGTCAATGTGAATGTCCAAGGAATTCATTGAACCTCCAGTGGTGTATCGGATACTAATACTTGTCTCACAGGGAATGCTCAAAGCACCGACGGTAAAAAGAGTCTCTATTCTTGTACTTAAGGCGGCATTGTCCCTTTTGTATATAATTCCGATGTAATTTCAATGCTTCATCGTCAATGTGTATGTCCAAGGAATAGATTGAACCTGCAGTGGTGTATCGGATGCTATTACTGGTCTCACAGGGAATGCTCAAAGCACCGACTGTAAGAAGAGTCTCTATTCTTGTACTTAAGGCGGCATTGTGCCTTTTGTATTTGATTCCGATGCGATTTCTGTGTTTCATCGTCAATGTGAAGGTCCAAGGAATACATTGAACCTGCAGTGGTGTATCGGAAACTAATACTGGTCTCACAGGGAATGCTCAAAGCACCGACTGTAAGTAGAGTCTGTATTCTTGTACATAAGGCGGCATTGAGCGTTTTGGATTTAATTCCGAGGGGTTTCCTGTGTTTCATCGTCAATGTGAAGGTCCAAGGAATACATTGAACCTGCAGTGGTGTATCGGAAACTAATACTGGTCTCACAGGGAATGCTCAAAACACCGACTGTGAGAAGAGTCTCTATTCTTGTACTTAAGGCGGCATTGTGCCTTTTGTATTTAATTCCGATGCCATTTCTGTGTTTCATCGTCAATGTGAAGGTCCAAGGAATAAACTGAACCTGCGGAGGTTTAGCGGAAACTAATACTGGTCTCACAGGGAATGCTCAAAGCACCGACTGTAAGAAGAGTCTCTATTCTTGTACTTAAGGCGGCATTGTGTCTTTTGTATTTAATTCCGATGCCATTTCTGTGTTTCATCGTCAATGTGAAGGTACAAGGAATACATTGAACCTGCAGTGGTGTATCGGAAACTAATACTGGTCTCACAGGGAATGCTCAAAGCACCGACTGTAAGAAGAGTGTCTATTCTTGTACTTAAGGCGGCATTGTGCCTTTTGTATTTAATTCCGATGCGATTTCTGTGTATCATCGCCAATTTGAAGGTCCAAGGAATACATTGAACCTGCAGTGGCGTATCGGAAACTAATACTGGTCTCACAGGGAATGCTCAAAGCACCGACTGTAAGAAGAGTGTCTATTCTTGTACTTAAGGCGGCATTGTGCCTTTTGTATTTAATTCCGATGCGATTTCTGTGTATCATCGCCAATTTGAAGGTCCAAGGAATACATTGAACCTGCAGTGGCGTATCGGAAACTAATACTGGTCTCACAGAGAATGCTCAAAGCACCGACTGCAAGAAGAGTCACTATTCCTGTACTTAAAGCGGCATTGTGGAGTTTGTATTTAATTCCGATGCGATTTCTGTGTTTCATCGTCAATGTGAAGGTCCAAGGAATACATTGAACCTGCAGTGGCGTATCGGAAACTAATAATGGTCTCGCAGGGAATGCTCATACACCGACTGTAAGAAGAGTCTCTATTCTTGTACTTAAGGCGGCAATGTGCCTTTTGTATTTCATTCCGATGCGATTTCTGTGTTTCATCGTCAATGTGAAGGTCCAAGGAATACATTGAACCTGCTATGGTGTATCGGAAACTAATACTGGTCTCAAAGGGAATGCTCAAAGAACCGACTGTAAGAGGAGTCTCTATTCTTGTACTTAAGGCGGCATTGTGCCTTTTGTTTTGAATTCGGATGCGATTTCTGTGTTACATCGTCAATGTGAAGGTCCAAAGTATACATTGAACCTGCAGTGGTGTATCGAAAACTTATACTGGTCTCACAGGGAATGCTCAAAGCACCGACTGTAAGAAGAGTCTCTATTCTTGTACTTAAGGCGGCATTGTGCCATGTGTATTTAATTCCGATGCGATTTCTGTGTTTCATCGTCAATGTGAAGGTCCAAGGAATACATTGAACCTGCAGTGGCGTATCGGAAACTGATACTGGTCGCGCAGAAAAGGATAAAAGCACAGACTCTAAGAAGTCTCACTCTTCTTGCACTTAAGACGGCATTATACCTTTTGTATTTAATTACGATGTAATTTCAGTGTTTCATCGTGAATGTGTATGTCCAAGGAATACATTGATTGTGCAGTG
This sequence comes from Schistocerca serialis cubense, assembly GCF_023864345.2. Lineage (NCBI taxonomy): Eukaryota > Metazoa > Arthropoda > Insecta > Orthoptera > Acrididae > Schistocerca > Schistocerca serialis. The sequence continues at coordinate 27,303,507 of NC_064643.1, forward strand.
GTGTATCGGAATCTAATACTGGTCTCACACGGAATGCTCAAAGCACCGACTTCAGGAAGAGTCTCTATTCTTATACTTAAGGCATCATTGTGCCTTTTGTATTTAATTCCGATGTAATTTCGGTGGTTGATCGCCAATGTGTATGTCCAAGGAATACATTGAACCTGCTGTGGTGTATCGGAAACTAATACAGGTCTCACAGGGACTGCTCAAAGCACCGACTGTAAGAAGAGTCTCTATTCTTGTACTTAAGGCGGCATTGTAACTTTTGTATTTAATTCCGATGCTATTTCTGTGTTTCATCGTCAATGTGTATGTCCAAGGAATCCATTGAACCTGCAGTGGTGTATCGGAAACTAATACTGGTCTCACAGGAATAGATCAAAGCACAGACTATAAGAAGTCTCACTCTTCTTGTATTTAAGGAGTCATTGTGCCTTTTGTATTTAATTCCGATGTTATTTCGGTGTTTCATCGTCAATGTGTATGTCCAAGGAATACAATGAACCTGCTCTGGTGTATCGGAAACTAATACTGGTCTCACAGGGAATGCTCAAAGCACCGACTGTAAGAAGAGTCTCTACTCTAGCACTTAAGGCGGCATTGTGCCTTTTATATTTAATTCCGATGTAATTTCAGTGTTTCTTCGTCTACGTGTATGTCCAAGGAATACATTGAACCTGCAGTAGTGTATCGGAATCTAATACTGGTCTCGCAGGAAAGGAACAAAGCACAGACTCTAAGAAGTCTCACATAGCTTGCACTTAAGGCTGCATTGTCCCTTTTGTATTTAATTCCGATGTAATTTCAGTGTTTCATCGTTGTGTATGTCCAAGGAATACATTGAACCTGGAGTGGTGTATCGGAAACTAATACTGGTCTCACAGGAAAGGATCAAAGCACAGATTTTAAGAAGTTTCACTCTTCTAGCACTTAAGGCGGAATTGTTCCATTTGTATTTAATTCTGATGTAATTTCAGTGTTTCATTGTCATTGTGTATGTCCAAAAAATACATTGAACCTGCAGTGGTGTATCGGAAACTAATACTGGTCTCACAGGGAATGCTCAAAGCACCGACTGTAAGAAGAGTCTCTAGTCTTGTCCTTAAGGCGGCATTGTGCCTTTTGTATTTAATTCCGATGCCATTTCTGTGTTTCATCGTCAATGTGAAGGTCCAAGGAATAAACTGAACCTGCAGAGGTGTAGCGGAAACTAATACTGGTCTCACAGGGAATGCTCAAAGCACCGACTGTAAGAAGAGTCTCTATTCTTGTACTTAAGGCGGCATTGTGAATTTTGTATTTAATTCCGATGTAATTTCAGTGTTTCATCGTCAATGTGAATGTCCAAGCAATTCATTGAACCTCCAGTGGTGTATCGGAAACTAATACTGGACTCACAGGGAATGCTCAAAGCACCGACGGTAAGAAGAGTCTCTATTCTTGTACTTAAGGCGGCATTGTGCCTTTTGTATTTAATTCCGATGCCATTTCTGTGTTTCATCGTCAATGTGAAGGTCCAAGGAATAAACTGAACCTGCAGAGGTGTAGCGGAAACTAATACTGGTCTCACAGGGAATGCTCAAATCACCGACTGTAAGAAGAGTCTCTATTCTTGTACTTAAGGCGGCATTGTGCCTTTTGTATTTAATTCCGATGCATTTCTGTGTTTCATCGTCAATGTGAAGGTCCAAGGAATAAACTGAACCTGCAGAGGTGTAGCGGAAACTAATACTGGTCTCACAGGGAATGCTCAAAGCACCGACGGTAAAAACAGTCTCTATTCTTGTACTTAAGGCGGCATTGTGATTTTTGTATTTAATTCCGATGTAATTTCAGTGTTTCATCGTCAATGTGAATGTCCAAGGAATTCATTGAACCTCCAGTGGTGTATCGGAAACTAATACTTGTCTCACAGGGAATGCTCAAAGCACCGACGGTAAGAAGAGTCTCTATTCTTGTACTTAAGGCGGCATTGTCCCTTTTGTATATAATTCCGATGTAATTTCAATGTTTCATCGTCAATGTGTATGTCCAAGGAATAGATTGAACCTGCAGTGGTGTATCGGATACTATTACTGGTCTCACAGGGAATGCTCAAAGCACCGACTGTAAGAAGAGTCTCTATTCTTGTACTTAAGGCGGCATTGTGCCTTTTGTATTTGATTCCGATGCGATTTCTGTGTTTCATCGTCAATGTGAAGGTCCAAGGAATACTTTGAACCTGCAGTGGTGTATCGGAAACTAATACTGGTCTCACAGGGAATGCTCAAAACACCGACTGTGAGAAGAGTCTCTATTCTTGTACTTAAGGCGGCATTGTGCCTTTTGTATTTAATTGCGATGCCATTTCTGTGTTTCATCGTCAATGTGAAGGTCCAAGGAATAAACTGAACCTGCGGAGGTTTAGCGGAAACTAATACTGGTCTCACAGGGAATGCTCAAAGCACCGACTGTAAGAAGAGTCTCTATTCTTGTACTTAAGGCGGCATTGTGTCTTTTGTATTTAATTCCGATGCCATTTCTGTGTTTCATCGTCAATGTGAAGGTACAAGGAATACATTGAACCTGCAGTGGTGTATCGGAAACTAATACTGGTCTCACAGGGAATGCTCAAAGCACCGACTGTAAGAAGAGTGTCTATTCTTGTACTTAAGGCGGCATTGTGCCTTTTGTATTTAATTCCGATGCGATTTCTGTGTATCATCGCCAATTTGAAGGTCCAAGGAATACATTGAACCTGCAGTGGCGTATCGGAAACTAATACTGGTCTCACAGAGAATGCTCAAAGCACCGACTGTAAGAAGAGTCTCTATTCTTGTACTTAAGGCGGCATTGTACCTTTTGTATTTATTTCCGATGCGATTTCTGCGTTTCATCGTCAATGTGAAGGTCCAAGGAATACATTGAACCTGCAGAGATGTAGCGGAAAGTAATCCTGGTCTCACAGGGAATGCTCAAAGCACCGACTGTAAGAAGAGTCTCTTTTCTTGTACATAAGGCGGCATTGTGCCTTTTGTATTTGCTTCCGATGCGATTTCTGTGTATCATCGTCAAATTCAAGGTCCAAGGAATACATTGAACCTGCAGTGGCGTATCGAAAACTAATACAGGTCGCACAGGAAAGGATCAAAACAAAGTCTCAGTCTTCTTGCACTTATGGCGGCATTGTGCCTTTTGTATTTAATTCCGATGTGATATCAGTATTTCATCGTCAATGTGTATGTCCGAGGAATACATTGAACCTGCAGTGGTGTATCAGAAACTAATACTGGTCTCACAGGGAATGCTCAAAACACAGACTGTAAGAAGAGTCTCTATTCTTGTACTTAAGGCGGCATTGTTCCTTTTGTATTTTATTCCGATGCCATTTCTGTGTTTCATCGTCAATGTGAAGGTCCAAGGAATAAACTGAACCTGCAGAGGTGTAGCGGAAACCAATACTGGTCTCACAGGGAATGCTCAAAGCACCGACTGTAAGAAGAGTCTCTATTCCTGTACTTATGGCTGCATTGTGCGTTTTGTATATAATTCCGATGCGATTTCTGTGTTTCATCGTCAATGTGAAGGTCCAAGGAATACATTGAACCTGCAGTGGTGTATCGGAAACTAATACTGGTCTCACAGGGAATGCTCAAAACACAGACTGTAAGAAGAGTCTCTATTCTTGTACTTAAGGCGGCATTGTTCCTTTTGTATTTTATTCCGATGCCATTTCTGTGTTTCATCGTCAATGTGAAGGTCCAAGGAATAAACTGAACCTGCAGAGGTGTAGCGGAAACCAATACTGGTCTCACAGGGAATGCTCAAAGCACCGACTGTAAGAAGAGTCTCTATTCTTGTACTTAAGGCTGCATTGTGCCTTTTGTATTTGATTCCGATGCGATTTCTGTGTTTCATCGTCAATGTGAAGGTCCAAGGAATACATTGAACCTGCAGTGGCGTATCGAAAACTAATACAGGTCGCACAGGAAAGGATCAAAACAAAGTCTCAGTCTTCTTGCACTTATGGCGGCATTGTGCCTTTTGTATTTAATTCCGATGTGATATCAGTATTTCATCGTCAATGTGTATGTCCGAGGAATACATTGAACCTGCAGTGGTGTATCAGAAACTAATACTGGTCTCACAGGGAATGCTCAAAGCACCGACTGTAAGAAGTGTATCTATTCTTGTACTTATGGCGGCATTGTGCCTTTTGTATTTAATTCCGATGTAATTTCAGTGTCTCATCGTTAATGTGAATGTCCAAGGAATTCATTGAACCTCCAGTGGTGTATCGGAAGCTAATACTGGTCTCACAGGGAATGCTCAAAGCACCGACTGTAAGAAGAGTCTCTATTCTTGCACTTAAGGCGGCATTGTGCCTTTTGTATTGAATTCCGATGCCATTTCTGTGTTTCATCGTCCATGTGAAGGTCCAAGGAATACATTGAACCTGCAGTGGTGTATCGGAAACTAATACTGGTCTCACAGGGAATGCTCAAAGCACCGACTGTAAGAAGAGTCTCTATTCTTGTACTTAAGGCGGCATTGTGCCTTTTGTATTTAATTCCGATGCCATTACTGTGTTTCATCGTCAATGAGAAGGTCCAAGGAATAAACTGAACCTGCAGTGGTGTATCGGAAACTAATACTGGTCTCACAGGGAATGCTCAAAACACCGACTGTAAGAAGAGTCTCTATTCTTGTACTTAAGGCGGCATTGTGCCTTTTGTATTTAATTCCGATGCCATTTCTGTGTTTCATCGTCAATGTGAAGGTCCAAGGAATAAACTGAACCTGCAGAGGTGTAGCGGAAACTAATACTGGTTTCACAGGAAATGCTCAAAGCACCGGCTGTAAGAAGAGTCTCTATTCTTGTACTTAAGGCGGCGTTGTGCCTTTTGTGTTTAATTCCGATGCCATTTCTGTGATTCATCGTCAATGTGAAGGTCCAAGGAATAAACTGAACCTGCAGAGGTGTAGCGGAAACTAATACTGGTCTCACAGGGAATGCTCATAGCACCGGCTGTAAGAAGAGTCTCTATTCTTGTATTTAAGGCGCATTGTGACTTTTGTATTTAATTCCGATGCCATTTCTGTGTTTCATCGTCAATGTGAAGGTCCAAGGAATAAACTGAACCTGCAGAGGTGTAGCGGAAACTAATACTGGTCTCACAGGGAATGCTCAAAGCACCGACTGTAAGAAGAGTCTCTATTCTTGTACTTAAGGCGGCAATTTGCCTTTTGTATTTAATTCCGATGCGATTTTTGTGTTTCATCGTCAATGTGAAGTTCCAAGGAATACATTGAACCTGCAGTGGTGTATCGGAAACTAATACTGGTCTCGGAGGGAATGCTCAAAGCTGAGACTGTAAGAAGAGTCTCTATTCTTGTACTTAAGGCGGCATTGTGCATTTTGTATTTAATTCCGATGCCATTTCTAAGTTTCATTGTCAATGTGAAGGTCCAAGGAATAAACTGAACATGCAGAGGTGTAGCGGAAACTAATACTGGTCTCACAGGGAATGCTCAAAGCACCGACTGTAAGAGGAGTCTCTATTCTTGTACTTAAGGCTGCATTGTGCCTTTTGTATTTAATTCCGATGCCATTTCTGTGTTTCATCGTCAATGTGCAGGTCCAAGGAATAAACTGAACCTGCAGTGGTGTAGCGGAATCTAATACTGGTCTCACAGGGAATGCTCAAAGCACCGACTGTAAGAAGAGTCTCTATTCTTGTACTTAAGGCGGCATTGCGCCATTTGTATTTAATTCCGATGCGATTTCTATGTTTCATCGTCAATGTGAAGTTTCAAGGAACACATTGAACCCGCAGTGGTGTATCGGAAACTAATACGGGTCTCACAGGGAATGCTCAAAGCACCGACTGTAAGAAAAGTCTCTATTCTTGTACTTAAGGCGGCATTGTGCATTTTGTATTTAATTCCGATGCGATTTCTGTGTTTCATCGTCAATGTGAAGGTCCAAGGAATAAACTGAACCTGCAGAGGTGTAACGGAAACTAATACTGGTCTCACAGGGAATGCTCAAAGCACCGACTGTAAGAAGAGTCTCTATTCTTGTACTTAAGGCGGCATTGTGCCTTTTGTATTTAATTCCGATGCCATTTCTGTGTTTCATCGTCAATGTGAAGGTCCAAGGAATAAACTGAACCTGCAGAGGTGTAGCGGAAACTAATACTGGTCTCACAGGGAATGCTCAAAACACCGACGGTAAGAACAGTCTCTATTCTTGTACTTAAGGCGGCATTGTGAATTTTGTATTTAATTCCGATGTATTTTCAGTGTTTCATAGTCAATGTGAATGTTCAAGGAATTCATTGAACCTCCAGTGGTGTATCGGAAACTAATACTAGTCTCACAGGGAATGCTCAAAGCACCGACGGTAAGAAGAGTCTCTATTCTTGTACTTAAGGCGGCATTGTCCCTTTTGTATTTAATTCCGATGTAATTTCAGTGTTTCATCGTCAATGTGTATGTCCAAGGAATAGATTGAACCTGCAGTGGTGTATCGGATACTATTACTGGTCTCACAGGGAATGCTCAAAGCACCGACTGTAAGAAGAGTCTCTATTCTCGTACATAAGGCTGCATTGTGCCTTTTGTATTTGCTTCCGATGCGATTTCTGTGTTTCATCGTCAATGTGAAGGTCCAAGGAATACATTGAACCTGCAGTGGTGTATCGGAAACTAATACTGGTCTCACAGGGGATGCTCAAAGCACCGACTGTAAGTAGAGTCTGTATTCTTGTACATAAGGCGGCATTGAGCGTTTTGGGTTTAATTCCGATGCGATTTGTGTGTTTCATCGTCAATGTGAAGGTCCAAGGAATACATTGAACCTGCAGTGGTGTATCGGAAACTAATACTGCTCTCACAGGGAATGCTCAAAGCACCGACTGTAAGAAGAGTCTCTATTCTTGTACTTAAGGCGGCATTGTGCCTTTTGTATTTGATTCCGATGCCATTTCTGTGTTTCATCGTCAATGTGAAGGTCCAAGGAATACATTGAACCTGCAGTGGTGTATCGGAAACTAATACTGGTCTCACAGGGAATGCTCAAAGCACCGACTGTAAGTAGAGTCTGTATTCTTGTACATAAGGCGGCATTGAGCGTTTTGGATTTAATTCCGATGCGATTTCTGTGTTTCATCGTCAATGTGAAGGTCCAAGGAATACATTGAACCTGCAGTGGTGTATCGGAAACTAATACTGGTCTCACAGGGAATGCTCAAAGCACCGACTGTGAAAAGAGTCTCTATTCTTGTACTTATGGCGGCATTTTGCCTTTTGTATTTAATTCCGATGCCATTTCTGTGTTTCATCGTCAATGTGAAGGTCCAAGGAATAAACTGAACCTGCGGAGGTGTAGCGGAAACTAATACTGATCTCACAGGGAATGCTCAAAGCACCGACTGTAAGAAGAGTCTCTATTCTTGTACTTAAGGCGGCATTGTGTCTTTTGTATTTAATTCCGATGCCATTTCTGTGTTTCATCGTCAATGTGAAGGTCCAAGGAATACATTGAACCTGCAGTGGTGTATCGGAAACTAATACTGGTCTCACAGGGAATGCTCAAAGCACCGACTGTAAGAAGAGTGTCTATTCTTGTACTTAAGGCGGCATTGTCCCTTTTGTATTTAATTCCGATGTAATTTCAGTGTTTCATCGTCAATGTGTATGTCCAAGGAATAGATTGAACCTGCAGTGGTGTATCGGATATTATTACTGGTCTCACAGGGAATGCTCAAAGCACCGACTGTAAGAAGAGTCTCTATTCTTGTACTTAAGGCGGCATTGTGCCTTTTGTATTTGCTTCCGATGCGATTTCTGTGTTTCATCGTCAATGTGAAGGTCCAAGGAATACATTGAACCTGCAGTGGTGTATCGGAAACTAATACTGGTCTCACAGGGAATGCTCAATAACCGACTGTAAGTAGAGTCTGTATTCTTGTACATAAGGCGGCATTGAGCGTTTTGGATTTAATTCTGATGCGATTTCTGTGTTTCATCGTCAATGTGAAGGTCCAAGGAATACATTGAACCTGCAGTGGTGTATCGGAAACTAATACTGCTCTCACAGGGAATGCTCAAAGCACCGACTGTGAGAAGAGTCTCTATTCTTGTACTTAAGGCGGCATTTTACCTTTTGTATTTAATTCCGATGCCATTTCTGTGTTTCATCGTCAATGTGAAGGTCCAAGGAATAAACTGAACCTGCGGAGGTGTAGCGGAAACTAATACTGGTCTCACAGGGAATGCTCAAAGCACCGACTGTAAGAAGAGTCTCTATTCTTGTACTTAAGGCGGCATTGTGTCTTTTGTATTTAATTGCGATGGCATTTCTGTGTTTCATCGTCAATGTGAAAGTCCAAGGAATACATTGAACCTGCAGTGGCGTATCGAAAACTAATACACGTCGCACAGGAAAGGATCAAAACACAGACTCTAAGAAGTCTCACTCTTCTTGCACTTATGGCGGTATTGTGCCTTTTGTATTTAATTCCGATGTGATATCAGTATTTCATCGTCAATGTGTATGTCCGAGGAATACATTGAACCTGCAGTGGTGTATCGGAAACTAATACTGGTCTCACAGGGAATGCTCAAAGCACCGACTGTAAGAAGAGTCTCTATTCTTGTACTTAAGGCGGCATTGTGCCTTTTGTATTTAATTCCGATGTAATTTCAGTGTCTCATCGTCAATGTGAATGTCCAAGGATTTCATTGAACCTCCAGTGGTGTATCAGAAGCTAATACTGGTCTCACAGGGAATGCTCAAAGCACCGACGGTAAGAAGAGTCTCTATTCTTGTACTTAAGGCGGCATTGTCCCTTTTGTATTTAATTCCGATGTAATTTCAGTGTTTCATCGTCAATGTGTATGTCCAAGGAATAGATTGAACCTGCAGTGGTGTATCGGATACTATTACTGGTCTCACAGGGAATGCTCAAAGCACCGACTGTAAGAAGAGTCTCTATTCTTGTACTTAAGGCGGCATTGTGCCTTTTGTATTTAATTCCGATGCCATTACTGTGTTTCATCGTCAATGTGAAGGTCCAAGGAATAAACTGTATCTGCAGTGGTGTATCGGAAACTAATACTGGTCTCACAGGGAATGCTCAAAGCACCGACTGTAAGAAGAGTCTCTATTCTTGTACTTAAGGCGGCATTGTGCCTTTTGTATTTAATTCCGATGCGATTTCTGTGTTTCATCGTCAATGTGAAGGTCCAACGAATAAACTGAACCTGCAGAGGTGTAGCGGAAACTAATACTTGTCTCACAGGGAATGCTCAAAGCTCCAACTGTAAGAAGAGTCTCTATTCTTGTACTTAAGGCGGCATTGTGCATTTTGTATTTAATTCCGATGCCATTTCTGTGTTTCATCGTCAATGTGAAGGTCCAAGGAATAAACTGAACCTGCAGAGGTGTAGCGGAAACTAATACTGGTCTCACAGGGAATGCTCAAAGCACCGACTGTAAGAGGAGTCTCTATTCTTGTACTTAAGGCGGCATTGTGCCTTTTGTATTCAATTCCGATGCCATTTCTGTGTTTCATCGTCAATGTGCAGGTCCAAGGAATAAACTGAACCTGCAGTGGTGTAGCGGAATCTAATACTGGTCTCACAGGGAATGCTCAAAGCACCGACTGTAAGAAGAGTCTCTATTCTTGTACTTAAGGCGGCATTGCGCCTTTCGTATTTAATTCCGATGCGATTTCTATGTTTCATCGTCAATGTGAAGTTCCAAGGAACACATTGTACCCACAGTGGTGTATCGGAAACTAATACTGGACTCACAGGGAATGCTCAAAGCACCGACTGTAAGAAGAAACTCTATTCTTGTACTTAAGGCGGCATTGTGCCTTTTCTATTTAATTCCGATGCCATTTCTGTGTTTCATCGTCAATGTGAAGGTCCAAGGAATAAACTGAACCTGCAGAGGTGTAGCGGAAACTAATACTGGTCTCACAGGGAATGCTCAAAACACCGACTGTAAGAAGAGTCTCTATTCTTGTACTTAAGGCGGCATTGTGCCTTTTGTGTTTAATTCCGATGCCATTTCTGTGTTTCATCGTCAATGTGAAGGTCCAAGGAATAAACTGAACCTGCAGAGGTGTAGCGGAAACTAATACTGGTCTCACAGGGAATGCTCAAACCACCGACGGTAAGAACAGTCTCTACTCTTGTACTTAAGGCGGCATTGTGAATTTTGTATTTAATTCCGATGTAATTTCAGTGTTTCATCGTCAATGTGAATGTCCAAGGAATTCATTGAACCTCCAGTGGTGTATCGGAAGCTAATACTGGTCTCACAGGGAATGCTCAAAACACCGACGGTAAGAAGAGTCTCTATTCTTGTACTTAAGGCGGCATTGTCCCTTTTGTATTTAATTCCGATGCGATTTCTGTGTTTCATCGTAATGTGAAGGTCCAAGGAATACATTGAACCTGCAGTGGTGTATCGGAAACTAATACTGGTCTCACAGGGAATGCTCAAAGCACCGACTGTGAGAAGAGTCACTATTCTTGTACTTAAGGCGGCATTTTGCCTTTTGTATTTAATTCCGATGCCATTTCTGTGTTTCATCGTCAATGTGAAGGTCCAAGGAATAAACTGAACCTGCGGAGGTGTAGCGGAAACTAATACTGGTCTCACAGTTAATGCTCAAAACACCGACTGTAAGAAGAGTCTCTATTCTTGTACTTAAGGCGGCATTGTGTCTTTTGTATTTAATTCCTATGCCATTTCTGTGTTTTATCGTCAATGTGAAGGTCCAAGGAATACATTGAACCTGCAGTGGTGTATCTGAAACTAATACTGGTCTCACAGGGAATGCTCAAAGCACCGATTGTAAGAAGAGTGTCTATTCTTGTACTTAAGGCGGCATTGTGCCTTTTGTATTTAATTCCGATGCGATTTCTGTGTATCATCGTAAAATTTGAAGGTTCAAGGAATACATTGAGCCTACAGTGGCGTATCGGAAACTAATACTTGTCTCAAAGGGAATGCTCAAAGCACCGACTGTAAGTAGAGTCTCTATTCTTGTACTTAAGGCGGCATTGTGCCTTTTGTATTTGCTTCCGATGCGATTTCTGTGTATCATCGTCAATTTCAAGGTCCAAGGAATACATTGAACCGGCAGTGGTGTGTCGGAAACTAATACTGGTCTCACAGGGAATGCTCAAAGCACCGACTGTAAGAAGAGTCTCCATTCCTGTACTTATGGCGGCATTGTGCGTTTTGTATTTAATTCCGATGCGATTTCTGTGTTTCATCGTCAATGTGAAGGTCCAAGGAATACATTGGACCTGCAGTGGTGTATCGGAAACTAATACTGGTCTCACAGGGAATGCTCAAAGCACCGACTGTAAGAAGAGTCTCTATTCTTGTATTTAAGGCGGCATTGTTCCTTTTGTATTTAATTCCGATGCCATTTCTGTGTTTCAACGTCAATGTGAAGGTCCAAGGAATAAACTGAACCTGCAGAGGTGTAGCCGAAACTAATACTGGTCTCACAGGGAATGCTCAAAGCACCGACTGTAAGAAGAGTCTCTATTCTTGTACTTAAGGCTGCATTGTGCCTTTTGTATTTGATTCCGATGCGATTTCTGTGTTTCATCGTCAATGTGAAGGTCCAAGTAATACATTGAACCTGCAGTGGCGTATCGAAAACTAATACAGGTCGCACAGGAATGGATCAAAACACAGACTCTAAGAAGTCTCACTCTTCTTGCACTTATGGCGGCATTGTGCCTTTTGTATTTAATTCCGATGTGATATCAGTATTTCATCGTCCATGTGTATGTCCGAGGAATACATTGAACCTGCAGTGGTGTATCGGAATCTAATACTGGTCTCACAGGGAATGCTCCAAGCACCGACTGTAAGAAAAGTCTCTATTCTTGTACTTAAGGCGGCATTGCTCCTATTGTATTTCATTCCGATGCGATTTATGTGCTTCATCCTCAATGTGAAGGTCCAAGGAATACACTGAAATTGCAGTGGTGTATCGGAAACTAATACTGGTCTCACAAGGAATGCTCATAGCCCCGACTGTAAGAAGGGTCTTTATTCTTGTAGTTATGGCGGCATTGTGCTTCTTGTATTTAATTCCGATGCGATTTCTGTGTTTCTTCGTCAATGTGAAGGTGCAAGGAACACATTTAACCTGCAGTGGTTAATCGGAAACTAATACTGGTCTCACAGGAAAGGATCGAAGCACAGAGTCTAAGAAGTCTCACGCTTCTTGCACTTAAGGCGGCATTGTGCCTTTTGTATTTAATGCTGATGTAATTTCTGTGTTTCATCGTCAATGCGTATGTCCAAGGAATACATTGGACCTGCAGTGGTGTATCGGAAACTAATACTGGTCTCACAGGGAATGCTCAAAGCACCGACTGTAAGAAGAGTCTCTATACTTGTACTTAAGTCGGCATTGTGCCTTTTGTATTGAATTCCGATGTAATTTCAGTATTTCATCGTCAATGTGTATGTCCAAGGAATACATGCAATCTGCAATGGTGGATTGGAAGCTAATACTGGTCTCACAGGAATGCTCAAAGCACCGACTGCAAGAAGTGTCTCTATTCTTGTACTTAAGGCGGCATTGTGCCATTTGTATTTAATTCCGATGCCATTTCTGTACTTCATCGTCAATGTGAAGGTCCAAGGAATACATTGAACCTGCAGTGGTGTATGGGAAACTAAAACTGGTCTCACAGGGAATGCCCAAAACACCGACTGTAAGAAGACTCTCTATTCTTGTACTTAAGGCGACATTGTGCCATTTGTGTTTAATTCCGATGCCATTTCTGTGTTTCATCGACAATGTGAAGGTCCAAGGAATACATTGTACCTGCAGTGGTGTATCGGAAACTAATACTGGTCTCGCAGGGAATGCTCAAAGCACCGACAGGAAGAAGAGTCTCTATTCTTGCACTTATGGCGGCATTGTGCCTTTTGTATTTAAATCCGAAGTAATTTCAGTGTTGCATCGTCAATGTGTATGTCTAAGAAATACATTGAACCTGCAGTGGTGTATCGGAAACTAATACTGGTCTCACAGGAGAGGATCAAATCACAGACTCTAAGATGTCTCACTCATCTTTCAGTTAAGGCGGCATTGTTCCTTTTGTATTTAATAGCGATGTAATTTCAGTGTTTCATCGTCAATGAGTATGTCCAAGGAATACATTGAACTTGGAGTGGTGTATCGGAAACTAATACTGGTCTCACAGGGAATGCTCAAAGCACCGACTGTAAGAAGAGTCTCTATTCTTGTACGTAATGCGGCATTGTGCGTTTTGTTTTTAATTCCGATGCGATTTCTGAGTTTCATCGTCAATGTGTATGTCCAAGGAATACATTGAACCTGCAGTGGTGTATCGGAAACTAATACTGGTCTCACAGGGAATGCTCAAAGCACCGACTGTAGGAAGGGTCTCTATTCTTGTACTTAAAGCGGCATTGTGCCTTTTGTATTTAATTCCGATGCGATGTGTGTGTTTCATCGTCAATGTGAAGGTCCAAGGAATACATTGTACCTGCTGTGGTGTATCGGAAACTAATACTGGTCTCACAGGGAATGGTCAAAGCACCGACTGGAAGTAGATTCTCTATTCTCGCACGTATGGCGGCATTTTGCCTTATGTATTTATTTCCGATGCGATATCTGTTTTTCATCGTCAATGTGTATGTCCAAGGAATACATTGAACCTGCAGTGGTGTATCAAAAACTAATACTGGTCTCACAGGGAATGCTCAAACACCGACTGTTAGAAGAGTCTCTATTCTTGTACGTAAGGCGGCATTGTGCCTTTTGTATTTAATTCCGATGCGATATCTGTTTTTCATCGTCAATGTGTATGTCCAAGGAATACAATGAACCTGCAGTGGTGTATCAGAAACTAATACTGGTCTCACAGGGAATGCTCAAAGCACCGACTGTTAGAAGAGTCTCTAATCTTGTACTTAAGGCGGTATTGTGCCTTTTGTATTTAATTCCGATGCGATTTCTGTGTTTCATCGTCAATGTGAAGGTACAAGGAATACATTGTACCTGCTGTGGTGTATCGGAAACTAATACTGATCTCACAGGGAATGCTCAAAGCACCGACTGTAAGAGGAGTCTCTATTTTTGCAGCCTTGGCGACATTGTGCCATTTGTATTTAATTCCGATGTAATTTCAGTGTTTCATCGTCAATGAGTATGTCCAAGGAATACATTGAACCTGGAGTTGTGTATCGGAAACTAATACTGGTCTCACAGGGAATGGTCAAAGCACCGACTGGAAGAAGATTCTCTATTCTCGCACGTATGGCGGCATTTTGCCTTTTGTATTTAATTCCGATGTAATATCAGTGTTTCATCGTCAATGTGTATGTCTACGGAATACATTGAACCTGCAGTGGAATATCGGAAACTAATACTGGTCCCAAAGGGAATGCTCAAAGCACCAACTGTAAGAAAAGTCCCTATTCTTGTACTTATTGCGGCATTGTGCTTTTGTATTTAGTTCCGATGCGATTTCTGTGTTTCATCGTCAATGCGAAGGTCCAAGGAATACATTGAACCTGCAGTGGTGTATCGGAAACTAATAATGGTCTCACAGGAAAGGATCAAAGCACAGACTCTATGAAGTCTCACTCATCTTGCAGTTAAGGCGGCATTGTTCCTTTTGTATTTAATTCCGATGTAATTTCAGTGTTTCATCGTCAATGAGTATGTCCAAGGAATACATTGAATCTGGTGTGGTGTATCGGAAACTAATACTGGTCTCACAGGTAATGCTCAAAGCACCGACCGTAAGAAGAGTCTCTATTCTTGTACGTAAGGTGGCATTGTGCCTTTTGTATTTAATTCCGATGTGATTTCTGTGTTTCATCGTCAATGTGTATGTCCAAGGAATACATTGAATGTGCAGTGGTGTATCGGAAACTAATACTGGTCTCACAGGGAATGCTCAAACACCGACTGTAAGAAGAGTCTCTATTCTTGTACTTAAGGCGGCATTGTGCCTTTTGTATTTCATTCTGATATGATTTCTGGGTTTCATCGTCAATGCGAAGGTCCAAGGAATACATTGAACCTGCAGTGGTTATCGGAAACTAACACTGGTCTCACAGGAAAGGATCAAAGCACAGACTCAAAGAAGTCTCACTCATCTTGCAGTTAAGCGGTATTGTTCCTTTTGTATTTAATTCCGATGTAATTTCAGTGTTTCATCGTCAATGAGTATGTCCAAGGAATACATTGAACCTGGAGTGGTGTATCGGAAACTTATACTGGTCTCACAGGGGATGGTCAAAGCACCGACTGTAAGAAGAGTCTCTATTCTTGTACGTAAGGCGGCATTGTGCCTTTTGTATTTAATTCCGATGCGATTTCTGTGTTTCATCGTCAATGTGTATGTCCAAGGAATACATTGAACCTGCAGTGGTGTATCAGAAACTAATACTGGTCTCACAGGGAATGCTCAAAGCACCGACTGTTAGAACAGTCTCTATTTTTGTACTTAAGGCGGCATTGTGCCTTTTGTATTTAATTCCGATGCGATTTCTGTGTGAAGGTACAAGGAATACATTGTACCTGCAGTGGAGTATCGGAAACTAATATTGGTCTCACAGGGAATGCTCAAAGCACCGACTGTAAGAGGGGTCTCTATTCTTGCACTTATGGCGGCATTGTGCCATTTGTATTTAATTCCGATGTAATTTCAGTGCATCATCGTCAATGTGTATGTCTAAGGAATACATTGAACCTGCAGTGGTATATCGGAAACTAATACTGGTCTCACAGGGAATGCTCAAAGCACCGACTGTAAGAAGAGTCTCTATTCTTGTACTTATTGCGGCATTGTGCCTTTTGTATTTAGCTCCGATTCGATTTCGTGTTTCATCGTCAATGCGAAGGTCCAAGGAATACATGGAACCTGCAGTGGTGTATCGGAAACTAATACTGGTCTCACAGAAGAAAGGATCAAAGCACAGACTCTAAGAAGTCTCACTCATCTTGCAGTTAAGGCGGCATTGTTTCTTTTGTATTTAATTCCAATGTAATTTCAGTGTTTCATCGTCAATGAGTATGTCCAAGGAATACATTGAACCTGGAGTGGCGTATCGGAAACTAATACTGGTCTCACAGGGAATGCTCCAACACCGACTGTAAGAAGAGTCTCTATTCTTGTACTTAAGGCTGCATTGTGCCTTTTGTATTTCATTCCGATATGATTTCTGTTTTCATCGTCAATGCGAAGGTCCAAAGAATACATTGAACCTGCAGTGGTGTATCGGAAACTAATACTGGTCTCACAGGAAAGGATCAAAGCGCAGACTGTAAGAAGTCTCACTCACCTTGCAGTTATATCGGCATTGTTCCTTTTGTATTTAATTCCGATGTAATTTCAGTGTTTCATCGTCAATGAGTATGTCCAGGGAAACCATTGAACCTGGAGTGGTGTATCGGAAACTAATACTGGTCTCACAGGGAATGCTCAAATCACCGACTGTAAGAAGAGTCTCTATTCTTGTACGAAAGGTGGCATTGTGCCTTGTGTATTTAATTCCGATGCGAGTTATGTGTTTCATCGACAATGTGTATGTCCAAGGAATGCATTGAACCTGCGGTGGTGTATCGGAAACTAATACTGTTCTCACAGGGAATGCTCAAAGCACCGACTGTAAGAAGAGTCTCTATTCTTGTACTTAAGGCGGCATTGTGCCTTTTGCATTTAATTCCGATGCGATTTCTGTGTTTCATCGTCTATGTGAAGGTACAAGGAATACATTGTACCTGCAGTGGTGTATCGGAAACTAATACTGGTCTCACAGGGAATGCTCAAAGCACCGACTGTAAGAAGAGTCTCTATTCTTGCACTTATGGCGGCATTGTGACTTTTGTATTTAATTCCAATGTAATTTCAGTGTTTCTTCGGCAATGTGTATGTCTAAGGAATACATTGTACCTGCAGTGGTGTATCGGAAACTAATACTGGTCTCAGAGGGAATGCTCAAACCACCGACTGTAAGAGGAGTCTCTATTCTTGCACTTATGGTGGCATTGTGCCATTTGTATTTAATTCCGATGTAATTTCAGTGTTTCATCGTCAATGTGTATGTCTAAGGAATACATTGAACCTGCTGTGGTTTATCGGAAACTAATACAGGTCCCACAGGGAATGCTCAAAGCACCGACTGTAAGAAGAGTCTCTATTCTTGTACTTATTGCGGCATTGTGCCTTTTGTATTTAGTTCCGATTCGATTTCTGTGTTTCATCGTCAATGCGAAGGTCCAAGGAATACATTGAACCTGCAGTGGTGTATCGGAAACTAATACTGGCCTCACAGTAGAAAGGATCAAAGCACAGACTCTAAAAAGTCTCACTCATCTTGCATTTAAGGCGGCATTGTTCCTTTTGTATTTAATTCCGATATAATTTCAGTGTTTCATCGTCAATGAGTATGTCCAAGGAATACATTGAACCTTGAGTGGTGTATCGGAAACTAATACTGGTCTCACAGGTAATGCTCAAAGCACCGACTGTAAGAAGAGTCTCTATTCTTGTACGTAAGGCGGCATTGTGCCTTTTGTATTTAATTCCGATGCGATATCTGTGTTTCATCGTCAATGTGTATGTCCAAGGAATACATTGAACCTGCAGTGGTGTATCAGAAACTAATACTGGTCTCACAGGGAATGCTCAAAGCACCGACTGTTGGAAGAGTCTCTATTCTTATACTTAAGGCGGCATTGTGCCTTTTGTATTTAATTCCGATGCGATTTCTGTGTTTCATCGTCGATGTGAAGGTACAAGGAATACACTGTACCTGCTGTGGTGTATCGGAAACTAATACTGGTCTCACAGGGAATGCTCAAAGCACCGACTGTAAGAGGAGTCTCTATTCTTGCACCTATGGCGACATTGTGCCATTTGTATTTAATTCCGATGTAATTTCAGTGTTTCATCGTCAATGAGTATGTCCAAGGAATACATTGAACCTGGAGTGGTGTATCGGAAACTAATACTGGTCTCACAGGTAATGCTCAAAGCACCGACCGTAAGAAGAGTCTCTCCTCTTGTACGTATGGCGGCATTGTGCCTTTTGTATTTAATTCCGATGTGATTTCTGTGTTTCATCGTCAATGTGTATGTCCAAGAAATACATTGAATCTGCAGTGGTGTATCGGAAACTAATACTGGTCTCACAGGGAATGCTCAAACACCGACTGTAAGAAGAGTCTCTATTCTTGTACGAAAGGTGGCATTGTGCCTTTTGTATTTAATTCCGATGCGAGTTCTGTGTTTCATCGACAATGTGTATGTCTAAGGAATACATTGTACCTGCAGTGGTGTATCGGAAACTAATACTGGTCTCAGAGGGAATGCTCAAAGCACCGACTGTAAGAGGAGTCTCTATTCTTGTACTTATGGCGGCATTGTGCCATTTGTATTTCATTCCGATGTAATTTCAGTGTTTCATCGTCAATGTGTATGTCTAAGGAATACTTTGAACCTGCAGTGGTGTATCGGAAACTAATACTGGTCTCGCAGGGAATGCTCAAAGCACCGACTGTAAGAAGAGTCTCTATTCTTGTACTTATTGCGGCATTGTGCCTTTTGTATTTAGTTCCGATTCGATTTCTGTGTTTCATCGTCAATGCGAAGGTCCAAGGAATACTTTGAACCTGCAATGGTGTATCGGAAACTAATACTGGTCTCACAGTAGAAAGGATCAAAGCACAGACTCTAAGAAGTCTCACTCATCTTGCAGTTAAGGCGGCATTGTTCCTTTTGTATTTAATTCCGATGTAATTTCAGTGTTTCATCGTCAATGAGTATGTCCAAGGAATACATTGAACCTGGAGTGGTGTATCGTTAACTAATACTGGTCTCACAGGTAATGCTCAAAGCACCGACCGTAAGAAGAGTCTCTATTGTTGTACGTAAGGCGGCATTGTGCCTTTTGTTTTTAATTAGGATGTGATTTCTGTGTTTCATCGTCAATGTGTATGTCCAAGGAATACATTGAATCTGCAGTGGTGTATCGGAAACTAATACTGGTCTCACAGGGAATGCTCAAACACCGACTGTAAGAAGAGTCTCTATTCTTGTACTTAAGGCGGCATTGTGCCTTTTGTATTTCATTCCGATATGATTTCTGTGTTTCATCGTCAATGCGAAGGTCCAAGGCATACATTGAACCTGCAGTGGTGTATCGGAAACTAATACTGGTCTCACAGGAAAGGATCAAAGCACAGACTCTGAGAAGTCACACTCACCTTGCAGTTATATCGGCATTGTTCCTTTTGTATTTAATTCCGATGTAATTTCAGTGTTTCACCGTCAATGAGTATGTCTAGGGAAAACATTGAACCTGGAGTGGTGTATCGGAAACTAATACTGGTCTCACAGGGAATGCTCTAAGCACCGACTGTAAGAAGAGTCTCTATTCTTGTACGAAAGGCGGCATTGTGCCTTTTGTATTTAATTCCGATGTGAGTTCTGTGTTTCATCGTCAATGTGTATGTCCAAGGAATGCATTGAACCTGCGGTGGTATATTGGAAACTAATACTGGTCTCATAGGGAATGCTCAAAGCACCGACTGTAAGAAGAGTCTCTATTCTTGTACTTAAGGCGGCATTGTGCCTTTTGCATTTAATTCCAATGCGATTTCTGTGTTTCATCGTCTATGTGAAGGTCCAAGGAATACATTGTACCTGCAGTGGTGTATCGGAAACTAATACTGGTCTCACAGGGAATGCTCAAAGCACCGACTGTAAGAAAATTCTCTATTCTTGCACTTATGGCGGCATTGTGACTTTTGTATTTAATTCCAGTGTAATTTCAGTGTTTCTTCGGCAATGTGTATGTCTAAGGAATACATTGTACATGCAGTGGTGTATCGGAAACTAATACTGGTCTCACTGGGAAAGCTCAAAGCACCGACTGTAAGAAGAGTCTCTATTCTTGCACTTATGGCGGCATTGTGCCTTTTGTATTTAATTCCGATGTAATTTCAGTGTTTCATCGTCAATGTGTATGTCTAAGGAATTCATTGAACCTGCAGTGGTGTATCGGAAACTAATACTGGTCTCACAGTAGAAAGGATCAAAGCACAGACTCTAAGAAGTCTCACTCATCTTGCAGTTAAGGCGGCATTGTTCCTTTTGTATTTAATTCCGATGTAATTTCAATGTTTCATCGTCAATGAGTATGTCCAAGGAATACATTGAACCTCGAGTGGTGTATCGGAAACTAATATTGGTCTCACAGGTAATGCTCAAAGCACCGACTGTAAGAAGAGTCTCTATTCTTGTACGTAAGACGGCATTGTGCCTTTTGTATTTAATTCCGATGCGATATCTGTGTTTCATCGTCAATGTGTATGTCCAAGGAATACATTGAACCTGCAGTGGTGTATCAGAAACTAATACTGGTCTCACAGGGAATGCTTAAAGCACCGACTGTTAGAAGAGTCTCTATTCTTGTACTTAAGGCGACATTGTGCCTTTTGTATTTAATTCCGATGCGATTTCTGTGTTTCATCGTCGATGTGAAGGTACAAGGAATACACTGTACCTGCTGTGGTGTATCGGAAACTAATACTGGTCTCACAGGGAATGCTCAAAGCACCGACTGTAAGAGGAGTGTCTATTCTTGCACCTATGGCGACATTGTGCCATTTGTATTTAATTCCGATGTAATTTCAGTGTTTCATCGTCAATGAGTATGTCCAAGGAATACATTGAACCTGGAGTGGTGTATCGGAAACTAATACTGGTCTCACAGGTAATGCTCAAAGCACCGACCGTAAGAAGAGTCTCTCCTCTTGTACGTAAGGCGGCATTGTGCATTTTGTATTTTTTTCCGATGTGATTTCTGTGTTTCATCGTCAATGTGTATGTCCAAGAAATACATTGAATCTGCAGTGGTGTATCGGAAACTAATACTGGTCTCACAGGGAATGCTCAAACACCGACTGTAAGAAGAGTCTCTATTCTTGTACTTAAGGCTGCATTGTGCCTTTTTTATTTCATTCCGATATGATTTCTGTGTTTCATCGTCAATGCGAAGGTCCAAAGAATACATTGAACCTGCAGTGGTGTATCGGAAACTAATACTGGTCTCACAGGAAAGGATCAAAGCACAGACTCTAAGAAGTCTCACTCACCTTGCAGTTATATCGGCATTGTTCCTTTTGTATTTAATTCCGATGTAATTTCAGTGTTCCATCGTCAATGAGTATGTCCAGGGAAAACTTTTAAACCTGGAGTGGTGTATCGGAAACTAATACTGGTCTCACAGGGAATGCTCAAAGCACCTACTGTAAGAAGTGTCTCTATTCTTGTACGAAAGGTGGCATTGTGCCTTTTGTATTTAATTCCGATGCGAGTTCTGTGTTTCATCGACAATGTGTATGTCTAAGGAATACATTGTACCTGCAGTGGTGTATCGGAAACTAATACTGGTCTCAGAGGGAATGCTCAAAGCACCGACTGTAAGAGGAGTCTCTATTCTTGCACTTATGGCGGCATTGTGCCATTTGTATTTAAATCCGATGTAATTTCAGTGTTTCATCGTCAATGTGTATGTCTAAGGAATACTGTGAACCTGCAGTGGTGTATCGGAAACTAATACAGGTCTCACAGGGAATGCTCAAAGCACCGACTGTAAGAAGAGTCTCTATTCTTGTACTTATTGCGGCATTGTGCATTTTGTATTTAGTTCCGATTCGATTTCTGTGTTTCATCGTCAATGCGAAGGTCCAAGGAATACATTGAACCTGCAATGGTGTATCGGAAACTAATACTGGTCTCACAGTAGAAAGGATCAAAGCACAGACTCTAAGAAGTCTCACTCATCTTGCAGTTAAGGCGGCATTGTTCCTTTTGTATTTAATTCCGATGTAATTTCAGTGTTTCATCGTCAATGAGTATGTCCAAGGAATACATTGAACCTGGAGTGGTGTATCGGGAACTAATACTGGTCTCACAGGTAATGCTCAAAGCACCGACCGTAAGAAGAGTCTCCATTGTTGTACGTAAGGCGACATTGTTTCTTTTGTTTTTAATTAGGATGTGATTTCTGTGTTTCATCGTCAATGTGTATGTCCAAGGAATACATTGAATCTGCAGTGGTGTATCGGAAACTAATACTGGTCTCACAGGGAATGCTCAAACACTGACTGTAAGAAGAGTCTCTATTCTTGTACTTAAGGCGGCATTGTGCCTTTTGTATTTCATTCCGATATGATTTCTGTGTTTCATCGTCAATGCGAAGGTCCAAGGAATACATTGAACCTGCAGTGGTGTATCGGAAACTAATACTGGTCTCACAGGAAAGGATCAAAGCACAGACTCTAAGAAGTCTCACTCACCTTGCAGTTATATCGGCATTGTTCCTTTTGTATTTAATTCCGATGTAATTTCAGTGTTTCACCGTCAATGAGTATGTCCAGGGAAAACATTGAACCTGGAGTGGTGTATCGGAAACTAATACTGGTCTCACAGGGAATGCTCAAAGCACCGACTGTAAGAAGAGGCTCTATTCTTGTACGAAAGGCGGCATTGTGCCTTTTGGATTTAATTCCGATGCGAGTTCTGTGTTTCATCGTCAATGTGTATGTCCAAGGAATGCATTGAACCTGCGGTGGTGTATCGGAAACTAATACTGGTCTCACAGGGAATGCTCAAAGCACCGACTATAAGAAGAGTCTCTATTCTTGTACTTAAGGCGGCATTGTGCCTTTTGCATTTAATTCCGATGCGATTTCTGTGTTTCATCGTCTATGTGAAGGTCCAAGGAATACATTGTACCTGCAGTGGTGTATCGGAAACTAATACTGGTCTCACAGGGAATGCTCAAAGCACCGACTGTAAGAAGTGTCTCTATTCTTGCACTTATGGCGGCATTTTGACTTTTGTATTTAATTCCACAGTAATTTCAGTGTTTCTTCGGCAATGTGTATGTCTAAGGAATACATTGAACCTGCAGTGGTGTATCGGAAACTAAAACTGGTCTCTCTGGGAAAGCTCAAAGCACCGACTGTAAGGAGAGTCTCTATTCTTGCACTTATGGCGGCATTGTGCCTTTTGTATTTACTTCCGATGTAATTTCAGTGTTTCATCGTCAATGTGTATGTCTAAGGAATTCATTAAACCTGCAGTGGTGTATCGGAAACTAATACTGGTCTCACAGGGAATGCTCAAACCACCGACTGAAAGAAGAGTCTCTATTCTTGTACTTATTGCGGCATTGTGCATTTTGTATTTAGTTCCGATGCGATTTCTGTGTTTCATCGTCAATGCGAAGGTCCATGGAATACATTGAACATGCAGTGTTTTATCGGAAACTAATACTGGTCTCACAGGAAAGGATCAAAATACAGACTCAAAGAAGCCTCACTCATCTTGCAGTTAAGGCGGTATTGTTCCTTTTGTATTTAATTCCGATGTAATTTCAGTGTTTCATCGTCAATGAGTATGTCCAAGGAATACATTGAACCTGGAGTGGCGTATCGGAAACTAATACTGGTCTCACAGGGAATGCTCAAAGCACCGACTGTAGGAAGACTCTCTATTCTTGTACGTAAGGCGGCATTGTGCCATTTGTATTTTTTTCCGATGCGATTTCTGTGTTTCATCGTCAATGTGTATGTCCAAGGAATACATTGAACCTGCAGTGGTGTATCAGAAACTAATACTGGTCTCACAGGGAATGCTCAAAGCACAGACTGTTAGAAGAGTCTCTATTCTTGTACTTAAGGCGGCATTGTGCCTTTTGTATTTAATTCCGATGCGATTTCTGTGTTTCGTCGTCAATGTGAAGGTACAAGGAATACATTGTACCTGCAGTGGTGTATCGGAAACTAATACTGGTCTCACAGGGAATGCTCAAAGCACCGACTGTAAGAGGAGTCTCTATTCTTGCACTTATGGCGGCATTGTGCCATTTGTATTTAATTCCGATGTAATTTCAGTGTTTCTTCGGCAATGTGTATGTCTAAGGAATACATTGAACCTGCAGTGGTGTATCGGAACCTATTACTGGTCTCACTGGGAAAGCTCAAAGCACCGACTGTAAGAAGAGTCTCTATTCTTGCACTTATGGCAGCATTGTGCGTTTTGTATTTAATTCCGATGTAATTTCAGCGTTTCATCGTCAATATGTATGTCTAAGGAATTCATTGAACCTGCAGTGGTGTATCGGAAACTAATACTGGTCTCATAGGGAATGCTCGAAGCACCGACTGTAAGAAGAGTCTCTATTCTGGTACTTATTGCGGCATTGTGCATTTTGTATTTAGTTACGATGCGATATCTGTGTTTCATCGTCAATGCGAAGGTCCATGGAATACATTGAACCTGCAGTGGTTTATCGGAAACTAATACTGGTCTCACATTAAAGGATCAAAGCACAGCCTCAAAGAAGTCTCACTCATCTTGCAGTGAAGGCGGTATTGTTCCTTTTGTATTTAATTCCGATGTAATTTCAGTGTTTCATCGTCAATGAGTATGTTCAAGGAATACATTGAACCTGGAGTGTGTGATATTCGCTATTTTTGGCTTATTTAAAACAGCAAATTCAGGCAGAAGGCAAATACTTGTTTATAAAGAATGATTAATATATAATAAGGC
Organism: Schistocerca serialis cubense; assembly: GCF_023864345.2. Classification (NCBI taxonomy): domain Eukaryota; kingdom Metazoa; phylum Arthropoda; class Insecta; order Orthoptera; family Acrididae; genus Schistocerca; species Schistocerca serialis. The sequence continues at coordinate 27,328,152 of NC_064643.1, forward strand.
GTCGCATGGCGACGGTGGAATTTTTCTAGATAATGTAGTTCGTCGTCTTTGGGCGGCAATATAAACAGAAAAGTACGGATGGATATGCGATCCTTCACTATTTTGTTCGCTGGAGAACAAATGAAGCCTTGAGCGCTAAAAAGACTTTTACTGATTTTCTCGAGTAAGACGGACGCAGATTTGTGGCGGTCTGATCTAATTATTTTTACTAAATAAATAATAACGTGTTCCGTCTAAGTTTTGAGTGAAGTGTAGGAAGAAGAACTGTTGTAACTTACCGTGACGAAGCACGAGCGACTCAAGAGGACAATGGCTACATAAAAGAGCGCTCAATGGACATGATATGGACATAAAAATCTACCGTCATTGTAGTATTAAGCTTAAGGTACGATATATGTTTTTGTTATAATAAATATTTGTTCTGGGAATACTGAATCATTTAGCAGTGCTCATTTCTATTATCTCCTCAGTATTATTTTCATTTTAATTATGCAATTTGCTAATATTACAGACTCCAAGATCAGCAGTCCAATGTGCGTGTTACATTGATAAAAAGAAAACTGTTTTATCGTCTTCTTGCATCAGCTTTAATATTGAATTTCTCTTTTGTGTGATGTTACAGTTGTTTTTGCGCCCTTAAGAACTTTCTGGTCCCTTAGGAAATTTTTTTTGTCATAACAATAACTTCACAACCGGGTATGATCGTATCTACGATCATGAAGTAATTAGAAAGACGATAACGCAACTTCTTAATCAATAGCACGCTAGTTGTGACTGCCTCAAGCCACGCGAAACCGCAAGTAAAACTATTCACATCTCATAATGCAATATTTTATGACAATGGTCAATCCATGATTCTTACGCCAATTGTAATTGATAAAACAGTTAGTTAAATCTCAATTTCCAACTTTCCATTGAATAGCAACATCACTTCTATTTTGTAACATCACACTTGGCGCCCGAACAGGGACTTGACCAAAAATTAGTTCAAATTCTTGGAAAATTTCTATGTGCTTGTGTTAATATATGTTCTGTCGTTTCATGTACACATCATCTCTCTGTGAGAATGCCAGAAAATACGCTGGTCGATAACGCAGTTTAATTATCGAGAGAAAGGAAAAGAAAAGAGATGCGAATTTGCTGAGACAACATAGCGGTAAGCAAGCCATCAAAAAGTAAGTCAGAATTTTGCATACGCAGTGTAGTGCTTCAGTAGCAACGTTGCTTTTCCAAGTCGATCCACATCCTTTCTATCTCCTTCCCGCTATAGAAAATCTGCTTTATTTTATCTTTCAAAGTAAAATTCTTCGTAGTCTGATAGTAGAAATGATTTCTCCCCATTGTTAGTATACCTGTATTGCATTTTCAACATGGTGGATAGTGTGCGCAATCTGCAGTGAAGAGCATCTTCATTCATTTGTCTGAAACGGTTAGGTTCCATCTTGTCTTCTCGCCAGATAGAGTTTCATTTGTTGCTCACGCGAGAGCGGTGCTCTTAGCGGACGCACCACGTCACTGACAAACGACGAAAGCCTTGCGTAGCACCTGATTTACTGACGAAAATGGCAGATAGTAAACAGAGACAGGTGACAACAGGAGACGGGAGTGAAGATGTTAATAGTATTCCATACCCTTTACGATCGCGAATGGTAGGTTCCCGTGTGGAAACTGAACTAACCATGTCTGTAACAGGGGAAAGTGACCCTGAAGTCCAAACTCGTCCCGCTGCAGCTACAAATGACCTCGGTGCGTTAATGGAAATGCTGAAACAACAGTTTGACGCAGTAAATGAGAATATAAAAACACAAAATGAGACTATAAAAACACAAAATGAGATTGTTAACGCCCGACTAGATGCTGTAAGCGAATCATTAAAAACAGAGCTAGGCACAATCAAAACAGATCTGCATAAAGAAATTACGGCTGAATTAAATACCCATTTGGGTGAGGTGCAAACTAAGATCAGTGATCAAATTCAGAAAATGCAGAAACAGGTGAAAAGCGAAATAGCTGAAGTATCTGGAACATTAAACACAAAAATTCAGGCAGCTACCAAAGAAATAAACTCAGTTAGAAATGCAGTATCTGACATTGAAGGTGTAGTAGAGGATCTGTCGAGGCAGATAGACTCAATCAATGTCGAGGAACAGGTTAAGAGCACCGTGAAAGCACACGCGGAGGCATTGTCGGAACACTACAGTGAATGGATAAAGGGTAAAGATATTTTTATCGAAAAGAAGGTCAGGGAGGAGCTTAGGGAGACTGTCAAGGATGTAACTTATGAAATCTTAGCTGCTCCTGGTAAGTCGGGAGACACAGTAGTTTCTGAATTGGGACAGATTCGGAGGACACTTACACGGGATCTTCCCGAGTGGAAGCAGCAAGTAGTGGACGAAGTCAGAATGCTGAGAAACTGGGTAGAAAATCCGCACACACATACGCAAACTATAGGGAACAACTCTTTAGACGTTGACGAATGTCAGTCAACTCCTTATCGTTCACCGCCTGATTACATGCAAAACGACAGTCATGTTGAGTCCCGAGTAGGGAAAATAAATGATCCGCCCACAATTGTGAGTTTAATGCAAGAGGAAAGTGTGATTAAGCATCGCACTTTTCCTGTTTTTCATCCGCAGAAGCGAGAAATACACCCCATCGTGTTCCTAAAGAATTTTTCCGGCATATTTCCCAGGAGCTGGACAGACAGACAGCGTATTCAGTTCGTCACTGGCTTTATTTCTGGTGATGCAGCATTATGGGGAACGGAAATGGTAGACACGTGTAGGAATTATGAAGAGTTTGAGAAAATGTTCTTGGCAAAATTTTGGAGTAATGGGGTACAGCAAAGATTAAGGAAGGAGGTGTATGGTGCGGAAATTTTCAATGAGAAGCATGGAAGTCTCCGGCGATACTTTGAGAAGTATCTAGCAAAAATTAAATTCTGGGATTCTCCGATTTCTTCCAAGGACGTAATTATGATTCTCAAAAGCAAACTTCCTGTGTCTATTAGAGAGAAACTAGTAAATGTGTCCGAAGAAGACACGAATGCATTCCTTTCTGCGCTGGATTCCTTGGATTTAATTAGCGAGGATGTGCGCTCCAAGGTTGGCAGCGGCAAATTCTTCCCTGGCAGCCAGCAGAATGCATCGCACGCGGACAACAATGCGCCCAAGGAGAGAGCGAGCTACTGCGACCGCTGTTACCAACCTGCCAGCGGTTATCAAAACGCAAACGGCAATAACTTTAAAGGGAAGCAGAAAACCAATTACAGTAATCAGCAGAGATACCACCCAATTTACAACCACCAGGTACAACATCAGTACGGAAACCCACCCTTTAATTCTGCGCCTCAGCAGTATGGAAATTCTCCACAAACGATTGGTAATTTTTCAAATGGGCCAGTGTACAATCAAAGTTATAGGTCGAAATATAGTAAGTGGCATGGGCCAGGCGGAGGCCACCCAGCACATCAGAACAACTTTTCACAGAATAGAGGACCGCGGAACAATTTTCAAATGGCACCAAATGCGAACTTTCCTTCACAAGGAAATGGTTTTGCCGGCAACCAAAAGATCGGGCGACAGCAGCCGTCTCAAGTATTTTATTCACAAGTGAATGCACCCAGTGGATTTTACCCCTCTACACCGGCATTTGTACCACATAACCAGCACCAATATGAAACGGAACAAACACTTAAGGCCATGAATAACAAACAGGTTAAACATCCTGCGGAAAATTAGAGGCAGCGCCTCTCAGCCTCAAAGAGGTCGCTGCTAATTTTGAGTGGGGGCACTAAGGAATCCTCTGATTCTGAGTATGTTAATGCGATACGGTACGACCATGAGACCGACTTACGAGATGACCTTGCACCTGACAAAGCTCAAGACATTAACGACATTTATGATGAACAGGTCCAAGCTTCGATTAAGATTTCTATTACTAACATTCCTGTCACAGCCGTTGTTGATACAGGAACAAACATCAATGTCATGTCACCATGTCTCTTCAGACAGGTGTCTTCTGTTTCAAAAGTTTTATCATTGCCGATTCAGGGGTGCTCCATATCGGGAGCGATTGGTCTATTGAAACAGAGAGTTAGTTTACAGACGCAGCTTCAACTGCAGATAGAATCTGTTTCGGTTTCCTGCCTCTTGCTTACTGGAAATTTCCTTGTGTGAACTGTTAATAATAAGTATTGTGTTGAACAGCGCACTGATTACATGGTAACGGCTACTACATGTAAACTTTAAGTAATAAATGCTATGTATGGAAAAATTGTTTGTAGTGATGGACATTGAACTGATATTTCTTCAACAAGCTGAAGCAGGAAATAGGGGTTGCACCAATAATTTCAATTTAATTTTAAGTTAGTAATAAGAAAAAAAGTGCTTGCGAGGTGATTGCCCAGAGCTAAATAAATATGTAAAGGTGAGAAATGGAGAAGGATGCGTAAATAAGCACTTCTCTCACGGTACAAGAAGATTTATAGATTTATTTTTAGTAATGTAAGTACTTGAAGTTCTGTTGTAAAAGCCCAAATTACCTGCTTAAAAAAAAAAAAAAGGTACATGGTCAAACAGTCCAGACAGTGGACAGGAGTAGAAGAAATAGCTTAAAGTTCAGTTAAAGCGTGCTGTTAAATGGAAAAACAAGTGGTAACCCACATGTGTTCACGCAAGGAGACAATAAGCTGTAGTAAACTAAGTTAGGTGAAATACAGTACAAATAGAGGCAAACCATGAAGCATCAATAATGTAGCGTAAGTACTCCACGAGGCCATTAATTGCTATGAAAGTAAACTATTTCCCTGCGATCTGTGCCCAATGTAAAGAGTATATGAGGAATGTTAGCTGACGAATTGATTTCAGTAGAATAAAGGTACTAAATAACCACACAGCAAGCCCCCTGTATCATAAATAAGTCCAAGTAAAGATCTTCAGAAATTTGTAGTGTAATCTAGCGACCATTCAATACCCTAATTGAAGGCTAATCTAAAGAACAAGCAATGCAGTGATATTTAAACATAATACTGACTATAACCAGAGTAAGACGTAGAAGTAGCAAAGCATGCTGTAATGAAAGAGGTTGAAATTTATATATGTGCCTATGTTTATTATGATAATTTGATTTACATGAAGATTTTATTGCAAAAATGTCTCCTAAGACACTCCTCTTATGAGATCCATTTTCCTTGTGCCCGTTCCTTTTGATCTTGGTTCATTAACCCACACCAAGGGTCGACTTGTAAAAGGCACATGTGCTTCGGGGCAAAGCAGTGCTTATGAGAAATGAGACACGTAGCGTGATGAACTTCGCTAGCTTTGGTAATGTTTGTTATGGACCGGTTGTGTAAACCCAGTGAACTGTCGGTAATTCCATTCATGCGAAAAATAGTAGACACGCGTTACCCTATTTTTTTTTTAACAGAGAACGATTGCTGAGTACATGAAGCGAAGAGGGAGACCTATTGTTATCCAGTCTGCCCTCAAATATAAAAAAAAGATTTGGCAAGCACAAAAAAAAAGATTCAGCGTTAAATGTGTACTCGTTAAGTAGTAGATATGCTGCGTGGCAGTAGAAAATGATCTTGGGTGCACTAAAGAATAAATGCAACGAGTGTTGCGAAACCTGTAGTTTTCATAATGAGGAGATGAGCCCTTAAAAGAAAGTTTGAAAGAATATTTTTAGGTTCACTAGTGAAAGCAAATCTTGAGATATAAAGAGTCCATTCATAAAGGAGTTGTTCACTGGACTTAACAAAAGGAGTGACCATTAATTGTAAATATTAGCTCGTAAGTGAAATTTTGTAAATAGTAGAATATAAGTCTTTCTATACCAGTGGAGGAAACGTGCAAAATTGATTGTTTTGTAAATGAACTCTATCGGCGAAGGAACTAAGCACGAATGCTGTGTGAAGATGCACACTAAAGTGCGACGTGCATAATAAAAATAACTGTTCACTGTATACTAGTGGTAGTATTGTACTGCAAGTGTAAAAAAGGAAGTCAAGGCTACGACAACAGGTGCAACGCAAAGTTCAGTGTTGTTCTAAGTGCAGCGACAGCTAAAACATTCTTCGTCACTTACCTGTGAGCCTCATGGGAGGCAGTTGACAGAGAAGTATGGAGGCAGCTTCAGTGTCCGGCTCCTCCGGTGGAAAACGCGCGCGAGGTGTTTGTAGCGATGCACTCGTGTGATACGAAGTTCACAAAAAAAAAAAAAGGGAGCAATCGACGACGAGCAGCTCTGTTACAGCCTGAGCGCGAACGGATACTAAGTATTGGAGCTCACGCAACACTGTGCAGCCGCTGTGAGTGGCTGACGTGTGGGTGACGAAACAATCCAAACTTTAAACTGCTAACCGCCATGACTTACATCGTACATACTGGAGGAAAGACATTTGTACACTTGTGTGACTACATTTTCATATGTAAATTAAGCGATTTTCTTGAGTTGAAGTTAAGATGAGTGAGAAGTAAATTGTTAGATTACTGAGACCTTAAAGCCATTAATACCGGCACTCCTGAACACTGCTAAAATGAATTATAAACCTGTCTCTTGATGGACAAAGAAAATGAATGTGCACTATAGGAAGACCCTAAACTCCAGACCAGTCCCGATCCTTAACAAATGTATCCAATAGGTTATAAGTTATACTAATAATTTTCCACTTCTTCTGTTTCATATTGTAAATAAAAACCCGGGAAGCCGCATGAATTCCTGGCACCACAGCGGAAAGGACAGATGTACCGCATGATGAACGCCGTAGACAGCTAACACAGAAAGTGAAAGCATCATGAAGTGTAGTGCTACGTTATTAAACTGTAATTGAACCACAATGAGTCAACAGATGCTCGAACATTGTCCACTCTAGTTTAGTGAAAATAAGCACTCACTGTACTCATGTATTAGTTGTTAAGCTCAAGAGAAAGTAATTCCTGAATTCTATCCCCTGAAGTGCGAAATGAACGTTCACTTATTGTTATAAGCAAATATGGACCAAACTTAAATATGCACATAAATGTTAATCTTGGTATTATGGAATGAAGTGACTGATGAACAAAGAATGAAAAACTTTATTTTGAAAAATGATAAATATCGGATATATGTTTATAAATGTGATTTCAATTTATGTACTTTGTACGCCAGTAACGTTATGTAAATGTCACACCAAAAATCACGAATATCTCATGTGGACATGAGGATCGAGGCAATCCTTCGGCATTCCCTCTCTCCTCATGGGAGGCAATGTGATATTCGCTATTTTTGGCTTAATTAAAACAGCAAATTCAGCCAGAAGGCAAATACTTGTTTATAAAGAATGATTAATATATAATAAGGCGTCGCATGGCGACGGTGGAATTTTCTAGATAATGTAATTCGTCGTCTTTGGGCGGCAATATAAACAGAAAAGTACGGATGGATATGCGATCCTTCACTATTTTGTTCGCTGGAGAACAAATGAAGCCTTGAGCGCTAAAAAGACTTTTACTGTTTTTCTCGAGTAAGACGGACGCAGATTTGTGGCGGTCTGATGTAATTATTTTTACTAAATAAATAATAACGTGTTCCGTCTAAGTTTTGAGTGAAGTGAAGGAAGAAGAACTGTTGTAACTTACTGTGACGAAGCACGAGCGACTCAAGAGGACAATGGCTATATAAAAGAGCGCTCAATGGACATGATATGGACATAAAAATCTACCGTCATTGTAGTATTAAGCTTAAGGTACGATATATGTTTTAGTTATAATAAATATTTGTTCTGGGAATACTGAATCATTTAGCAGTGCTCATTTCTATTATCTCCTCAGTATTATTTTCATTTTAATTATGCATTTTGCTAATATTACAGACTCCAAGATAAGCAGTCCAATGTGCGTGTTACATTGATAAAAAGAAAACTGTTTTATCGTCTTCTTGCATCAGCTTTAATATTGAATTTCTCTTTTGTGTGATGTTACAGTTGTTTTTGCGGCTTAAGAACTTTCTGGTCCCTTAGGAAATATTTTTTGTCATAACAATAACTTCACAACCGGATATGATCGTATCTACGATCATGAAGTAATTAGAAAGACGATAACGCAAATTCTCAATCAATAGCACGCTAGTTGTGACTGCCTCAAGCCACGCGAAACCGCAAGTAAAAACTATTCACATCTCATAATGCAATATTTTATGACAATGGTCAATCCATGATTCTTACGCCAATTGTGATTGATAAAATAGTTAGTTAAATCTCAATTTCCAACTTTCCATTGAATAGCAACATCACTTCTATTTTGTAACACACAAGTGGTGTATCGGAAACTAAAACTGGTCTCACAGGGAATGCTCAAAGCACCAACTGTAAGAAGAGTCTCTATTCTTGTACGTAAGGCGGCATTGTGCCTTTTGTATTTAATTCCGATGCGATTTCTGTGTTTCATCGTCAATGTGTATGTCCAAGGAATACATTGAACCTTCAGTGGTGTATCAGAAACTAATACTGGTCTCACAGGGAATGCTCAAAGCACCGACTGTAAGAAGAGTCTCTATTCTTGTACTTAAGGCGGCATTGTGCCTTTTGTATTTAATTCCGATGCGATTTCTGTGTTTCATCGTCAATGTGAAGGTACAAGGAATACATTGTACCTGCAGTGGTGTATCGGAAACTAACACTGGTCTCACAGGGAATGCTCAAAGCACCGACTGTAAGAGGAGTCTCTATTCTTGCACTTATGGCGGCATTGTGCCATTTGTATTTAATTCCGATGTAATTTCAGTGTTTCATCGTCAATGTGTATGTCTAAGGAATACATTGAACCTGCAGTGGTGTATCGGAAACTAATACTGGTCTCACAGGGAATGCTCAAATCACCGACTGTAAGAAGAGGCTCTATTCTTGTACTTATTGCGGCATTGTGCCTTTTGTATTTAGTTCCGATTCGATTTCTGTGTTTCATCGTCAATGCGAAGGTCCAAGGAATACATTGAACCTGCAGTGGTGTATCGGAAACTAATACTGGTCTCACAGGAAAGGATCAAAGCACAGACTCTAAGAAGTCTTACTCATCTTGCCGTTAAGGCGAAATTGTTCCTTTTGTATTAAATTCCGATGTAATTTCAGTGTTTCATCGTCAATGAGTATGTCCAAGGAATACATTGAACCTGGAGTGGTGTATCGGAAACTAATACTGGTCTCACAGGGAAAGCTCAAAGCACCGACTGTAAGAAGAGTCTCTATTCTTGCACTTATGGCGGCATTGTGCCTTTTGTATTTAATTCCGATGTAATTTCAATGTTTCATCGTCAATGTGTATGTCTAAGGAATTCATTGAACCTGCAGTGGTGTATCGGAAACTAATACTGGTCTCACAGGGAATGCTCAAAGCACCGACTGTAAGATGAGTCTCTATTCTTGTACTTATTGCGGCATTGTGCATTTTGTATTTAGTTCCAACGTGATTTCAGTGTTTCATCGTCAATGCGAAGGTCCAAGGAATACATTGAACCTGCAGTGGTGTATCAGAAACTAATACCGGTCTCACAGGAAAGGATCAAAGCACAGACTCTAAGAAGTCTCACTCATCTTGCAGTTAAGGCGGCATAGTTCCTTTTGTATTTAATTCCGATGTAATTTCAGTGTTTCATCGTCATTGAGTATGTCCAAGAAATACATTGAACTTGGAGTGGTGTATCGGAAACTAATACTGGTCTCACAGGGAATGCTCAAAGCACCGACTGTAAGAAGAGTCTCTATTCTTGTACGTAAGGCGGCATTGTGCCTTTTGTATTTAATTCCGATGCGATTACTGTGTTTCATCGTCAATGCGTATGTCCAAGGAATACATTGAACCTGCAGTGGTGTATCAGACACTAATACTGGTCTCACAGGGAATGCTCAAAGCACCGACTGTAAGAAGAGTCTCTATTCTTGTACTTAAGGCGGCATTGTGCCTTTTGTATTTAATTCCAATGCGATTCCTGTGTTTCATCGTCAATGTGAAGGTACAAGGAATACATTGTACCTGCAGTGGAGTATCGGAAACTAATACTCGTCTCACAGGGAATGCTCAAAGCACCGACTGTAAGAAGAGTCTCTATTCTTGCACTTATGGCGGCATTGTGACGTTTGTATTTAATTCCAATGTAATTTCAGTGTTTCTTCGGCAATGTGTATGTCTAAGGAATACATTGAACCTGCAGTGGTGTATCGGAAACTAATACTGGTCTCACTGGGAAAGGTCAAAGCACCGACTGTAAGAAGAGTCTCTATTCTTGCACTTATGGCGGCATTGTGCCTTTTGTATTTAATTTCGATGTCATTTCAGTGTTTCATCGTCAATGTGTATGTCTAAGGAATTCATTGAACCTGCAGTGGTGTATCGGAAACTAATACTGGTCTCACAGGGAATGCTCAAAGCACCGACTGTAAGAAGAGCCTCTATTCTTGTACTTATTGCGGCATTGTGCATTTTGTATTTAGTTCCCATGCGATTTCTGTGTTTCATCGTCAATGCGAAGGTCCATGGAATACATTGAACCTGCAGTGGTGTATCGGAAACTAATACTGGTCTCACAGGAAAGGATCAAAGCACAGACTCAAAGAAGTCTCACTCATCTTGCAGTTAAGGCGGTATTGTTCGTTTTGTATTTAATTCCGATGTAATTTCAGTGTTTCATCGTCAATGAGTATGTCTAAGGAATTCATTGAACCTGCAGTGGTGTATTGGAAACTAATACTGGTCTCACAGGGAATGCTCAAAGCACCGACTGTAAGAAGAGTCTCTATTCTTGTACTTATTGCGGCATTGTGCCTTTTGTATTTAATTCCGATGGGATTCCTGTGTTTCATCCTCAATGTGAAGGTACAAGGAATACATTGTTCCTGCAGTGGTGTATCGAAAACTAATACTGGTCTCACAGGGAATGCTCGAAGCACCGACTGTAAGAGGAGTCTCTATTCTTGCAGTTATGGCGGCATTGTGCCATTTGTATTTAATTCCGATGTAATATCAGTGTTTCATCGTCAATGTGTATGTCTAAGGAATACATTGAACCTGCAGTGGTGCATCGGAAACTACTACTGGCCTCACAGGGAATGCTCAAAGCACCGACTGTAAGAAGAGTCTCTATTCTTGTACTTAAGGCGGCATTGTGCCTTTTGTATTTAATTCCGATGCGATTTTTGTGTTTCATCGTCAATGTGGAGGTACAAGGAATACATTGTACCTGTAGTGGTGTATCGGAAACTAATACTGGTCTCACAGGGAATGCTCAAAGCACCGACGGTAAGAGGAGTCTCTATTCTTGCACTTATGGCGGCATTGTGCCATTTGTATTTAATTCCGATGTAATATCAGTGTTTCATCGTCAATGTGTATGTCTAAGGGATACATTGATCCTGCAGTGGTGCATCGGAAACTAATACTGGCCTCACAGGGAATGCTCAAAGCACCGACTGTAAGAAGAGTTTATATTCTTGTACTTATTGCGGCATTGCGCCTTTTGTATTTAGTTCCGATTCGATCTCTGTGTTTCATCGTCAATGTGAAGGTCCAAGGAATACATTGAAGCTGCAGTGGTGTATCGGAAACTAATACTGGTCTCACAGGAAATGATCAAAGCACCGACTGTAAGAAGAGACTCTATTCTTGTACTGAAGGCGGCATTATGCCTTTAGTATTTAATTCCGATGCGAATTCTGTGTTTCATCGTCAATGTGAAGGTCCAAGGAATACATTGAACCTGCAGTGGTGTATCGGAAACTAATACTGGTCTCACAGGAATTGCTCAAAGCACCGACTGTAAGAAGAGACTCTATTCTTGTACTGAAGGCGGCATTATGCCTTTAGAATTTAATTCCCATGCGAATTCTGTGTTCCATCGTCAATGTGAAGATCCAAGGAATACATTGAACCTGCAGTGGTGTATCGGATACTATTACTGGTCTCACAGGAAATGCTCAAATCACCGACTGTAAGAAGAATCTCTATTCTTGTGCTTATTGCGGCATTGTGCCTTTTGTATTAATTCCGAGGCGATTTCTGTGTTTCATCGTCAATGCGTATGTCCAAGGAATCCATTGAACCTGCAGTGGTGTATCGGAAACAAATACTGGTCTCACAGGGAATGCTCAAAGCATCGACTGTAGGAAGAGTCTCAATTCTTGTACTCAAGGCGGCATTGTGCCTTTTGTATTTAATTCCGATGCGATTTCTGTGTTTCATCGTCAATGTGAAGTTCCAAGGAATATATTGTACATGCTGAGGTGTATCGGAAACTAATACTGGTCTCACAGGGAATGCTCAAAGCACCGACTGTAAGAAGGGTCTCTATTCTGGCACTTATGGCGGCATTGTGCCTTTTGCATTTAATTCCGATGCGATTTCTGTGTTTCATTGTCAATGTGTATGTGTATGGAATACATTGAACCTGCAGTGGTGTATCGGTAACTAATACCGGTCTCACAGGGAATGCTCAAAGCATCGAATGTAAGAAGAGTCTCTATTCTTGTACGTAGGGCGACATTGTGCATTTTGTATTTAATTCCGATGCGATTTCTGTGTTTCATCGTCAATGCGTATGTCCAAGGAATACATTGAACCTGCAGTGGTGTATCGGAAACTAATACTGGTCTCACAGGGAATGCTCAAAGCACCGACTGTAAGAAGAGTCTCTATTGCTGTACTTAAGGAGGCATTGTGCCTTTTGTATTTAATTCCGATGCGATTTCTGTGTTTCATCGTCAATGAGAAGGTCCAAGGAATACATTGAACCTGCAGTGGTGTATCGGAAACTAATACTGGTCTCACAGGAAAGGATCAAAGCACAGACTCTAAGAAGTCTCACTCATCTTGCAGTTAAGGCGGCATTGTGCCTTTTATATTTAAATCCGATGTAATTTCAGTGTTTCATCGTCAATGAGTATGTCCAAGCAATACATTGAACCTGCAGTGGTGTATCGGAAACTAATACTGGTCCCACAGGGAATGCTCAAAGCACC